>NC_091063.1:57256787-57569287 GCF_000393655.2 Nicotiana sylvestris
TGCTTCGGATTGCATGTTGACCGGCTTATAAAATAAGGGAGAAAAGTTGGAAAAAAATCAAATTGAGATATGAGAGAGAAAATTACCCGTTTTTGGAAAATCTGGTATCCAAAAGTACCGAAACTCTGCCAAAATTTTGAAAAAAAAAAGAAAGAAAAAGAGAAAAAAGGAAAATTGTTTCAAAAAAATATTTGGTGTTGTTTTCTATTGCGTCAAAATTGCCCGAACTACGCAAGTTTGATTCCCACCGGATGTGAGATACGTAGGCAACCCTCACCGGGTCCAACTCTATTTTTGCAAAAAATAACCCAAAAATATGAAATATTGTTATTTTGTCATAAATAAAATTAGGTTATGCTGTTCTTGTCTAAATAGCCAAAATATCCCCAAAAGGGCACCGAAAGGTTGTTTTTGCAAGAATAGCCACATATGGTCCTTTTTTAAAATTTTGGCCAATTAGCAAACACAACCCTAAAATCTTCTTTCCTGAGGTGCTGAAGGGCCGTATTTGCAAAGGTGTTTTTGTTTTGAATTGCAATTTTGAAAAAATTGATAATTTTTCTTGAGTAAAAATAAATTATGGTCTTTTAACTGATCACTTTAAATAAATGTGCAGAATGAGCCCTATTGAAAATGAACCCTTCACAGTCCTCGAGAAAACCCGTTAGAACTCCATATGTGGTGGAATGATTTAGGTAAAGTCAGCAGAGATACTGTGATAAAAGCTTTGGTTTGTCTCATTGGTCTTTTGAAGATTAAGCCTAGGTTGGATATAATTGAGGCTTTAATACCTTTTTGGGACCCGACGCATAATGTGTTCCATTTTCTGATTTTGAGCTAACTCCTACACTTGAGGAAATAGCGGGCTATGCTGGTCTTAGTGAGAATCTCAGAAATTGATACCCAGTGGCACCTAGAGCGGTGACTCCTCATAGGTTTCTGGACCTTCTGAATATTAGTCGGGAAGTTAAAGATGGAAATTTGGCTGAGGGATTTTGTACATTCTACTTCTTGTACCGGCGTTATGGGGATCCCCACGGTTTTGAGGCTCCAGATATTGTTCTAACTCATTCAGGGAACAAAGGTAAATGGGAAGCATGTTGGGGATTGGCTTTTATAGTGGCATTCCTAGGCGTCTTAATTTGCCCAAGAAAGGATGGTAATATAGAGTTGGGGCTCATGGGAATGGCCGACTTCATGACTAAAAAGGCTAATGGCACCATTGTACCGATAATACTAGCAAAGATTTATCGAGCTCTAACCGTTTGCCGAGCAGGGAAAAAACTCTTTGAGGGTTGTAACATGCTTATACAACTTTGGATGGAAGAACACCTTTGCCATCTTCTGGGGTACATAAACTATGGTATGACTGGGCTTAACTGCATTGATGTACATGAAAACTGGATGGAGGGTCATGAGTTTTCAGAGGGTACATAGGCATGGTTCGCGGATTTGAGTTCTTTGACTGCAAGCAGAATTAAGTGGACATTCGGTTGGCTCCCGGTCACTGAAGTCATCTATATGTCGGTCGAAGTATGTTTTCTTCTATTGATGGGTCTTCGGAGCATTCAGCCATATGCTCCACACAGGGTTCTGTGCCAGCTAGGCCGGTACCAAACTATCCCTCATGATGAAGACTTGAGTCAACAAGTTATTGAACTAGGTCCAAAAGCTGCATTTCCGGAGGAAAGGGTTTGCCAGATTTGGCATCAGTGTAGGTTCTTGGAGCCACAGACTCGGGTATGAGATTTGGCCAAAGGCGAATTAGAGCCTAGTTATACGGCCTGGTATGGTAAAAGGTTTCAAGTCCATCAAGATCCTGGACGGCCCGCCAAAAGGCCCCATGTCCAACAGTTCACTGATGGAGCCAAAGAACAATGAGATTGGTTAGCAAAAAAGACAAGCTACAGGGCCAAGATAAGCAAATTGGTGGGGGCAAATCAGAGATCTCAAATTTGATAGTAGTGTACATGCTGCTGCTGATAAAGGGGAGAAGAAAAAGTTGGCCCAAGAAAACAAAACCCTTCGAGCCCAAATCCAAAAAATGAAGATAGCTGCTGAGAATCAGGAAAGGAGCTGAACGGATGAAAGACACATAAATGGTCTTAAGAGGAAAATATCTGAGTACGAGGATGATTTGGAAAAATCCGAGGGTAGTCTGGCAAGATCCCGGACACAGTTGGCAAAGAACGTAGAGGGACGGGCAGAGTTTGTCCGGCAATTGAAAAGGAAATATGATGGAGAAGTCACAAACTTGAAGAAAAAACTAACCATCCTCAAGAATGAGATGGCCAAACAAACAAAGAATTTTAAAACAGAGAGGGAACATTGTTATGCACTAATGTCTCAGCTAGAAGAAGATATGCAATAGTTTCAAAGTCAAAGCCATCATGACACCCAGGTGCTAGAAGCTAGGTCTCAACAAATTGGACGTTTGCTCCAAGAGAAAGGCATCATTATGGAAAGGGTTAGAGCAATTGCCGACTACACTGTAATGAAATGCCATGAATGTGAGGACATGACTAGAACCACCTTCTTCGCCGCAGTGATGACCTTTGTTCGCTAAATAATGAATGACCTAGATCGTCTCCAAGGGGATCTTGCACATAGGCCCGTGGCGAGACCGACTGATGTTCCATGAGCCCCTGTAGCAGTTTTGGAAGCGCTTATGTATTCTTGATTTTCGAGTCTGTATTTTAGTTTCCAATTCTAGAGTCTGTTTTTAATTTTTCAATTCTTAGAAAATTATGATGGAGTAATTGTAATAGAAAAGATTAGGAGTTTTTATGAAATTTGAAGAAAAACCAAAAAATTGTGTTTATTTATTCGATGCATTTATTCCTTGAACTATGTGATGATCTAATTCACGCGGCGTTGTGATATGTAGGCAATCCCCATCAGATCCGGTCATGATTTTAATAAAAGAGAAAATGACGAAAAGAGAAACCCAAAAGGAAAAAGAAAAGAGAGAAAACAATAAAAAAAGAACGAAAACAAGAAAGAAAACAGTGAGAGAATGCGAAAGAGAGCAAGAGAAAGATCGGGCAAATAAACAATGGTCGGGATGAGATATGCAATCATTGCAAAACATGTAGAAACACATTTAACTGTATAGGTGCATCACACCCCAATGTGCGATTCTCTATGTGTTAATTGCTTCGAACTAACCGGTTTGTTGTGTTTACTGTTGAGTATATGTTCTGTTCTAAGGTGGTTGGTTTTGTGGTAACCTGGCTTCACACCCTTACTTTACAAGATCCAAGGGAAGTGTCGAAATGTCATCAGAAAGTCATCTACCAACAATTCTCATCCCAGAGGATAGCCCGCTATCGGTTATCCTAACCTCAGAGTCAGCGGCTGCTGAAGAGAATATAGCACTGCGCCTCCGTATGTTGGAAATGTGGGACGCTTGTTCCAAGAGTAGAGAGCCGCCAAGCGCCATACCTAGTTTCCCCGAGATGCTTCCCAGAGGAAGTGGAACTTCCAACATCCCAATAAGTTACCTAAACACCCCACTTGGATAACCCACCATGTCAGCCCACTTCGCTGGAATGCCTTCTGAAGTTTGCCCCCAGGCATTAATTTCAGGAGTGGCATCTAACATATTTACTGCACCTCCAACTTCAGCTACGGCACAACTAACCTTGCCTAGTCCAAGTTTTGATCCATCATCCTTTACTTTCCAAGTACCATCTTTTCCACCAGACACTGCCCATTTCACCACCAATTCTTACCCTTAATAACCCCGGTATGAGTTTACCGTGGGGCAAGAGAGAGCTACAAAGAATCCCAAGAAGGAGGAAATCACTCGAAAAATGAGAAGCATGGAACAAAGCCTTAAGAATATACAAGGTTTAAGTGGCCAAAAGAGCGTATCCTACGCTGATTTATTTATGTTCCCGCAAGTGCATTTGCCCAACGGTTTCAAGACCCCCAAGATCGAAAAGTATGACGGGCATGGGGACCCTATAGCCCACCTCAAGAGGTGTTGCAATCAATTGAGAGGGGCAGAAGATCTCCTCATGGCTTATTTCGGAGAGAGTCTAGTTGGCATTGCATCCGAGTGGTACACGGATCAAGACATGTTTCGCTAGCACATATGGGATGATTTGGCTCGAGATTTTGTCAGGAAATTCCAGTACAACATAGACATAGCTCCAGATAGAAATTCCCTGTCTAATCTAAAAAAGAAGTCTTCAGAAAGTTTTCTAGAATATGCTGTTAAGTGGCACGAACAAGCAACCAGGGGGAAGCCCCCGATGGATGAGACCGAGATGGTCAGTGTTTTTCTACAAGACCAATAGGCTGACTACTTCCAGAATATGGTGTCTGTAATGGGAAAGCCATTTGCTGAGGCTATCAAGATTAGGGAGATGGTCGAGAATGGTCTTAAAACATGTCGTATATTGAGCCAACCTGCTATAAGAGCTACGTCCCAAGCAATCCAGAGTGGGTCAGGAGGTGTAGCAAACAGAAAGAAGAAAGAAAAAGTGGCAATGGCGGCTTCAAGCCTGAGGAACCCCCGTCAACCCCGAGGTTACTTCCCGCCAAACACCCCACAACATTATTATCCTCACTAGGATGTGGCTTATGCCATGGCTCCTCAGCCTTATGCGGTGATGAATGCCCAGCCATACGCTCGACCACAAAAACAGTTTAACCAAAATCGAGCTTCACTTCCTAGAAATAACCCTCCTCACCAAGCTCCATATAATCCCCATCCCCCACAAAATAATTTTCCATACAATGCCCATGCCCGGGAGCCACCCAAAAGTCACGCCTATTGGTGAATCATACTCTAGCCTTTTCTTTAAACTGGTCCAAATGGGTTTGCTGCAACCCATACCCCAAACCAGGCAAAACCCGGAGTCGCCCTCCTACCAACATGGTGCTCGATGTGCTTACCATTCAAGAGCGGAAGGCCATGACGCTGAAGATTGTTGGACTGTTAAAAGGGCGATCAAAAGTCTGATATAGCAAAAGCGAATAGTGTTGAAAGATGAAGAGATTCCTAATGTGACCAATAACCCATTGCCGGCTCACAACAACGGGCCAGCTATTGGGATGATTTGTGAAGATAAGGAGTTTGACCCAGCCCTAAAATCCATCATTGCCATCGCCGATGTTGAAAAGAAGCCAAGGGCAGCTGCAAAGCAAAACAAGGGGGAGAAGCAGAGTAACTCCACCCCTCAAAGTGTAGAAAAGACAGTGGAAACCAAAACAGGGGTAGTACCCCCTAAAGACGACATTCTTTATATTCCCCGGGCTCACAGGAAAGAACAGTTTGTGTTGAGTCCCCTCAAGAGGTTCGAGCCAAGTAAGGGACCTAAGATGTATGTACCAAGAGGGACTTATGTGGCACGGGGAACGGTAATTTTACCAAGGCTGAATGAGCCCCGTGGTTATCAGCCGTGCACTACAGAAGCCCATGAAAGATCTACTGCCATCCATTTGAATTACAACAGAGTGGTAGTGACGTACAAAGGAAAAGAAATTATAGGGAAAGTAAATGAAACTAACCCATCTGGGAAGTACCTCAATCTGGAAGAAGTGAATAATGCCAAACAGAAGCATTTTCCGCTTAAAAAGTCAGTCAGTGCCGAAGAATCAGAGGAATTCTTCCAAAAAATGAAAACTGCGGACTACAAGGTAATTGACCAACTCTGGAAGTGTCCCTCCCAGGTCTCACTCTTGTCTCTACTGATAAGCTCGAATGAGTACCAGAAAGTTTTGATAAAGACCCTCAATGAAGCATATGTTCCGATTGAAACCAGTGTTGATCAACTGGAAAGAATGGCAGAACGGTTCTTTGAAGTCAACCGGATTTCATTTAGCAAGAATGACTTGCCACCGGAAGGGGCTGCCCACAACAAGGCTCTTTATTTGATAGTTAAATGTGAATGGTACTATGTGAAAAGAGTCATGCTGGATGGTGGATCTGGGTCGACATATGCCCTCTCTCAACTTTGCAAAGAATGGAAATTGGGACTGAGAGAATCAAGCCTAACAGTGTTTATGTGGGTGCTTTTGATGGCATTAAGAGAGACACAATAAGAGAGATTGATTTGATCTTGACTATCGGTCTGGTGGATTTCGAAGTGACATTCCAGGTCTTGGACATGGATACCTCCTATTATTTTCTCTTAGGAAGGCCTTGGATCCATTCTGCGGGGGCCGTACCTTCTACTCTCCACCAAATGGTAAAATTTGAAAATGAAGATCAGGAAATTGTGGTCCATGAAGAGGACGAGCAATCAATTTATAGGGACCCATCAGTCCCATGTCCCGAGGCTAGGGAAGGTAGCGAGCACATAGTCTATCAAGCTTTTGAGGTTATGGCCGCAGATCAATGTGAGGAAGGAAGCCCGTGTCCTCAACCCTTTCTGTCAAATACGTCAATCATGGTCACCACTGAGATGATCAAGCACGTTTATAAGCCCAGGAAGGGGCTCGGGGAATCTTTGCAAGGTATTATGGAGCCCATCACCTTGACTGCCAGTAAAACCTTCTTTGGTGTCGGTTTCCAAGATACAGAAGCCGATGTGAAATGGGCTAAAAAATGTAAGAATGACAGGTGGGTTCTACCTCTGCCGGTCCTGCATCTCTCCAAAACATTAATCAAGCCAAAATACACAGAAGAAGAAGAAGATGAGTCCTTCACGACCGTGGAAATTGAGGACATATGTGGAGCCAAGAGGCAAATGTTATATGATGCTCATATGGTCTAACCGGGTGAAGGCTCAAGCACTGCTGAGGTGCAATTTATAGGGCCCGATGCCAAGCTGCAAAATTGGAAGGCTACTCCATTCCCAGTCAGACGGGACTCCTGGTAGTCTAGTCTTTCCACCTTTTCTGCATTTCGAGTTATTCAGGGTGTAACTAGAATGTTTCTTTAAGTTTATTGTCTTTAAAATTCCAATGTAAACCCCTCTATCTTCAAATTCAATGAAATGAAATCAATATTTCATCATCTATGAATCTCTTTTTTATTCTTTCTGATTTTTGTTACTTTTCTTATTTCTTCTTTCAGTTCTAATAATGCGGACTTAAATAATATGATATGCTTGCGAACTTCATGCCCAGATCTTAACACGATGTCTAACTGTGAAATAATGAATCACGAACCGGAATATCATGAAGATGAGACTTTTAGGGAAATAAACCAAGAACTGGAACAATTTGAGAATAAGCCTAAGCCGAACTTAAATGAAACTGAGCCAGTGAATTTGGGTAGTTCAGAAGAAGTCCAAGAAACCATGATAAGCATTCACACGGATGAAAGAACTAGGGATGCATTGATCCAACTTTTGTTCGAATTCAAAGATGTGTTTGCTTGGTCCTACGATGATATGCCAGGACTAAGTGTTGATTTAGTGGCACACAAATTGCCAACTTACCCCGATCATCCCCCTGTCCAGCAAAAATAAAGAAAGTTCAAAACTGACATCAATGACAAGATCAAAGAAGAGGTCACCAAACAGTTAAAAACGGGTGTGATCCGAGTGGTCCGATACACCACGTGGTTGGCTAATGTGGTTCTAGTGCCAAAGAAAGATGGGAAAACCCGAGTATGTGTTTACTATCGGGCTCTAAACAAAGCAAGTCCCAAAGACAACTTCCCTTTGCCAAACATCCACATCCTTGTTAGCAATTGTGCTAAACATGAGATATAGTCTTTTGTGGATTGTTATGCGGGATATCATCAAGTCTTGATGGATGAAGAAGATGCGGAAAATACAGACTTTACCACACCCTGGGGAACCTATTGTTACAGGGTCATGCCATTTGGTTTGAAGAATGCCGGGGCGACTTACATGAGAGCTATGTCTGCCATCTTTCATGACATGATGCACCAAGAAATCGAGGTGTATGTGGACGATGTAATCATTAAATCAAGAATGCAGAATGACCATGTTCATCTGAGAAAGTTCTTTAAGCATCTGCGTAAGTATGACTTTAAGTTAAATCCAGCTAAATGTGCATTTGGAGTTCCGTATGGGAAACTCTTGGGATTTATGGTCAGTCAGAGGGGCATCGAGCTAGATCCAACAAAGATAAAGTCTATTTGGGACTTGCCTCCTCCGAGAACCAAGAAAGAGGTTATGAGTCTGTTGGGAAGGTTGAATTACATCAGCCGGTTCATTGATCAGTTGACTTCCACATGTGAGCCCATATTCAAACTGCTAAAGAAAGATGCAGCGATTACTTGGATAGATGAGTGCCAAGAAGCCTTCGACAAAATCAAAGAATATCTGTCGAATCCGCCAGTCTTGGTCCCACCCGAACTTGAGAGGCCTTTGTTTTTGAATTTGACAATCTTGGAGAATTCCTTCGGAGTCCTCGGGCAACATGATGTGATCGGGAAGAAAGAGCAGGCAATATACTATTTGAGCAAGAAGTTCACTAGTTACGAGGCCAAATACACCTTTTTGGAAAGGACTTGGTGTGCCCTAACTTGGGTGGCTCAGAAGTTTAGGCATTACCTATTGGCCTACACCACCTATCTCATCACCAGGTTGGATCCTTTAAAGTACATATTCCAAAAGCCAATGCCCACAGAAAGGTTAGCAAAATGGCAAATCCTGCTCACCGAGTTTGACATAGTCTATGTTACCCGCACGACAATAAAAACTCAAGCTTTAGCGAATCACTTAGCGGAAAATCCTATTGATGATGAGTATCAACATTTGAGTACTTGCTTTCCGAATGAGGAAGTAAATTTAGTTAAGGTAACTTCAAAAGATGCCAATGCTTGGAAAATGTTCTTCGATGGAGCTGTGAACGCAAAAGGTGTCGGGCTTGGGGCAATCTTGATCTCACCCACTGGTCAGCACTATCCGGCCACAACCCGGCTTTGGTTTTTCTGCACCAACAACACTGCCAAGTATGAAGCCTACATTATGGGTATGAACATGGCAATCGATCAAGATGTGTAAAAATTGTTAATTATGGGAGATTCAGACTTAATTATCCGACAAGATCAGGGTGAATGAGAAACTCGGGGATGTCAAGCTTATTCCATATAGGCGACATGTGGAAGATCTTAGCAAATGGTTCAATTCAGTCAAGTTCAGGTACATTCCTCGGTTTCAAAATGAGTTGGTCGATGCACTCGCCACTTTCGTCTCGATATTGCCATATCCAGGTAATGTCCACATTGACCTGTTAGAAATCCAAATCCGAGAAAGGCATGGTTATTGCAATACGGTTGAGGTGGAACCAAATGTTCAGCCATGGTACTACGATATCAAGAGATTTCTGAAAATAAAGGAATATCCCGTGCAAGTTAGTGTAGACAAAAAGAGAACCATTATAAGGCTTGCCAGTGGTTTCCTCTTAAGTGGCGAGGTTTTGTACAAAACGACTCCAGATCTAAACCTTTAAGATGTGTGGATGCCCAAGAGGCCGGAAGAATCATGAATGAAGTGCACACGGGAGTGTGTGGTCCCCATATGAATGGATACGTCCTTGCAAAGAAAATCCTTTGAGCAGGCTATTAATGGATGACTATGGAAAATGATTGCTTCAGTTTTGTCCAAAAATATCATCAGTGTCAGGTGCACGGTGACCTGATTCATGCACCACCTTCAGAACTGCATCCTATGTCAGCACCGTGGCCGTTCGTTGCTTGGGGCATGGATGTCATTGGGCCAATTGAGCCAAAAGCTTCAAATGGGCATAGACTCATATTGGTTGCCGTTGACTACTTCACAAAATGGGTTGAAGCAGTTACTTTCAAAGCCGTCACTAAAAAAGCAGTGGTAGATTTCGTGCACTCCAACATCATCTGCCGTTTTGGTATTCCTACAACTATTATTACGGACAATGCTACAAACTTGAATAGTCACTTGATGAGGGAGATATGTGAACAATTTAAGATCACGCATCATAATTCTACCCCTTATCGACCTAAAGCTAATTGTGCCGTCGAATCAGCAAACAAGAACATCAAGAAGATTCTTAGGATGATGATCCAAAGTTCTAGACAATGGCATGAAAAGTTGCCATTTGCATTGTTGGGATATCGCACAACTAAACGCACATCAGTTGGAGCAACATCCTATCTATTGGTTTATGGCACTGAAGCCGTAATACCCGCAGAAGTTGAAATTCCTTCTCTCCGAATCATCGTTGAAGCTGAGATTGAGGATAGTGAGTGGGTCAAGACCCATCTAGAATAGCTAACCCTGATTGATGAAAATCGGATGACCGTAGTTTGCCATGGGCAGTTGTATAAACAAAGAATGGCCCGTGCCTACAACAAGAAAGTACAACCCAAGAATTTTAAAGTGGGGCAACTCGTTTTGAGACATATTCTCCCGCATCACAAGGAAGCAAAAGGAAAGTTCGCTCCAAACTGGAAGGGCCCATATGTTATAAGCAAATTATTGCCAAAAGGGGCATTGTACCTGGGAGACATTGAAGGAAATGACCCTGAAACAGCTGTCAATGCAGACGTAGTCAAGAGGTATTACGTTTAATCCTTCTGCGATACCAATATTGTCCGATCGGGATGGCGAAGGCTTTCATTCTCGCTATCCCAAATACTTTAACCTTTTGCCAACCCATTAAGCCGGTTACCTTTCTTTGATCACCCTCTTTGGAACCCGAAAAGATTTGTAAAAAAAATCATCATAAATAAACAAAGTTTCCCTGAACTACATTCGACTTGATTCTGAAAGGATACGTAGGCAGCCTCTCTCTGGGGTTCAGTCACACCAAAACAAAAATCCACATTTCCCCAAAAGTTGAAACTGGGGCAGAATTTATAATGGTTCGGCAACTGTTCCCTGAAAGGTTCCAAAGTTGTAGTTCAATCCAAACTCTTATTACCCAAAATCCTATTTAAATCCCTTCGGATCAATTGGTAAAGAGGTTCACAATGGGATGTTGTTTGGGTCCGATACAATCAAATGAGAGAAATAAAATGAGAGAGTCTTATTAGTGAAAACCCACACGGGCACCGTAAGGCGATGGGGAGCAGAAAACCTGAAATGAGAGAGTCTTGTTATGAAAACTCATAAAGAGCAATATGAGGCAACTGTAAGAAGAGAAACGAGAGAGGTCAGTTGGCGAAAACCCGCAAAAGGCGCCATTGATCGAAAAGAAGGAATTCCCCACAAACATCGGCACTGATAGAGTCCTGGCAAGGTTTCTCAGTTTTAAGATACGAATTATGATGGGTTTATGAGAGATTGGATGGTTATATACATCGGGTATCCAGTCCAGGAAGCATGTCATGTCTATTGAAGTCTGCATGCACTCCAGATAAGTCCTCCTTTCTTCCCCTCCGAAAGGGACTCTTCTTGTTAAATTCATTATCCTGTCCTTTGTTTACTTTTCTTTGAATCCCTTTCGGTTTAATCTTTCTCCGAAACTAATACAAAGAAAAGATGGGAAGATTGGTTTACACAGCTCCGCTTAACGAAAGCCAAAATTCAAGGAAAAGCACCCAGCCTCAGCAGGTGCATCAAGTCGATCTCGACTGGCTATGATGGCCGATGCTTCAGAGTCAAAATTATTGAAAAGAAACGAAATCCAAGGTCAAGTGCCCATAAAGGAAAAAATAAGATGAAAAGGCCAAATCCCCACACGAGTGAACCATCATGTGAAATTTTGAAAAGTCAAGATCCCTGGGTGTAGAAGAAAGACCGATCTCCAGAAAGCCAACGAGTAATAGAGGTTTTCTTCGAAAGAGTTGGGCGGAGATCAAAACAATCAAGGCCACAAAACCAACCACCATTTCAAACTAACAATTGTTCTTTTTCTGAAAACATGAAACAAGTGCAATCTAAAGAAACCTTGCAAGAAGCAGGTGCCACCAAAAGAAACTGCACAAGGGCTAGAAATAATTTTGCAGTAATAATCAATCCAAAAGGAAGTCTATTCCAAATTCTTTCTTGCATTCTTACACATTTTTTCTTAAGTATAAAAAAAGAGAAGAAAATTCAAAAACATAGTAGCCTAGGGTCCCCAATCTCTAGCTACGTCTTTTCCAACATAGGGTCTCCACTCCCTAGTCGAAGTTATTTTAGACATAGGGTCTCTACTCCCTAGTCGATTTTCCAACATAGGTTCTCCATTCCCTAGTTGAAGTTATTTTAGACATAGGGTCTCCACTCCCTAATTGAATTTACTTTAGACATAGGGTCTCAATTCCTTAGTCGCTTTTCCAACGTACGGTCTCCACTCCCTAGTTGAAGTTATTTTAGACATAGGGTCTCCACTCCCTAGTTGCTTTTCCAACATAGGGTCTCCATTCCCTAGTTGAAGATATTTTAGACATAGAGTCTCCACTCCCTAGTTACTTTTCCAACATAGGGTCTCCATTCCCTAGTTGAAGTTATTTTAGACATAGGTCTCCACTCCCTGGTCACTTTTCCAATATAGGGTCTCCACTCCCTAGTTTAGTTTATTTTAGATATAGGGTCTCCACTCCCTAGTCTGCTTTTTCAGCATAGTGTCTCCACTCCCTGGTTGATTGTATTTCTAGATATAGAGTCTCCACTCCCTAGTCCGCTTTTCCAACATAGGGCCTCCATTCCCTGGTTGATTTCATTATAGATATAGGGCTCCACTCCCTAATCTCTTTTTCCCAAGGATACAAAATCCTAATTTTATTGCTTTCAATAAAGAAATAGTTTAGATTTTTTGTTACAAATAACTCGCGAAATTTTTCTAGTGAAAACTGGGGCAGAAAATTTCGTTCATTTGTTTGCTTTGATGCCTGAACAGGTTTTCACCATGAGGCACAAGGTTCGAGATGACCAAAGAGAGAAGTCTCAACCCAAATAAAAGAAAAGAAGAAACAAGAAAAGAAAGTTGAACTCTAAGTATAGAAGTGGAGAAAAGAGGCAGATTGCCCAAGATAAGATTGAGGTCACAAGTTTCGCATTGTCCCGCCTTGATCCAAAAAACTGAAGAAGAATGAACCAGCGGTTGCAACTAACAAGCATCAAGATTCAGATCAGAGTTTGCAGGAAGAACCATTCATGACTCAAGATCAAGCTTTAAAAGGTTAATAAATAGGAATCCTGTAACTCGTAGTTGATAGGTTTAGCTAGTTTAGCTTTTCATCTTTCATTTGGTGTAATAAGGAGCTCAACAAGCAGAAACAGCAGCAACAACAGTGAAATCACAGTTTTCCGGTAGTCCCAACTATCGAAACTTCCAGAACTACACTGACCTGATTCCTTTATAGCCAAGTATATGTAGGCAACCTCCAAAGAAACGTTCGCTCAGACTTTTTCAAAAGATGCTTCTCATGGAGTTTCCAACGGGCAAAAATCCCTCGTAATTGCTCATTTTATCTTTGCCCGAAAATCCTTCATGTTTCCGAGTAAAGAGGGGCAGCTGTGAGCATGCGATTTTCCCCCTATATGAATTACTCCTATAAAATCCAAGAAAATAGGTTTTTTTCTCTCCAATTATTTGCTATTTTATAGGATTTTTATTAATTGTTTGTATTTTTGGGCACGTTTAATTTTTATTAAAATCATGAAAATTCCAAAAATACCATACATTACATTTAGGTTTTGTTTTTACATTTTTAGGATTAGTTAGTTAATTATTTGTTTTTAAAAAATAAAAACTACAAAAAAGTCCTATTTTTACATTTTTACCTTTTGATTTTTTAGATTAGGGATTTTTCTATTTTAATGTAGGATTAGGTAATTCTCATAATTATTGTAATTAGATAATTAGTTTAATTTTTAATTTAGATTAATTTAGGATTTTGAATTAAAAAAAAGAGAGGAAAAAGAAAAGAAAAGGAAATAAGGGGTTAATTGACAAAAGGGCTTCTGGGCTGATTTTAAGGAAAAAAAACCCATCCCAAACACCTCCCAAACCCAAGCCCAAACAATTCATACCCAGTCCATACCCCATCTGAAGCCAAACAACGTCCTTCCATGTTTAGTAAATCCCATCCATTGATCTCGTTTGATCGAATAGATGGGAACTCACCTTCCACTAACTATATGACTGTCCGAAATTAGAACCTCCCCATTCGAAACCCTTCAGTTTCATCTCCTTCAACCTAAACTAAAGAAAACCTAGCTGCCCTATTTTACTCCATCGCCTCCACCGCCCTCCGCCGCCGGAAATCGCCTCACTGCGGCGGAACTGCTCCAAATGGCCCCAAATTCATACCAGACACTCCTCACCTCCTCTTCTTTTCGAATCCCAGAACCAATTCTCTCGAATCTCTCTCAAATCCCTCCAATTTTAGATCCAAAAATCGGACCCAAACCCTAACTTCTCCAAATCAACCCAAAACTTCACCATGCAATATCCTCCTCCTATATTTCCAAATATCCCTTTGGTTCCTCTCAAATCAGCCCCAGCTTCGTCGAATCTTAAATCCAAGATTTCGGAAACCCTAATTGTCCTTGCTCGAGTTTTGTTTAAGGTGGGGTTATATGAACCCAAAGTGCCCATTAGCCGATTGTTCTCAACAAAGAATAGTCAATTAATGGACAAACAAGTTCATATTTCCCCCTTTTCAAGTCTGGCCGAGTTCGAAACTGCCTACTCCAAAGCCTCAGGTCCTTTCTTCTTCTTCTTCTTCTTCTTCTTCTTCTTCTTGATATCGGTCTCATATTTGTTTTTTCTTTCATGAACAAAAAGGTTCTGTTTCAAATAACCAGTAATTAGGATTTCCCTTATGTTTAATTTTCTTTACATGTTCATATGTTCTGTTGTTTATTTTGTTCTGTCGATTAGGTTTAATTGGTAGTTAATTGTCAACTAATTGGTTAGTTTAGGGTTTCTGACTTCTTAGTTAATTCTTAATATGCTTAAATTAGTCAATTTTCATTTTTAGTAAATCGTGCAAGTTCAGGGGTTGAAATTGTTGATTGAGTTTAATTCTGGACTTAATTGATTTAGCCTTAAAAACATTGGTTAGCTGATAATCCTTAGATTTTCTTGGCTTCACCACCTTGATTTGTTTTGTGAGGTTTTAAAATTCAGTTTAGCCATTTAACTTTAGTCTTGTTTTGATTAGATAAACACTCTTGTCTACCAATTAGGTTAATTTTAGTTCAAATTGCATCCCCTCTTCAATTTTTGTTTATGTTGACAGTTTATCAATTTTTGCATTTTTCTGATTTGTTGATAGACTTTTGTTTTGGTTTGTCCTAGTCTGTAAATCATAAGACTTGTAGGGACCTAATTGAACTAAAAGAACTTAGGATAAAGCTAAATAGTCAGTAATTAGAAGGGTAAAAATGGATTTTTACATAGGCTAATATCAGAATGTTCTAGATTTTGCACAACTGTCCCTATCCTTAGCCTAAAATGCTGGTATTGGATAAGGAAAAGACAGACAGCTATAATAGATGCTATACTATTCTTATTTTTAGAAATTTTTAGGTTAGAATATTCCTTTTTGATGCCTTTTTGGGCACTCTATAAAAGGAAAACAATCCCTCACTCACATTCACACATTCAACATTATTTTACTGCACAAAGTTCTCTCTTCTTTTCAGAAGAAAGATCAGATTTCAGAAAATTTTAGAAAACATCCAAAACTTCTCATTCTTGGTTTTACAAGCTGAAAACATGGTTTGAAGTAGAGGATTTTTCTTGGGTTCTTTAGCTGAGATTTCTGGTTTCAAGTTGGGTTAGATTTGGTTTGAATTTTTGGTTTATTTGGGGCTGCTGCTGCTGTGTTGTGTTCTGTCGTTGCAAGCTTCAGCTATCTTCATTCTTTTCTTTCTCCTGTTACTTGCTGTTTGGTTGCTGCTGCTTAGGTATTTAACCTCCATTCCATCTCTATGTAATGCCATGAATGGTTTGTTTAAAAGATATGAAATCAGATGTATAAATGGTGTTTGTGAAAGTGAATGTCTTTTCATGATAATAGTTAGCTTACAATGATATGAATGTGATTAAGTTTTGAACATGTGAGTTTAAAGTTTGAGCATGAACAACTTAGCTGATACTTGAATGCCTTATAGTTTCAGTTTGCAAAATTAGCCCTGTTTATGTCCATAGCCAAATCTTCTAGTCATTAAGGCTGATTATGAAATTTTAAAGTCATGTTTCCTCCCTTTATCTGAGTAGACAACTTTACCCTTATTTAAAGCCTTTTATTTTCTTTCTTGTCTGTTTGGCTGTAAGCTACTGCCTGCAGATTTGGCTACTAATCGGCCAAATCAGCAGGTTCAAGAGCTGGAAATGGAATCATGCTGTTGTGGACAAATCATTTTCAAAAGAGGCTAGGATTCTTCATGATGTCATTTTTTAAAGTTGTAATAGTTTAGCTTTTAATATAGTTAGGTTATGTAACAACTCTTAACGCAAGGTGTTGATTTTGGAAGTTGTTTATTCTATTTTGGGAAGACTGTAATAAACCATGTATTAGTTATGTATTTTGTCATTTTTTTTACAAAACAAAAAAAGTAGTAATGGTGCTGGGCTTTGAGCCCATTCAGCAGAACCAAAGGCTTCTTAGTTGATGAAAAGAGGGTTTGAATTTGTAGCCCAAGTGACAGACTAATCTCAGACGAGTTGGGCCTAGTCCATAGGCCGAAAAGTTGAGTCAGTCTAGGAGCCTTTTATCATGGATCATTTTATGTCAATTGATTAATTTTCAGTACTCAACATGTATATGTCTTTCAGAATTTTAACGTGTTAGAACCCTAATATATGTAGTGTTTAAATAGTTTCATCGTTCAAATTCATATTAATAGAAATATAATGATTTCAAAGTTTATAATATGGTTGTTAGTGGTGTAATTTTAGGATTTGCATACTAGGATGTATTTCGTTCTTAATACTGAAAATTTGATCATGGGCCCAGTCCTTGGCCCTTTCGAAATTCTGGTGATTTCTTGTCTTTGTCCTCATTGCTAGGCTTGATGTTGATCCTAACTTTCCTTTGTTATCCTTTACAAGATTTTTAAATAATATGGGCTTACTCTTGGCCCAGAATTCCTTTAAATAAATAAGTGCCTTGTATATCAACCAAAACATGCCTATAATCAAGGGATTTAGATTAAACTCTGATTCGTTATAAAAATCTGAACCTCTTTAGGCTCCCTTTAATTTAAATATAATTCTTTAAAAGAAACAAGTTGAGGTGTGTCATACACAAACAAAACCCATGACTCATGGCCCTCATAAATTAGATTAAGAGCTAACATTTGCAGTTGCTATAGTTAAATATATTTTCTTTAAGGTTAAAGGGTTGAGGTGTGCCATCCATAAATTAGATCATCCATGGCCCTCACAAATATTGTAACTTATATATTAAAAATGAATCTTCGTAGTTGCTTTAGGTGCGCTACATTAAATTGTCATGGCTGCGGGTACGGCTCCCGTGACGTAGTTGTGATTGCTGAAATTCGGGTGTACATTTCATGTGACCCGACTTCAATTTCCAACAATGTTAAATAAAATATATCGCAAACCGTGGGTGCATTTCATGTAGCGTGGTTTAAGATATGTTTTAAATAACATTGAATTTTCCTGAATATAGTAAAAGCGGTTAAAAAGTCGTAAAAATGCACATAGGTTTAAAATGCATAATTAATCTGATAATAGGCCAATATTAATAGTTTAAGTGACCGAGATAGAATCACGGAATCTGAGAATGCCTAACACCTTCTCTCGGGTTAACAGAATTTCTTATCTAGAATTTCTGGTTCGCGGACTTTAAAAAATAATAAATTTCCTCGATTTGGAATTTTAAAATAAATCGGTGACTTGCAATACCAAATAAGCTATTCCAAGTGGCGACTCTGATAAATTAATCCCATTTCAAATAATGTCGCTTTAATTGAAAAAACTTCCTTGGGTGGTAAATAGGAGGTGGGACAATTGTGAAGGAAGATGATGATATTTCAAGTGATGCATCTTCCCTACTTACACTGCATAACATGAGCCATTTGAGAATTAGTATGTGTGACAATCCATGCTACTCCCCATCATCCACAACAATCATGCAAGCCATGGTGACAAACACTTCATCCGTGGAAGTGCAGTTGGCAAACTTGACGGAAGCAATACCTCGCTAAGTAGTTTTTCTGCTCGCTAAAAGGAAATGCTTTTGATTGGTATACAAACCTCGAGGCGGGATCTATTGATAGCTGGGATTAAATAGAGCAAGAGTTCCTCAATCGCTTTTATATCACAAAACGATATGTAAGCATGGTTGACTTACAAATACTCGCCAACGGAAGGGTGAACCAGTTATCGACTTTATCAATCATTGGAGAAATGAAAGCCTCAATTTCAAAGACAAGCTTAGTGAAACTTCTGGCATAGAGATATGCATCCAAGACATGCATTGGGGACTGCACTACATCTTGTAAGGTATCAAGCCTAACATATTTGAAGAACTTGCAACTCGTGCCCATGACATGGAGTTGAGCATGGCCTCCGCTAGAAATGAAAGGTTGCCCATCTATGAGCCTCGCGAAGGGAACAACAAGCAATAAGCCAAAAAATAGACCAAGTTTGTACCCAAGTCTGAAAGCAAAGAAGCTATGAATGCCAATACATCACCTGTGAAGTTCACAACGAAGGTGAGCAAGAAGCAAAGTATGAAACCTACTTCCTTTCAAAATAAGACAAGCGAAAAGTTGACTCTGAAGGAAATGCAAGAAAATGAGTATCCATTCCTAGATTCGGATGTCCCTGCAATTTTTGAAGAGCTTCTCGAGTTAAAGCTCATTGAGCTTCCGGAGATAAAGACTCCAAATGAAGCTGGGAAAATTGATGACCCAAATTACTGTAAATATCATCGACTTGTGATCCACCCTCTGGAAAAGTGCTTTGTCTTCATGGAAAAAGTTATGGACTTGGCTCGTGAAAAGAAGATCATGTTTGAAAATGAGAAAGCAAGCACAAACCAAATCTCTATCTCCTTTGGCTCATTCAGTCCAGATGAATTATGTAGGTTTAAAGAAAGTAAAGGTGAAGAATTACTGGAGAACAACAAAGTTGAAGTTTATCAACCTGATGATGATGAAGGTTGGACGTTGGTCACTCGTCGTAGGCGCCACAAAAGGAGCCCACAAAAAGAATCAATAGAACAACCAACAAGGAATATGATGGTAAAAGACCAAGTAAACATAATCCAATTAAGTATTTGAGGAAGGCAAAAATGGAAGTGCACCACCCTTAAAAGCCACAACATCCAGTTACCTTGAAGGAGTTCTTGTCAAGTTGGTTCCACACAAGATTTCCCAATGGTAGTGAGGCCTTTTGTTGCCATGTTGGCAAAGAGGAAGAAAAGAATGTTGACCTACTGTTGGCACTATCTTTAGAAGAGCTAATCGAGTCTATTCCTCAAGAAGTTAATGCTTGCGAGGAAAAAGTTACGTTCACAAATGATGATCTTCTACTAGGTGAAACTTCTCATAACCGCCCGTTGTACCTAGTTGGCTATATGCACGATGAAAGAGTAAATCGAATTTTTGTTGATGGAGGATTCTCAGTGAACATCTTTCCAGTTTGCACTATGAAAGAACTTGGCATTCCGATGAACTAACTCTTGGAAAGTCGTGTGATGATTCATGGATTCAACTAAGGGGGGCAAAGAGCCATAGGCAGGATCAGGTTGGGGATCACCATTGAAGATATACAATCAAGTGCATGGCTACATGTGATCGTTGCAAAGACTTCATACAACATTTTTCTTTGAAGGCCTTAGATACATGAGAATAAAGTAGTTCCATCTACCTACCATCAATGTTTGAAGTACTACGAGGGTGAAGTATAGAAGAAGATAGTCGAGCCATTCACCGAGGCTGAGTCACACTTCGCCGATGCAAAGTTCTACTTTAAGAACCGTATTGTGAAAGAACTAAAACATGATGATGTCAAGAATGGAAAGAATGATGAGTCCACGACTAAGAGAGCAGAGGTGGTTGCTGACAAAACCAAAGTTGTTGCTAAGGTGGTATGCCCTAACCCAAATAAATCTCATAAAGGGAACATTGATTCTCACGGCAAGAAAGTGACTTCTACGCTCCAATATATCCCTCGAAAGAAAAAAGATGAAGGTGAATCATTTGATCTCAAAACTAACATGATAAAGGGGTTAACTCTTCCGGTCAAACGAATTGAGGCAGTAAAGTTGTCCTCAGTGCCGCTTGTAGGGTTTGTGGCCTAAAATCATTTGCAGAATATGGCACTCCCTATAAAGCGAACAGATGAAGGTTTTGATCCTAATACTTATAGGCTATTTGCAAAAGCTGGATACAATCCCAATGAGCTATCAAAGATAGGGGAGCTCCCATCAGAAGCTGCTATGAGGCAATCACGTGAAGGTTTAGGATACAAGCAACCGTCACCAGTGCGCATCTCCATAAGAAGGGCGAGCAACAATTATATCACTCTAGAAGATGAATCTGCCACTTCTAACAAGCCTTCTGTCTTTGAGCGACTTGAAAAATCAACTGTGAGGACTTCCGTGTTTGAGAGATCAGGTCCATTAAAGAAGGGAAACAAGTTCCAGAGAAATTATTAAAGCATAAGAACACCCGCTTTGCCCAGAATCCAGAAGATCTCTAAGGATTTCCAAAGTTTGGTTCCTTCTAAAATGAGGCGACAAATAAAACTTGTGGTTTTATGTAAAAAAGTACTGAAGGTAAAGCCATATAATGTGGTCTATATGAAGAAACGCGATGAAGATGAAGAAAGTGCAGGTTCTTTGTATCATGTTACTGCGCTAGGCGAGAATGGTGTTTCATCTCTAATAGAGGATGATGAGAAATTGGAGGATGTTTCACCACGTTATCACATATCCTTCAATGATGGGGACCCTCAAGAAGATGAAGATGCAAAGGATGCTCCGCCTGAACTTGAATAAGGGGTAAAGTCCACAATGGACACTCTGAAAGAAGCAAACCTTGGCAATGATGAAGAACCAAGGCCCACTTATCTAATGCTTTAATAGCAGCCGATGAAGAAAGAACTTATATAGAGTTACTCAAGGAGTTTAAGTATGTCTTTTCTTGGAGTTATAAAGAGATGCCTGGCTTGGACCCTAAAGTAGTAGTCCATCACCTTGCAAGTCAAGAATGGCGCTCGTCCTGTTAAGAAAGCTCAAAGGCGCTTTAGGCCGGACTTGGTTCCCTTGATTGAAAGTGAAGTTAACAAAGTCATTGAAGTTGGCTTTATTCGCAAAGTTAAATACCCCACATAGGTCTCAAGTATTGTCCCTGTAAGGAAGAAGAATGGCCAGATTCGGGTGTGCATTGACTTCAGGGATCTCAACAATGCGTATCCCAAAGATGAATTCCCACTTCCTATTTACAAGCTGATGATCGATGCTACTACTAGTTATGAGGCAATGTCTTTCATGGATGGTTCGTCGGGCTATAACTAAATTCGCATAGCACCAAAATATGAAGAGCTTACTACATTCCACACCCCCAAGGGTATTTATTGCTACAAGGTAATGCCTTTTGGATTGAAGAATGCTGGTGCTACTTACCAAAGGTCTATGCAGAGTATCTTTGATGACCTTCTCCGCAAGAATGTCGAATGCTATGTGGATCACTTGGTGGTAAAATCAAGAAAGATGGGTGACCATTTGAAAGACTTGAAAATGGTGTTTGAATTGCTCCAGAGGTACCAACTTAGGATGGATCCATTGAAATGTGCCTTTGGAGTTACTTCTAGAAAGTTCCTTGGTTTCATTGTCCGACATCGATGTAACAAAATTGATCAAGCCAAAGTGGATGCCATTTTTGTTTAATTTCGGCCATTTTTCCGAGGAACTCGGGTTACTGATAATCAAATAAGGAAATAATTGTGCAATGAGAAAGGAAAAATTAGAACTAGAAGTAGCATAGTAAGCAATATAAAGCAATGTAAATAAGTATATTTCAATGGTAATCAGAATGTGTCCACACATATGTCACTTCTCCTCCTTTTATAGTTATTTCTAAGTACAATGTCTCTTTTTTCTCATAATCTAGTCATTACGAGCAATTAATGACATTAATAAAACATTATAATTGGTAACCGTAACTGTTTCGTGAAGATTCTGTAATGTTTCCAATCATTTATGCTCATTAATTGAAGATTTAGCGAATCTATACTTTTTGCTGTCTTGGTTCATTCCATCGGTGTCTCTTCAAATTATGAAGAGACCCAACCGATCGTTCCTTCTTGTCCTCTAGATACTTTGCTCGTACCTATTAAGACTCGTCTCTTTAAGTACTCTTTGCCAGCTGTCACTCTTCTAATAATCCACGGGTCTTGACATATTAGCCACATAATTAATTCCAAGTGTAATATTGGTATTCTCCAATACAGATAGTCCTCCCACTTGCCATTTATTTAGCAATTGAATATTTGGGAAGCAAATCTAATTAAAGCGGGAATTTTTGTCACCTTTTCCCTTATATCATTATGCCTTCTTCTGAACCGACGCATCGTATGTCACTTCCATTTAATGAGTATGACACATGGTGTACTACGATTGGTTCTGCAATTCCTTAGTGCCTTTAGGGCTTTTTACGGCTGCATCAATCACGAAGTGACAGTTTTCATAATGGCATTTCCATCATTACCTTTTTGTTTGACGGTTGCTTCTGAGTATAAATATATCCTTTGTCTTTTCTTTCACGAAAAAGTTTTCCATCTTTTGCCATTCAATCATTTCTAGTTCTTCATATAGCTATGTCTTCTTCAAACCCTGGTCCTCAAAAGGTCCTTATTGTAGATGAACTTCCCCTCGCTCCTACTAGAAGCAGGAAAGGTGGTAGGCTACATAGTTTAGGGTCAGTTTCCGTATGAGGTTCTTCTTCTCAACCTAGTCCTACTTCTCCATCATCTTCTAGAACTAGGGCTTCTTTTTCACTTAGGTCTTCTGCTAGAAGTAGGGATTCCAGCGAGCCAATTCGTGAACCTACAATAGATGAGATTATCCCTGCTGAACTTTTTTTTATTCAGATAGAGAGTCGATTAGAAACCAGGTCTCCTCTATGTCCTCTCATGATCGTACCAATGTTTATCCTTCACAAATTACTGAAGGTTTGATCTCTGTTGTTCGTAGAGATTGTCATTGGATGTTTGATTTCCCAATTCTGATCTCCAATGCAAATTAAAGGATCACTTCTTTTAAAGCTGATTTTTCTTTTGTGTATACGTATCCCTTTACATTAGACGTTAGATCTCCTATTGATCCAGTCATTATTGAATTTTGCCACTTCTTTAATGTGTGTTTAGGACAAATTGTCCCTATTGTGTGGAGGGATGTTGCATATTTAAGGTATTTGGCTAATCTGGCTCAATTGTCTTTCACCTTTTATCATCTAATCCATCTCTTCTCTCTTAAATTATTCCGTCCTGGCATTTTTACTCTAGTGGTGAGGAGTAAGAGAGTTTTAGTCAGCCCTGAGGACGATAAAGATTGTGGTTGGTACGCCCGATTTGTTGCTGCTCCTACGAAAGGGTTAGTAGGTAAAGAGAATATGCCCTTCCCTGAGAAGTGGAACTTTGCACGTAAGTTTTCTTTATTACTTTCTTTTCTTTTTTTAAAGAGCTTGTACTTCCCGTGACTATTTTACTTTTCCTTTTCAGCAACCATGAGAACTGTTGAGGAGATTCCTAAAATCTGTGGTTGGGTAGAAAAATTATTAACAATTGCTCCGATGGAAGTAAGGTCTTGGAAGTACCTTTCAAATAGATTTGGCTGGAGGGTTAAGACTCACAGTAAAAAAAATTTGTTTTCTCCTTTTTTCTTCGTTCATTCTCTCTTTAGAGTTTATTAACCCTTCTTTTTATCAGGGTTTCCTATTTGTGGTGTGAGTGATGAGTCAATTGCGGCTTCTAGACTCTCTTTAGCAAGGGCTCAGGAGATAATCTTGAGTTCTTCATCGAAAAGAAAAGCTGATAGACCACAGGATTCTGAAAATGAAGAGGAGTGGGATGGAACCTCATTAGTTCATAAGCCACGGGCTAGAAGACGTGTCATTTCAGATGATGAAGCTACTCCTCCTCCTCACCCTATTTCTGTGATTGAGCCCGTTGAAGCTACTCTAGTGAGTTCTGATGAAGAGATGCTTGTGGCACCTCGTGACTCTACTGAATACCTCTTTTCACGTGGGTTTGATGATGAAAGATTTGAATTGGTTTCTGAGGAAGCACCTTTTGCCATTGAGGTTATGCCAATGGTAATCTTTTGAAAAAGTCAGGCCAGGTTGACGTGTGGCTAAAACCCTTGATAGGTCTGATTGAAAAGTCAAAACTGGAAAGTCATAGTTCTTTGACTTGGATGAACGACATTGTGCAATCATCATTGAAGGTATAAACTCCTCTTTTTATCCTATATAATTTTCCTTTTACTAGGATCTCATCCTTTTCTCTTTATTTAGATCAATATCATTGGTACGGAGATAATGAAGTGGGTTTCCCATATGAAGCAGTTGATTTATGACTACCAGATTGAGGTTGATAATTGGAAAGAATAGTATGAAAGTCTCCAGCTCGATATGGAAGTTTTAGAGGAGAACAAATGTACCTTGGAGCAGCAGATAAAAGTTATGGCAGCGGAGCTAGCAGTTGAGAAAGTCTCTTCTAACCAAGCGGGCAAGGACAAACACCTTCTTGAGTCGTCATTTACTGAACAACTTTCTAAGGCTACAGAAGAGATCAGAGGTCTGAAGGCCCTGTTGGATGAGAAAGAAGTTTATGTTGGTGAGCTTGTTCAAACATTCACTCAGGCCCAAGAAGATCTCCGAGTGTCTTCCGATAAAGCTAAGTTTTTGGAGAGTTTGCTTGCCCCCTTACAGACTTCTTATGATGCTGCTTTAGCCGAGCAGGAAGAGCTTAAGAATGAAATTGATCATTGGGAGAGAGATTACGAAGATCTTGAAGACAAGGCTGTTGTTGAAGTAAGTTGGGCCTTTTTGAATGCACACCACGATACTCTTATGGAGGTAAGCCAGGAAGGTTTTAACTTGGATGCTGAGATAACAAAGACTAAGGAAACAATTGAGAAAACTTAGCAAAGCCAAAGTTTTTCTTCGCCCATGGCTGATACTCCTGAAAGTGTTGAAGCTAATCCTGGTGTAGTGGTTGTTCAAGCCCCTTTTGATCAAGTTGAACCTCTGCTGCGGATGACGCCATCTTGAATACTAGTTCAGAACCTGCTTCACAGTGAAAGTTTGATTGTGAAGTTAACTAGTTTTTTTTGTTGATGGAATACTTGGTGGTTTTACCCCTGGTCCCGTTTAGGGGTAATGTGTTTTGGAAACATCATCCCCAGTCCTTTTCGGGGGTTTCTGTAAAGATAATTAAGTTGGAACTAAGTTCATACTTAGTTTTAACTAAGTTATTTAAGATATTATAAAGTTTTTGTTCAACTTTTATGGTACCTTTGATTTGAGTTTCTGTACTACTCTCTTAGTGGTTTGCCCTTACCTTTTTCTTTATAAGTGTAGGGCCTTGTTTTCCATTTCAATTTTAATATATGGGTTTTTATTTTACCCTTTTAACTTTTGCATTTAAAAATGCTTTGTTAATTTCATGGCTTTTTGAATCAAGCACGAATTATAAAAGAGGGCCCTTTTATATATGACACTTAATGAAGAAGACGTCTCAACTTCATAATGGTGTAAACTTACGAAAGAAGAAATAGGAACACACATGTTTCTTTGAATAACCTTGAAGAAAGTTTTATATCATTCGAACTTTCAAACAATACTTTACATGTGTTTAAGTATTATCTATAATTCTTTCATAACTGTTTTCTTTACAACAGATTTGTGAAAAAAGAAAAATATTGCCTTTAACCTAAACATTCGTAAGATTTTGGAATTTACATCCACGAGTATATTCTTCATAGGTCTTTGAATCAAGCTTGTGTTTTTGGCTCGTGGCTTTTGCTCTGAACTTTTAATTTGCTGGGTAGACTTTAGGCATGACTTGAATTCTAATTGTTCCAGTCTTCTTTGCTTTCCTTATACATATATTGTATAGTTCCCCAAGTGTTTGAGCTTTGAAGTATGAAATCTCAAGCACTTTATTATTCCTTCCACGCGGTCCTTTTCCTAAAAAGGAAAAACATACGGGACTCGGAGGTATAATTTAGATGAAGACTGCTTAACCCATTACATTTCCATCAGAATAATTGTAACCCTATACCTGGATTATGTTTCTTCCGCGTGTTCATCATTTGGTGTGGGCTAGCTTTTTGCCTATCATCTAAAATTGTTAGTATAACTTTAACAGTTCAAAAACAAAAATCGTAAGTGAGGGTACCCGATACCTGACCGTGGGTATTTCCTTCCCTTAGAAATAGTACTTCTTCAAATGAACAACATTCCGACTCGAGGGTAGAATCTTGCCACCATGGTTTCAAGTTCATATGCACCTTTTCCTGCGATACCACAAACCTTGTAAGGTCATTCCCAATTTGGGCTCAACTTTGCTGTATTGGCCGCTCTTGTGGATTGGAAAACTTTCTTGAGTATGTAGTCCCCAATCTTGAAGTATCTAAGACGAGCTTTTCATTGTAATATCGCTCGATAACATGCTTTTGCATAGCCATCCTTATCAAAGTTGTTTCTGTCATGCCCCAAAACCGAGAGGCGGGACCGGCGCTCGACCAGGCAGCCCCAGCCAAACGGACCTGGGTGCTTTTCCTATTCCACGTGTTACCCCGCATTTCCATTTCCCATTAACCAAGTGAAATAGCCATTTATAAATTTAAACACATTCTTACGAGATTTACATAGCATACATAGTTACTTAGTGTGGTTTACAAGTTATACTGCCCAAAATACATAAGTACATAACCCACATTTCCTGTCTACGGAGCCTCTAGGGATACAAAAGAGTGATACAATACTTGCCGGTAACAAGGCTCCGGCTATACCTTACACCAAAAACCAAAACAAGACTCCGAAATAAAAAGCGGCATGAGCCACGCAAGGCCCCGGGAGGAAAAGGGCTCACCAATGCTTCTAGCTGAAAGTGAAGGGGAGCTACGGTCGGTGGACTGGAGTACCTGCTATGGATCCACCTACAATCATAACACGAATGTAGCGCCCCCGGCAAAAGGGACGTTAGCACATTTGAATTATACTGGTATGTATGAACAAACTTGCCCTAAGTAAACTCAACCATACACAAGTAACAAGTAGTCATGGAACCAACAATCAAATACACATGAAAGAAAACCATCAAGCCAAACAAGTTACAATCTCTCCATTTTCCCTTCAACATTTTCACATCAATGATTTCACAACTTTCTCATATTTTCATTTCAATAGTGATTTCGATCACTTTTCCACCCTTATTACCTCGGCCACCCTTATTACCTCGGCCACCCTTATCACCACAACCCACACCTTATTACTTCGTGTTGCGGCGCGCAACCCGATCTCACCGAACAATCACAATTCACAAACAACACAACAACAACAACAATTCACAAAGAACAACAACAACAACAAGTCTCAAAGAATTTCTATAGCCATCAATACTATTTCCATCATATTCAACAACTCATATGCATTTTATGTCACCGCGATAATTGCCAATACAAGCCATATATGTTCTTACCACAGTTGTTCCAACTGCATCATTTACGATTTCCTTCCATCATTTGTTTCTCAACTCTTACCACATAACACATTCACAATCACACATTTGGTTTATTGCCAATTACGTACACCATTATATCGGGAGACTTAACCACGAACAATCAAATCATACCAATCACAAGAATTCCACAAATAATCCACGTAGATATCACATACCAAATATTCGTACACCAAACAAAGTGACTTTACAAAGGTCAAAGTTAGCCATACATACCTTTCTTGATCTTTCCTTTAATTACTACGATATTCCGGAAATTCTAGCAACTTCAATCTATTTTGAGACATAACAAAATTTGAACACAAATTAGGAAGATATTCATAATTCTAGCTCATTTGAGAATTTTATCAATTACTAGTTGTGCATCTTGATTTCAAATCTCTTTTACAAGATTCCCTTCATTTCCCAACCCAATCTTTACTTGTTTATATTCAACAATCTTCCCACAAACCTAATTTGTACATGCATAAATAATGAATACTCTCACATCCAAGAACCATCTTACTAATTACCCATTTCTAATTAGATTTCAAAGTTGAAGAATTGGGGAAAAGAAATTCTTACCTCTTTGAAGCCTTAATAACCCTTTGATGCAATTTCAAGGTGTGATTCAAGGAAGAGTAGTGAAATCTTTAGTTTTCCCCTTTCCTCTCTCTAGAATCGCTCTCCCTTCACTCTAGAATACCAGAAATTTTCCCAAAAATAAACCTCAATCGAGTTAAATGAAATGGGGTTCGGGTCAAAAGAAACCCGATTTTTTTGTACTTCCACGCCGCGTAGGGTGCCGCGGGGCACGGGGCATCTGTGAAAAATGTGTCTGGAAATGAAATTTCGGACCATACTGGAATTACTACTGGCGCGGCACGCCGGGCGCTGCATGGGGCGCCGCGGTAGTTCAAATTTCTGCGCTGCTTTGGTAATTTGGTCATAACTTTGTGTAGGAATGTCCGAATGACGAATGGTTTAAAGCGTTGAAAACTAGACTCAAAGACCTTTTATTTTATAGGCAGTTCATCACACAAATACTTATATAACTGGAGATATAATTGTCCAAAGTGAGGTCTTGTGCGCACTCATTTTCAACTTTCGTCTTTTATGAAATTTTATAACTTGGCTTAGACTTAGGCCTCTCCTTAGACCCCAATTCACTTCTAATATGACTTGTACACATATTAATATATCCAATGGATATCCATAATATCCTTAATCCTCATTTGTACGCAAGATAAAATATTTAGCCTACCTTGGCACCACGAAGTCTTAAATTACTAAGCAAAATTTTCTAGGGCTTTACAGTTTCTATCCTTTCTTCAAGCAAATCAAGGTTCACCCGTATCTCTTCTTCACTTGACTATTCGGTTGCTTGTACATATCTTGTACTTGACTCCCCTATTTTAACTGGAATTAAAGCCTCATCACCATATACAAGCGAGAATGGTGTCTCTCTTGTACTCGTCTTTTCTGCTGTTCGGTATGCCCACAAGACTCCGGGTAACACCTCTGGCCATTTGCCTTTTGACTCCTCTAGTATTTTCTTCAAGTTATTAATAATAACTTTATTTGTCGATTCAGCTTGTCCATTGGCCACTGGATGATAAGGTGTCAAAGTAATCCTTTTAATTTGCCAACTTTGAAAGAATTATGTGATTTGCGCACCTGTGAACCACAGGCCATTATCACACAAGATCTTTTTTGGAACTCCAAATCGACATATGATGTTTCGCCAGATGAAGTCCCTGACCTCTTTTTCTCGTATCTATTTGAAGGCCCCTGCTTCTACCCACTTAGTAAAATAATCAGTGAGTACTAATAGAAATCGTACCTTGCCTTTGGCTTGTGGTAGTGGACCCACTATATCCATCCCCCACTTTATAAAAGGCTATGGTGCAACAACCGGATATAATAATTTAGCCAATTAATGCATGTTATTACCATACCTTTGGCACTTAACACATTTAGCCGCAAAATTTTCTGCTTCTTCTTTCATTTTTGGCCAGTAATACCCTGCTCTAATTAAAGTTTTCACCAAGGATCTTCCTCCGGTGTGATTTCCACCATGTCCCTCATGTACTTCCCTCATCATATATTCTGTTTGAGAATGTCTGAGACATCTTGCTAGAGAGCCACCAAACATTTTTCGATATAGATTGCCCCGATCTAAACAATAACGAGCAGCCTTTCGACGAAGTGCCTGAGCCTTTTTCTTATCTTTAGGTAGTATTTCGTACTGCAAAAAATTGAAAATCTCGTTCTCCAATCCCAAGTTAGATTATTGAAATTTACCTCGTTTTTATCTTGATCAAGTACTGAATGAAACAAATGTATTACAGAAGCATTTTCTTCATTTGTTACTTCTGCAGCGGATGCAAGATTAGCTAACGCATCTGCCTCGACATTATCTTCTCTTGGTATCTACGTAATTTTCCAAGTTTGGAATTGTCTAACTAAGTCCTGTGCCTTTTCCAGATATTGCTGCATCCTCGCCTCTCTAGTTATATAAGTCCCCTGCATTTGGTTAACTACGAGTTGCGAATCTCTTTTGATTATGACCTGCTCTATTCCGAGCTCTCACGCCAATTCTAGACCTGCAATCATAACTTCATATTCTGCTTCATTATTAGTAATAGGATGGCATTTTATGACTTGTCGTATGGTTTCTCCCATAGGTGGGATCAAGACAATGCCTAAACATGCTCCCTTTACATTTGAAGATCCATCAGTAGATAAGGTCCAAGTGCCTGGATTAGACCCATTAAATACCTGCAGTTCGTTTTCTGCCTCTGCCTGCATCCCTGGGCTAAAATCTGCCATAAAATCTGCTAAAACCTATGACTTTATTGCAGTTCTAGGTTGATATATAATGTCATATTCACTTAGCTCTATAGCCCATTTGGCTAACCTACCTGATAACTCTTGTTTATGCAATATATTACGTAAGGGGTAAGCAGTTACTACATAGATAGGATGACATTGAAAATAAGGCCTTAATTTTCTAGATGCCATAATTAATGCTAGGGCAAGTTTTTCTAAATGAGGATATCGAGTTTCAACATCCAATAAAGATTTGCTAACATAATAAATTGGAGATTGTTTACCTTGGTCCTCTCGAACTAATATGGCACTTACCGCTACTTCAGAAATAGCAAGGTAGATGAGTAGTTTTCCCCCGTCCTTCGGTTTGGCTAGCAATGGTGGATTTGACAAGTATTCTTTTAAATTTTTGAGAACTTGTTGACATTCTTCAGACCATTCAAATTGATTTTGCTTTTTTTTTTTAAGCCTGAAAAGGACTTAAAGCATTTTTTCGATGACTTGGAGATAAATCTCCCAATGCTGCTATTCTTCTTGTCAACCTTTGTACTTCTTTTTTGCTCATAAGTATATCCGATATTTCTTCAATAGCCTTAATCTGTACAGGATTTACTTCAATTCCATGGTTAGAAACAAGGAACCCTAAGAACTTACTTGACAACACGCCAAATGCACATTTCTCGGGATTTGACTTCATGTTAAATTTGCGAAGAATCTGAAACGTATCTAACATGTGTTGAATATTATACCCTGATTTTGTGATTTGACTAGCATATCATCTATATAAACCTCCATGGTTTTTCCTAGATGTTCTTGAAACATCTTGGTCACTAGCCTCTGGTACGTGGCCCCATCATTCTATAGGCCGAATGGCATAACTTTATAGCAGTAAGTCCCCCTGTCTGTAATAAAGGAAGTTTTTTCCTCATCTAGAAGATCCATTTTGATCTGATTATATCCTGAATAGGCATCTAAAAAACTTAATAACTCATGTCTTGCAGTAACATCAATTAGTTAATCTATGCGCGGTAATGGAAAAGAATCTTTAGGGCAAACTTTATTTAGATCAGTATAGTCTGCACAAACTCGCCACTTACCATTATTTTTGGGTACTACTACAATATTAGCTAACCAATCTGGATACTTTACCTCACGGATGGACCCGATTTTTAAAAACTTTTGTACCTCATCTTGAATCACCTGATTCTTGAAGGAACCTTGCCTCCTTTTCTTTTGTTTGACAGGTGGGTATGTTGGATCTTCATTCAGTTTATGGGTCATTACCTCTGGTGGTATAACTGTCATATCTGAATGTGACCAAGCAAAACAATCTGCGTTAGCTTTTAGAAATTCGATTAACTTACTTTTTATATCTGGGCTGAGGTTGGTTCCAATGTAGACTTTTCTGTCCGGTCAATGTACAAATAATACCATAGCTTCTAGTTCCTCGATTGTTGTTTTGATGTTTTCATTTTCTTCTGGTTCTTGAATAGTATCAGGCCACAAGTCTACATCTATTTTCCCTTCTACAATTGAGGCTTATGTTGCTGCATCCTCAACTGAATTCTATAATTGCTATTTTTCGTCGCTTTTCGTGCTTGAGTCTGCCACTGAGTTAATGCTTTGAGAAGCCTGTTGGTCACCACGGATTTTTCCTATTAACCATTGTGAAGGAAACTTGATAACTTGATGAAGGGTAGATAGAACAACATCCATTTCGTGAATCCATGGTCTGCCGAGAATCATATTGTAAGCCATATCCATTTCTATCACTTGAAATTTGGAGTCTTTGACTACTCCTTCTGCGAATGTGGTGAGTACTATCTCCCCTTTTGTTATGGCGCTCAAGTTGTCAAAACTAGACAAGGTTCGTGCCTTGGGTATCAACTTATCATTGGCTTGCATCTCGTTTACCACTCTCAACAGAATGATATTCACAGAACTACCTGGATCAATCAAAACTTGTTTTACATTAGTGTCATGTACAAGTAAAGATATTACCAGTGCATCATTGTGTGGGGTCAGCATGTGGTCCGCATCTGCATCATCAAATGTTATATTGTCTTCTTCCAAAACTTGACGAACTCTCTTTCCATGGGTGACTGTTATTTTTGATACCTTCTTTGCTGCCGTGTATGTTACTCCATTGATCTCCTCCCCTCCACTTATGACATTAACCGATCTTTTTAGTGATGGGGGTTTCAGCGGTTCTTGCCTATTCTTCATATTCGCCTACTTTCCCTTTTCACTAAACAATTCTGTTAAGTACCCTTGCTTTAATAGATGTTCTACCTCACCTTGTAGTAATTTGCAATCCGTCGTTTTGTGACCGTGATCATTGTGAAATTCGCACCAAAAAATGGGATTTCTCCTACTTGGGTTTGATCTCATTTCTTTTGGCCACCGTACCTTATCTCCCATGCTTCTTAAAATTACCACCAACTCGGATGTGCTAACATTAAAACTGCAATGGCCAATTTTTGCTTTTGAGCCTCTATCATCGTCTTGTGCATCTCGCATATTTCGCTCCTTTCTGAACCTTGACGACGAACCTGATTCTCTGTCCCTTGATCTAGGATCATACCTTGGGTTTTCATGTTTTGAACCTGAATCCCTTCCTGCTGGCCCCATATAAGGTTTGTACCTATTTTTACCGGACCTTTTTCAGTTTTAGCCCGTCTTGAACTTACTCTTTCATTTTTTCGAGACTGAATGATAGTATCTCCTTCTATCCGCAGCTTTGTGCTGTATCTATTGTAAACATCATTCCAAGTTATTGCAGGAAATTCTCGTAAACTTTCTTTGGGTCTCTTCGTGGCTTCCGAGTATTTTTCATTCAGATTACTGGCAAAATCCATAGCCGCCCAGTTATCAGGTACATATGGCAACATCATCCTTTCACGCTGGAATCTGTCTACGAATTCCCTGAGCAGCTCCGTATCTCCTTTTTTATTTTTAAAATGTCCTCCATTCTTTTTTTAATTTTTTGAGCTCCTGATTGTGCTTTTATAAATGAATCTGCAAGCTCAGCAGAAGAATTTATAGAATTTTCAAGTAAAAGAGAATACCATATTAGCGCTCCCTTCGTGAGTGTTTCTCTAAATTTTTTGACCAACACTGATTTAATTTCTTGCTTGGTCAAATCGTTGCCCTTTACACCAGTTGTAATGCAGTTACGTGATCTCGTGGATCAGTTGTTCCATCGTACTTCGGGATATCGGGCATCTTGAATTTCTTTGGAATTGGTAAAGGACCGACACTTGGCTTCCAAGGTTGTTGAGAGTATTTTTCCATATCTATCCCCTTGATTACGGGCGGTACTCCAGGTATTTGCTCTATGCAATTGCTTTTCTACTTGAGCTGTTTCTGCAAAGTTAGTACTAAACTTTGTAAATCAGAATTAACTCTGTTACCTGACCCTCTATCACGAGATTCGCTAGGAGTTCCTCCGCTGCCTGAGTTAACGAGTACCGAGCGAGGATTTTCTACGGTTACATTATTGTTTGGAGGTGGTGTTGGTGGTATATTCGGTAACCTGCTAAGAAAGCTTGAAGAGCATTGCTGACTTATTGAGCGATTAATTGTTTCAATGCTTCATCAATAGCCTGATCATTCTCATGCTGCTTATTTATATTTGATTCAGATCCGTCTGGAGTCCCTTCTTGAGATTGTCGAGGAGAGTTTTACTGTGAGGGGGATGGAGTTCCATCACCTTGTTGATTCAACTGATGTTGTTGATTTTCTTGGTGCTGTAGATTTTGTTGGTTATTGTCGTTGACGTTCGACATGATTGTTTTGGTAGAAGAATTGATTTAAAAAGTAAAAGATTATCATATTCCCTAGCTGGGAGGTGCCAACCATTTAGTTGCCTCATGCAGAAAGGCGTTCCTTTCAAGTGGGACTAAGCTTGTAGCAATGCCTTTGAAAGCATCAAAACTTACTTGATGAAGCCTCCAGTTTTGTCATCTCCTATACGTGGAAAGCTGTTGATACTATATATTTTAACACAAGAAAGGTCTTGTTAAAAGACCGTTGGCCCAAGAAAATAGTAAGGGGAATGAAAACTCTTTTTACTACTTGAGCAGGATGATGACACCAAATGAGCTGAGTTATTCGCTAATTGAAAAGTTGTGTTTGGTGCTAGTCTTCTCAATTCAAAAGCAAATATGAAAGTTGAAGCACTACTTTCAAGCTCATATTGTTTGTCTTGTTTCTAAAGCAAATCCCGTCAAGTTCGTAATATCAAAACCTGTTCTTAATGATCGCCTATCGATGTGGTACCTCCAATTTCAACAATTCGAGGTTGTGTATGTCCCTCAAAAGGTTGTAAAAGGACAAGCATTGGCAGACTTCTTGGCAGATCATCCGAAACCTGATGACTGGGAACTACCTGACGAACTACCTGACAAAGATGCAATGGTTGTTGAAGTACAACCTCCATGGAAGATGTACTTTGATGGTGCTGCACATCGCGGAGGAACTGGTGCTAGCGTAGTATTTTTCACTTCTCAAGGGGAAGTTCTGCCCTACTCCTTCACTTTAACAAAACTCTGTTCCAACAATGTTGCTGAGTATCAAGCATTAATACTTGGGCTTGAAATGGATGTCGATATGAAGCGGCTGTAATTACAAGTCTTTGATGACTCCAGTTAGTAGTCAATAAGCTTTTAGGTAGTTATGAGGTCAAGAAACCTGAACTACGCCCTTATCATAATTATGCTAAGAAATTGATGTGATGGATCAGTGATGTGATTATTCAACACGTACCTAGGAAAGAAAACAAGAAGACTGATGTATTAGCTGCCCTAGCTTCATCGTTAACCCTGCCTAATCAAGCGCAAGTTACTATCTACCAAAAGTGGGTAGTACCTCCACCAAATGAGGAGGAAAGTGAAGAAAATAAACTCGAGCATCTAGTCGCGATTTATGAAGCTGAGAAGGAAGAATTGCGACAACCCTTTATCAACTACTTAAGCAATGGGATACTTCCAGAAAATCTGAGGAGAAGGACTGAAATCCGTCGTTGTGCACCTCGCTTCCTTTACTACAATTATACTCTATATAGAAGATAATTTGAGGGAGTACTCTTGCGATGCTTAGGGGAAGGTGAAGTACTCCAAGCTTTGCAAGAAGCACATTCTGGGGTATATCGATCACATCATTCTGGACCAAAGCTCACTTGCATATAAAAAGGATAGGATATTATTGGCCAACGATTGTAAAAGATTTCTTGGACTATGCTTGAAGTACGCTTGCGAATTCCATGCAAATTTTATTCATCATCCTCCTGAAGTATTACATCCGACTATTGCATCATGGTCATTTGACGCTTGGGGACTGGATGTTGTTGGACCGCTACCAAAATCCTCGGCGGGCACTTATATATCTTGGCTGCAACTGACTACTTCTCAAAATGGGCTGAAGTTGTTGCTCTTAAGGAAGTAAAAAAGGACAATGTTGCAAATTTCATCCGAGTAAACATAATCTATCGCTTTGGCATTCCTCATTACATAATAACGGATAATGGAAGCCATTCGACAATAGGTTGATGAACAAGATTTGTGATCTCTTTGGCTTTAAGCAACATAACTCTTCTATCTACAATTTTGCTGCCAATGGTCTAGCCGAGGCATTTAACAAGACTCTATGCAACTTGTTAAAGAAAGCCATCTCCAAATCCAAATGAGATTGGCATGACCATATGGAAGAAGCTCTGTGGGCATATAGAACAACTCACCGCATGCCAACATAAGCGACCCCTTATGCACTCGTTTATAGAGTCAAAGTCGTCTTGCCACTCGAGCATCAAATACCTTCATTACGATTAGCTATTCAAAAAGGGATCACCGATGAAGAAAATACTCGACTTCGATTAGTAGAGTTGGAGGCTCTTGATAAGAAGATGTTGGAAGCTCAACAGAGTCTTGAATGCTATCAAGTTCGATTGTCTCGCGCCTTCAATAAAAGAGTTCACCCATTATCCTTTCAAGTAGGTGATCAAGTCCTTGCCATACGAAGACCTATTATTACTTCCCATAAACATGTAGGAAAGTTCACTTCAAAATGGGATGGGCCATATGTCGTATAAAAAGCTTACTCAAGTGGGGCTTACAAGATGGTTGATGTAGATGGCATGAGAATCAGCCCTATCAATAGGAAGTTTTTGAAGAAGTATTATCCTTGAAGTTGCAACGTTCCTTGACGTACGAGCCTAAACTGCATGTTACTACACTCCTGGCCCGCATGAGTCTAAATTGTGTACGTCCCATAAAAAAAGGAAAAAAGAGTTCCCTAGGTTGAAAACCTCGAAAGAGGTGGCCTAGGCAAAAGTTAGGACATAAAACAAAATCACCCATTCTGAACTACGGTATGACTTGATCCTCTTCACCGAGGTATGTAGGCAGCTTAGAGTTTCATTTTGAGTTTAGTCGTGTGAGTTCAAAAGATACATAGTGCCCCAATCATTGTTCGAATGAAGTACGATGGAATGTAATCCATTTAATCAACACTTGAAGATCGAGTTGAGATACCATTCTTCTATTAAACTTGGGATCCTATTTGATTTAAAGGGGGTAAACCGCTATGGTAAATTGGTGTCTTCAATGAAAGGATTATAGTCTTTTAGGAGGCTAAAATATATTTGCGTTGAAGTCTAAGGATTCTCTATATCTTCATGTTCATATGGCCTTCAAGTTTTTGGTCTTCACATCCGCTCTCTACCCTAAAAAACGGAAGAGAAGAGAGGTGTCAAAAGGGATCACAAGTATAAGAAGGACGATTGCTTGGAACAACATCTCAAATTTAGTGAGACCTGAACCCAAGACATTTGGTGAGAATGTAGATCTTGAATTTCAATTGATAGCAAGGAAAGCGTATTGTGATCCCAAGGCTTCTATACCAAAACATAAATTTTTTAGCGAAGTCGCGCCAATCCGAAATCGTCGGTATATCAAAATCTGATATTGAATTCGAAATACTATGTGAAACTATCCTTAAGGTATTAAATCCTACATTTTATACATGTTTTAGATTTTGAAGTCTTTTTTCTATGAAATCAAATGGTTTGTGATTTCGACGTTCCTACATCAAGATATAAAAATTTTGGTGAAGTCGCGCAAGTTTGAAATTATCAGCCTATTGAAATTTTACGTTGAATTTGAAATATTATCTGAAACTATTTGTATGGTTTTAAATTCTACATTTTGGATATGTTTTAGATTTTGAAGTTTTGTTTTCAAAAAATCAAATGGTTTGTGATATCGACATTCCTACATCAAGAAACAAATTTTTTGGGTTAAGCTGCGCAAATCTAAAAGTATCAATGTGTCAAAATTTAAAGTTAGATTCAAAATACAATCTGGGACATTTCTGAAAAAGTGTTTGAATCCGATTTTTAGATATATCTTAGATTTGGATCTAGTTTCCAAGATATCAAACGGTTCGTAATTTTGACGTTTCTATGCCAAGATACAAATTGGTTAGTGAAGCTACCCAAATACGAAAATATCAATGTGTCGCAATTTAAAGTTAGATTCAAAATAATATCTGAGACGATTCTCAAATTGTTTGATTCCGAATTTTGGATGTATGTTAGATTTTAAAGTATAGATTTCATGAAATCAAACGGTTCATAATTTTGACATTTTTACACCAAGATATGAATTTTTTGGTGAGACTGAGCAAATCAGAGATTTTCAACGTGGTAAAATCTAAAGTTGGATGCTAAATATTACCTGGGGCGATTCTGAAGGTGTTTGATTCCGAATTTTGGATATGTCTTAGATTTTAAAGTTTAGTTTCTAAGAAATCAAATGGCTCATATTTTTGATGTTCTCACATTGATTATATATTTCCTACCACAAAAGGTGCAAAGGTGATGAACAATATTATCCTCAAAGAAAAAGGAGGGTGTACCTCCAAATATAGAGAACTTCAAGACATGAACGATAACAACGTTTAAAAGAAAGCCAAGTTCTATTATGTGGATATCGATACATCATGATAAGCAAAAAATATTGATATTGAACCGCAAAAAAAAAGAGACATCAATGAAAACATGTGATACAAAGTAAAACGGAGGGAGTTTTTATTTCTAAGAATAGCCGCTAGTTAATTAAATGCAAGAAAAATAAAAGACGAAAATAAAATACTCTATATAGAATAATTTAAACACAAATTATAATTGACCAAGTCTTTAAGGGTGGCCTCTAAGTGTTGTTTCTTCATCTCCACGTCAGCCAAGTCATCAGCAGTTGCCAAGGAAACATCAGAACAACCACGATACTCCTCTTCAGCAGATAAGACTCTAGATTTAATCTCTTCAACCTCTTTCTTAGCAACATCTCGGAGAGCTCTTAACTGGTTCACCTTCTCCTTGGCCTCGTTGAGAGATTGACTGGTGGCAGACAATTTCTTGACCTTCTCCCCTTTTTCAGTCAAGACAAGATCAAGAAGTTCCTTGGCGTAAAAATGACTCTGATTTTTCGACGTCCACAACCTTATCAGAAACAGTTGATCGTGCCTGGTCATATGAGTGGCAAGCTCAAAGAAAGATGTCAATAGGTCTTTTAGAGGGGACATATCCACACCCTTTCTATCCATCTCTTCGAGAATCAATTGGATTTCGAATTGAAGAGAAGAAGCATTGTCTGTAGTAAGGTCGGAGAGTTTGGTATGAATTTTAGCCCAGGCATTCAAAATAAAATCCTTGCAAAGAGTCAAGACAACCTTTCTTCCATCAACGATAGACATCATTGGCGCTAATCGTTGGTGAAAATTAGGCCCCGATTTTGCTCCAGGGCTAGGAATGGAAGTCATCTCTAGGTCTAACTTAGATATTGGAAGTGATTTCCTCGAGTCTGGCTCTGCCACAGATTCGCTACTACCTTGTGGCTTGCTTTGGTGTGACTATCAAAATACGAACATCATTTGTGTAATAACCCGATCAGTCGTTTTGAGATATAGCACATTCTTCGGCGGTTTGAGGCCTTGAGTAGCTTCACTTCAGGTATTGTGACTTGTACGTATGCTCGAAATTGAATTCCGGGAAGTTCAGAGTTGATTTGGAAAGAAAATTCTAATTTCGGAAGCTTTACGTTGGAAGAATTATATAAGGTTGGGTTTTTGAGTAAACGATCTTGAAATCAGGATTTGAAGGTCTCAATAGGTTTGTATGATGATTTCGGACTTGAGCGTATGTTCAGGTTGAGTATCGGATCACCTGGGAGCATTTCAGTGCTTATTTTGGAAGATTGGCAATTTTAAAATTTAGGAATTTTCTAAGTTTGGTTTGAAGTTGGCTTTGGTGTTATTGATGTCCGTTTGGGATTCCAAGCCTTGGAATAGGTTTGTATAGTAATTTAAGACTTGTACGCACAGTTTGGCATCATTCCGGAATGTTTTGGTATGGTTCGGATGCCTTCATCAAAGTTTGAAAGTTAAAGAAGGATTTTCGATGTTGTTTGGCACGATTTGAGACTTCGACTAAGTTCATAATGTGTTTTGGGATGCGTTGGTATATTTGGTCAAGGTTTCGAGGGCCTCGAGAGGATTCTGGATAGTTAATAGACAGATTTTGGACTTAAGGAAAAGCTGGAGGATTCTGGTTGTTGGTGCAACCACTTCTACGGAGGCTTCATCGCAGAAGCAAGGCAGAGGACCGCAAAAGCGGCTAGAAGGGAGCTGGGCTGCTCAATATCTAAAACTCAACTTACAGTCAAACTTTTCAACTTAAAATTGCCAAATTTTAGCAAATCAACACAAATCAACTTTCACGACCCAAAATCCAACTAGTCATGATGGCACCTAACCTAACCTGCTAGGTAAGCCAACTAACAATTATCTAATTCCAATAAAATCAATAAAACAATTAAATAGAGAAGTTAATTGAATCTTATGCATTCCCCAAGAACTGGTAGTACAAATCATGAGCTTCTAAGAACAGAGTTTACAAGGCTAGTATGAAGTAAATACATCATCTGTTTGAAAAGTACATAAATAGAGTATTATGAATCTAAGGCTACCATGAACTAGAGGCAGCTACAACCGGAACGCAGGTACGTCTTCAATTCCAGCTCCCGTCGAACACACCAACATCATTAGTCAACATCTCTACGCAACGTGCAAAAGTGTAGTATGAGTACGACCGACCCCATGTACTCAATAAGTAACAAACCTAACCTTAGGTTGAAAGTAGTGACGAGCTGGAACAAAGGACGAGTCCAATACCAATAGCCAACAACAGTTCATAATAATGTAAAGCAAGTAATAAAAGAAGAAACTCGGAGATAAAATGCTCAATTTCTCATAGTTTCCCGAAAAATAGTTTCGCTTTTCAAGTATATCAGTGAAAAATCCAAATCCTTTACCGAAATCGTCGAAAATATAAGTAAGCTTGAAAACTGTTCTTTTCCCCAAAAATCCTTTCAACAATGAATAAGATGTTTCATTTTTCTTTTCGAAAAGCAAGTGTAAAACACCTCTCTATGCCTATATATCAATATGTGTGAGAAGTCATGAATGACATGATACCGTACAGCCTGAGAAAAATGCATCTCTGTCTTGTATGTCATGTGTTCATGTCTGTCACACCTCCTTTTTCCCAAGGGGGATAGGGAGTTTTTCCAATTTAAATTACATTAATCGAAATGAGATTATTTATTTAATTTCAGAGTCGCCACTTGGAATAGTTTATGGTGTCCCAAGTTACCGATTTATTTTAAATCCCAAATTGATGAAATTTGACTCTATTTATGATCCGCGAACACAGAAGATCGGGTAAGGAATTCTATTAACCTCCGAGAAGGTTTGAGGCACTCCCGAGTTTCGTAGTTTTAGTACGGTCGTTCAACTATTAATAATTGGCCTCATTATCTGATTTATTTCATGTTTTAAAGCTATTGTTCATTTTTAACTTTATAACCGCTTTTATTTATTTATGGACTGATTTATGGAAAAAACTACGATTGTCGTACACTTACCTTTCTGGAACACATTGCAAACCACACTACATGAAATGCACCCGCAATTTGCGACATGTTTAATTTATTATTATTATTATTCAAAGTTGTTATGACTTGCCTATTTAAATTTTTTGAATAAATTAGAGAAAAAAGGGTTATCTCATTTACCTTGTTTCTAGTATTCCCGAACTACGCAAGATCTGATTCATGCAGCATCATGATACGTAGGTAATCCCAATCGGATTCGATCATAGCCCTAAAATTAATTGAGTGAAAAATAAACTGAAAAAAAGAGAAAGAAAAACTGAGTGAAAAAAAAAGAAAAGAAAAGAAAAGAGTGACAAAAACTAAAAAAAGAAAGAAAAGAGAGTGACAAAACATAAAAGAGCGACTGAAAAGAAATGAAAAAAATCAAGAGTGATTAAAGAGAGGCAAAAATAAAAGAAAAGAGGTACATACTGAAAGGGTTAGTTAACGCCGGGATGAAACATGCAACCGTTCAAACACATAATAGAAGCGTTTAACTGTTAGGTGCATTGCATCCCAGTGTGCGATTTCCTATATGTTAAATGTCTCAAAACTAAATAGGTTGTGGTGTAAGAAAATTAGCCAGGTTCTGTTTAGGTGGTTGATTTTGTTGGTATGTGGTGATGAACGCTCAACCTTGCACGCGGCCACAATATTATATACACAACCGAGCTTCATCTCCTAGAAATGCCCATCATTACTAAGCTCCATTTAATCCCCAATCAAATGTTCCTTATTACAATCCTCGCCCAAGAGAGCCTTTTCAAAAGGAATCAGTTCATTCCTATTGGTGAATCATACTCGGGCGTGTTCCAAAAGCTAGTCAGGCGAGGTCTGCTGCAGCCAGTGGCCCAAAACTGGTCAAACCCCGAATCCCCTCACACCGAGCTGATGCTAGATGTGAATACCACTATGGAGCAGTGGGACATAATACAAAGGACTGTTGGACCCTCAAAGGGCAGTTGGAGATTTGATTGGAGCTGAAAGAATCTTTTTTCGAAACGAAGAGGCTTTTGATGTCACGAACAATCCTCTGCCTACTCACACTAATGGGCTAGTACTCGAAATGACTTGTGAAGATAAGGAATTTGATCCGGCACTGAAGGCCATTGCAGCCATTGCCGAGATAGAAGAAAAGCCAAAAACTGTCGCCAAGCCTGAAAGTTCCCTATCAGACGGGAATCTCGGTAGCCAGTCTTACTATCCTTTTTATGTCCGAATTATCTCAATGTGTGATCCGGATGTTTTACTTTATTGTCTTACTTTCTGATGTTAACCCTTCTATCTTTTAAAATCCAAAAAAAAATCAAAAATCATAAAAAAAATCTAATGAAATTAATATTTCATTGTCCAGGAATGTCTCTTTTCTTAATCTTGTCAATTTTCTTATTCTTTTTTCAGTTATGTTAAACGCAGATTTCAATAACATGACATGCTTGAAGACTTCATGCCTAGGTCCTGAAACGCTGTCAGACCTCAAAATAATGAATCAAGAATTAGATCGCAATGAAGATAAGTTTAAGGAAATAAAACAAAGAGTTGGAACAACTGAAGGAAAATTGGTTCCAGATTGGAAAGATCCATACATGGTAACAAGCGTACTGCCAAAGAGAGCGTTGTACCTAGGAAACGTCGAAGGAAATGTTCCTAAAACAACTCTCAACACATGTGCAGTCAAAAGGTACTATGTTAGATCCTCTATATAACATTAATGTTCTCCGGTTGGGATGAAAAAAGCTTTTATTCTTGATACCCAAACACTATCAACCCTTTGCAAACCCTTTGAGCCGGTTACTTTTCTTTGATTACCCTCTTTGAAACCTGAAAGTGTTATTGGAAAAAAAATAAAATGAAGAATGAAAAAAAATGAAAAAAGAGAAGAAAATAAAGATACAAAAAAGGGAAGAAAATACAATGAAAAAAAAATGAGAATGAAAAAAAGAGAGGAAAAAGGAAAGGAAAAAGAAAGAGAAAATAAAACAAAACACAAAAACAAAAGAAATCAAAAACAAAGTTCCCTGAACTACGTTCAACTTGATTCCGAAAGAATGTAGGCAGCCTCTCTTTGGGGTTCAGTCACACCAAAATAAAAGTCCAAATTCCCCTAAAAGTTGAAACTGGGACAGAAGTTATAATGGTTTGGCGATGGTTTCGCCTGGAAGGTTCCAAGTTGTAGTTTAATCCAAATTCTTTTTACCCCAAATCCTGTTCAAGTCCTTCCAATCAATCGGTAAAGATGTTCAAAATTGGAGAATACAGTTACTTGGATCCGATGCAATCAAAATGAGAGAAATAAAATGAGAGAGTCTTATTGGTGTAAACCCATACGGGCACCGTGAAGCGACTGTAAGCAAAGAAATTGAAAATGAGAGTCTTGTTAGTGAAAACTCGTAAAGAGCACTATAAAGCAATAGTGAGAGGAGAAATGAGAGAGGTCAGCTGGTGTAAACCCGCAAAACGTGCCACTGATAGAAAAAAGGATCCTCGCAACCATTGGCATCAATAGAGTCCTGACGAGGTTCCTCGGTTTCAAGGCAAAGTTGTGATGAATTTCTGAGAGTCGGACGGTTTACACAGATCAGACATCCAGTCCAAAAGGCATGTCATGTTCATTGAAGTCCGCATGTACTCTAGATAAGTCCTTCTTTCCTTTCTCCAAAAGGGATAACTCTTGTTTAAATTCATTTGTCCATTCCATTGTTTGTTTGTTTGTTTATTTTTCTTTGAATCTCTTTCGGTCTAATTATATTGCGAAACTGAGACAAAGAAAGGATGGCATGACTGATTTACATGGTTCTCATTTGATACAAGCTAATATGCAAAAAGGGTACCCAACATCATCAGGGGCATCAAGTCGACCTCGACCAGCCATGGTGGCCGATGCTTCGAAATTAAAACTCTTGGGAGGAGAAAATCAAATTGAGATGCCTATAAAGACAAATGAAGTTGAAAGTGTCAAGTCCCATGTGGCTAACCATCTCGACAAAGGTTTGAAAAGCCAAGGTACCCTGAATGCTCTGAAATTGAAGTCGGCAAAAAGAAGTCAGAAATGGAAGGCCTAAGAAGGCAAAACAAAGCTGGAAAAGTTTAAGTCCCACGTGATTAGCCGTTGTGCCAAAGTTTGAGGAGCCAAAAGTTCCCCAAGTTTTTTTTAAAAAAAGAAAAACAACAAGTCAGAAGGGAAAGGCCTACAGAGGCAAAAATAAAGTCGAAAAGGTTGAGCCCCATCGACCAATTATCATGGCAAAGTCTGGAAAAGCCAGAGTTTCTCCAGGGTCAAATGCAATCGGTATTCAGGAAGCAACCAGTTGCAGTTGAAAGGGCCGAGAACAAGTGATTGAAAAAATCAAGGCCAAAAAACCAACCACCGTTTCAAACTAACAAATTAATCTTTGTTTGAAAAAAATAGGAAACAGGTGTAATCTAAAAGCAACCTTGCAAGAAGAAGGTGCGACAAAAAAGAAACTGCACAAAGGCTAGAAACAACTTTGCAGCAACAACCCAAAAAGGGAAGTCTCCTCCAAAATTCTTTCCCGCATTTACTCATTCTCTGAAATAAAAAAATAAAATAAAAAAACAAAAGATGATGAAATGAAATGAAAAGAAAGAAAAGAAGAAAGATTCAAAATCATGGTAGTATAGGGTCTCCAATCCCTCGCTGCGTCTTTTCCAATATAGGGTCCCACTCCCTAGTTGATGCCGGTATAATTCGATGACTTTTCCAACATAGGGTCCCACTCCATAGTTGATGCCAACATAACCCGATGACTTTTTTAACATAGGGTCCCACTCCCTAGTTGATGCTGGCATAACCCGATGACTTTTTCAACACAGGGTCCCACTTCCTAGTTGATGCAGGCATAACCCGATGACTTTTCCAACATAGGGTCCCACTCCCACTCTCTAGTTGATGCTGGCATTACCCGGTCCCACTCCCTAGTTGATGCCGGCATAACCCGATGACTTTTCCAATATAGGGTCCCACTCCCTAGTTGATGCCGGCATAACCCGATAACTTTTCCAACATAGGGTCCCACTCCCTAGTTGATGCCGGCATAACCCGATAACTTTTCCACCATAGGGTCTCACTCCCTAGTTGATGCCGGCATAACCTGATGACTTTTCTAACATCAGGTCCTACTCCCTAGTCGATGCCATCATAACCTGATGACCTTTCCAACATAGGGTCCCACTCCCTAGTTGATGTCAGCATAACCTGACGACTTTCCAACATAAGATCCCATTCCCTAGTTGATACCAGCATAACCTGGTGAGTTTTCCAATATAGGGTTTACAATCCCTAGTTTATTTTACTTGTTAGACATAGGGTCTCCACTCCCTAATCTCTTTTTCCCAAGGATACACAATCCTGATCTTTATTGCTTGCAATAATGAAGTAGTATAGAGTTTTGGTACAAATAACTCACGAAATTTTCCTAGTAAAAATTGGGGCAGAAAAATTTCGTTTGTTTGTTTGTTTGGTGTCTGAGCAGGTTATACCTTGAGACACAGGGTTCGAGACAACCAAAAAAAGAAGTCTCAATCCAGAATAAAAGAAAATGAAGTAAACTCAAAGTGCAAAAGTGGAGAGAAGATGTGGACTGCTCAAGACATGATTGAAGTGACAAGCTTTGCGTGTCCCGCCTTGATCCGAAAAGCTAAAGAAGAGTCAACTAGCACCTACAGCTGGCAAGCATCAAGATTCAGATCAGAGTCCGTATGAAGAACCAGCAAAAACCCAAGATCAAGCTTCAAAAAACTCATAGATAGGAATCTTGTAACTCATAACTGATAGGCTTAGTTAGTCTTTTTCATTTTTTATTTTGGTGTAATTAGGAGCTCAATAAGAAGCAACAACAGCAACAACAGTAAAATCACAATTTTCCGGTAGTTCTAGCTACCAAAATTTCAGAACTACACCGACCAGATTCCTTTAAAGCCAAGGATATGTAGGCAACTTCCGAAGCAAGGTTTGGTCAAACTTTTTTAAAAATATTTCCAAATGGAGTATCAAACGGGCAAAAATTGCTCGTAATTGCTCACTTTATCTTTTCACGAAAACTCTTCATGTTCTCGAGCAAAGAGGGGCAGCTGCGAGCACCTAAGTTTTGCCCCATATGAAAATAACTCCTAAAAATAGACCAAAAATAATTTTAAGGGATTTTTAGGATTTTTTCTTTATTTAGTTGCATTTCATGCATGTTTGATATTTTAAAATCATAAAACATTATCACATTTCTATTTCATGTCATCTTAGGTTTAATTTGCATTTTTTAGAAATTAATTACTCTTGAATTGTTAGATTAATATATGAAAATCACAAAAATATACATTAGTACTAATCAATTAGTTTAATAGGCCATTTCTGCAAAAACAATTCGAAATTGGTGTTTCAATTAAGGGGCTAAATTTAAAATACAAAGAAAGAAGAAAGGGGACTTGTTTATTCTTCATTGAAATTGGGCCAGGGCATTTGCATCAGCCTAGTTACCAAAATAACCCAAAATTTCCCTAGCCAATTCCCTAATTGGCCCAACCGGACCCCCTTCCTTTAAAAACCCCATTTTCTAATCTAACAAAAGGGGACTTCATATATTTTGGAAAGAAGGCAGCGACAGACCTAAGGGCCCTAGTCCTAGCAGAATCGTCCCCATTACCCTTCCCCTCTAAGAGATCAAACACCTTTCAGCAACTTGAAAAACCATATGAGCCACACGCCCTCCCCTAAAAAACCTTCAAGACGCCGCAATAACACACCCCCATCGGCCGCTCTTCTTCTTCACCTCATACCACTGGACATCCCTTCTTCTTGACATCTTCAAAATCAGCCACACCCCAACCTCTCAAGGACCACACACGGCCAGAAAATTAAGACAAAAGAAGAGAGGATAAAGAGCAAAACCAGAGGGAGTTTGAGAAGAGCAAAACTTGAAAAAACTTCAGCCCATAGCTTTTAGATCTAGTGGAAATTCCAAAAAAACAAAATGAAATAATTCTTGTGTATAGTCATTTCTAAGAAGAAATCGAAATGGAGTAGCTGAGGTATTTGGGTTCGACTCGAAATTTTCCGGCGCTTGGTTGGAGTTCGAGGTTGTCGGCAAGGTCTCCGTTCAAGGTCCCTGTTCTCAGTTTAAAATTCAAGAGAACACTGATTTATTGAGGTTTCGAATTTTTCTTCTTCTGGTTCGGGGCTTGCTTGTTGTTGTTGATTGCTGATTGTCGTTGGGCTATGATTGAGCTCCATTTGTGCTTATCCGACCTTTGTTGGGTTCAATCGATTTGTTGCTTTCAGATTTAGTAATGTGAAAATTCAAAAGATTCGAAGCAATCATCTTGTCTCTTCGGTTTAGCTGCATATCAAAGGATGGTTGAGTTTGCTGAAAGAGGTTAGTTCCTGGCTTTCAATATATGGTCCTTGCATGTTTTAGTTCCTTTATCTTGTGATGATTATTTGCTCATTTGTTCTTAATTTTTTGTTGGTTGGTCATTATATGAGGGAAAAGTCAACGATGAACACATATTATTTTTCTTAGATGCTTAGTATCAATTTGTGGTGGAGCACTCGAAATTTCATGAAAATTGGTATGTTTTTAGGTTATTTGATGAGTGACATTGTTATGATTGAAGGATTTTCCTTTTAGCTTTTGATATTCAATTAACTAGCTAAAACTATCTTCTGTTAGTTGAATACCGCGTGTTATCAAGTGTGATGCAAAACCTACTTATCAGAAAAAAAATGGTCTGTTGGAAAATTTCGATTCTTCCATCAGCAGATAGGCATGGCTTAAAATAAATCTGATCAGTATTTAATGTACCATCCAATACTATTCTATGATGACCTCTTCTTAGGCGTGTACCTGAAAAAGCGACTTCATTTTGTCTAATGTTTGATGGAAAGCCGTATAACTCCTTACAGTTTCTTGTTACCTTGAGAAGCGAATGACTGCTTCTTTCTGGCGGTCTGGCATTTAAAAGAAAATATTCGTAGAATGCTTTAGGCGCGATTAATTAACTATCGTGACTATGAGTACGGTTCCCGTGGCATAGTCATGATACATAATTCCCAAATTCGGGTGTGCATTTCATGTGACCCGGTCATAACAACTTTGAATAATAATAATAAAATAAAATATGTCGCAAATCGCGGGTGCATTTCATGTAGCATGGTTTGCAATGTGTTCCAGAATGACAAGTGTACGAGAATTGTAGTTTGTTCCAGAAATCAGTTCATAAATAAATAAAAGCAGTTATAAAGTTAAAAATGCACAATATGTTTAAAATATGTAATAAATCAGATAATGAGGCCAATTATTAATAGTTGAGCGACCGTGCTAAAACTACGGAACTCGGGAGTGCCTCACATCTTCTCCTGGATTAACATAATTACTTACCCGGTCTTCTGTGTTCGCAGACCATAAATAAAGTCAAATTTACTTGATTTGTGATTTAAAATAAATCAGCGACTTGGGACACCATAAATTATTCCAAGTGGCGAATCTATTATTTTTGTGGTTGTGAGTCGTGAGTGAGAGGTGAGTGAAAGGGAAGGATTGAATGACGGTCGATTAGAGAGATGGAGGAAAATGGTGGTCTGGGGTTTTCAGAGAAAATGCTATGGAGGTGCGCCGTTTCTTCTTTTTAGAGAGGAGGGGTCTCCTCTTTTTAATGTGAGCAATCTGATTCTCCCTTCACTCTCTCATTTGCATATATAGACACTCATAGATCTCTGACTTATTCCTTCTTTATAGACGCACAATGAACACACACGAAAATGGACTCCCATTTCAAAATACTTCTGAATTCAAAGTCTAAATCAGCTGCATGTGTTTCGATGTATCTGGGTTCTAAATATTGCTGTGGTTGAAAAATTGCTGCTGCTCTTTGTTTGGATCTACCGATTTGTTCATGGGTTTAGGAAATCGCTATTTTAGCTGTTGTTGAGTATCCCGTTGAACATTTCGGACTTTAGCTTTCCATTTCAGCTTCATTTGAATAATTTTGAGCTGTATTGTTGCTGTTTAGGTATGTTCATACACTTTCTTTGTGTTTTTTTTACTGAACCATGAACGAAGCTCGAGTTGTTTATTGCTTTACGCTATTAGATCTAGTATGTTTAAAGGCTAATTTAGTTGGAATCCTTTCCTCTGATTAACCTCTGCAAATCATAGTTTTTTTTTTTTTTATATTTTATTTTGATGAAATGCTTAGGCGTGATTAACTAGAAAATTCTCTAATGAATCACTGGTATTCCTTATCTTTATTTAGTTTTGTGGTATTTCTATTGTGCTAGATAAATTTTAGTAGTGAAAGAATAAAAAATAAAAAAATAAAAGGGATTTTGAGAGGTTTTGTTTGTTCACTGTTTGTTTCGGCATGTGCTATTGCCATATGGTATGGGCTGAGTATTTGTTTTAGTTTTCTGCTCAACCAAATGCTTCGATAATTTCTTCAACTTTATTAGTTTCTCGGGTCAATTTCACATAGCTGGTGTTGTTTTATTTGCTTCATCAATAGTTTAGTTTATAAAATACTTGACATGTGGAAATATGATCTCTAATTTATTCAAAATTTTGAAATAGGCAAATCATACTTCAAAAGCTGTCACACCTCCTTTTTCCCGAGGGGGATAGAGAGTTTTTTTCAATTTCAGTGACATTAATCGAAATAGGATTATTTATTTAATTTAAGAGTCGCCACTTGGAATAGTTTATGGTGTCCCAAGTCACCGATTTATTTTAAATCCCAAATCGAGGAAATTTGACTCTATTTATTATCCGCGAACACAGAAGACCGGGTAAGCAATTCTGTTAACTAGGGAGAAGGTGTGAGGCACTCCCGAGTTCCGTGGTTTTAGTACGGTCGCTCAACTATTAATAATTGGCCTCATTATCTGATTTATTACATGTTTTAAACGTATTGTGCATTTTTAACTTTATAACCACTTTTATTTATTTATGGATGGATTTCTGGAACAAATTATGATTGTCGTACACTTGCCGTTCTGGAACACATTGCAAACCACGCTACATGAAATGCACCCGCGATTTGCGACATATTTATTTTATTATTATTATTCGAAGTTGTTATGACCGGGTCACATGAAATGCACACCCGAATTTGGGAATTATGTATCATGACTATGCCACAGGAACCGTACCCATAGTCACGATAGTTAATTAATCGCGCCTAAAGCATTCTACGAATATTTTCTTTTAAATGCCGGACTGCCAGAAAGAAGCACTCATTCGCTTCTCAAGGTAACAAAAACTGCAAGGAATTACCCGACTTTCCATCAAACATTAGACAAAATGAAATCGCTTTTTCAGGTACACGCCTAAGAAGAGGCCATCATAGAATAGTATTGGATGGTACATTAAATACTGATCAGATTTATTTTAAGCCATGCCTATCTGCTGATGGAAGAATCGAAATTTTCCAACAGACCATTTCTTTTTTCTGATAAGTAGGTTTTGCATCACACTTGATAACACGCGGTATTCAACTAACAGAAGATAGTTTTAGCTAGTTAATTGAATATCAAAAGCTAAAAAGAAAATCCTTCAATCATAACAATGTCACTCATCTAATAACCTAAAAACATACCAATTTTCATGAAATTTCGAGTGCTCCACCACAAATTGATACTAAGCATCTAAGAAAAATAATTTGTGTTCATCGTTGACTTTTCCCTCATATAATGACCAACCAACGAAAAATTAAGAACAAACGAGCAAATAACCATCACAAGATAAAGGAACTAAAACATGCAAGGACCATATATTGAAAGCCAGGAACTAACCTCTTTCAGCAAACTCAACCATCCTTTGATATGCAGCTAAACCGAAGAGACAAGATGATTTCTTCGAATCTTTTGAGTTTTCACATTACTATTGCAGTCCAGCCCACAACCACATTGTGGACAAACCAAGAAATTGCCAAGTGAAAAGCTTGCAGAAGCAATCCCAACAGAAAAACTCAAGATTATCACCATTTTTAACGACCTCCACAATATTGAGCCACAAATTAGAACTTTTGACATGATTTTATTCCATAGACAAAAATGAACTAATCCAAAATATTTCAATGAACTCGTGTGAAACACAACAGAAGACGGAAAGGAGATGAACAAATTTCAATTATTTCAACAACAAAAGTATAGTTTTACAGACACGTACCTAAATTTGAAAGCAACAAATCGATTGAACCTAACAAAGGTCGGGTAAGCACAAATGGAGCTCAATCATAGCCCAATGACAATCAGCAATTAACAGTAGCAAGCAAGCCCCGAACCAGAGTAAGAAAAATTTGAAACCTCAATAAATCAATGTTCTCTTGAATTTTAAACTGAGAACAGGGTCCATGAACGGAGACCTTGCCGACAACCAAGCGCCGGAAAATTTCGAATCGAACCCAAATACCTCGGCTACTCCATTTCGATTTCTTCTTAGAAATGACTATACCAAACAAGATTTTTTTTTGCTCTAAAACTCCCTCTATTTTTGCTCTTTATCCTCTCTTCTTTTTTCTTAATTTTTGGCCGTGTGTGGTCCTTGAGAGGTTGGGGTATGGCTAATTTTGAAGATGTCAAGCAAAAGGGATGTCTGGTGGTGTGAGGTGAAGAAGAAGAGCGGCCGATGGGGGTGTGTTCTTCCGGCGGCTTGGAGATTTTTTAGAGGAGGGCGTGTGGCTCCTATGGTTTTTCTAGGTGCTGAAAGGTGTTTGATCTCTTAGAGGGGAAGGGGAATGAGGGACGATTCTGCTAGGTCTAGGGCCCTTAGGTCTGCCGCTGGCTTCTTTCCAAAATATATGAAGGTCCCCCTTTGTTAGGTTAGAAGATGGGGGTTTTAAAGGAAGGGGGTCCGGTTGGGCCAATTAGGGAATATGCTAAGGAAATTTTGGGTTATTTTGGTAACTGGTCCAATGCAAATGCCCTAGCCCAGTTGCAACGAAGAATAAACAAGTCTCCTTTCTTCTTTCTTTGTATTTTAATCTTAGTCCCTTAATTGAAACACCAATTTCGAATTGATTTTTGCAGAAATGACCTATTAAACTTATTGATTAAATCTAATGTATATTTTTTGTGATTTTCATATATTAATCTAACAATTCAAGAGTAATTAATTCCTAAAAAATGCAAATTAAACCTAAGATGACATGAAATAGAAATGTGACAATTTTTTATGATTGTTTATGATTTTAAAATATCAAACATGCATGAAATGCAACTAAATAAAGAAAAACTCCTAAAAATCCATTAAAATTATTTTTTGGTCTATTTTTAGGAGTTATTTTCATGTGGGGCAAAAATTAGGTGCTCACAGCTGCCCCTCTTTAATCGAGAACATGAAGAGTTTTAGGGCAAAGATAAAGTGAGCAATTACGAGCAATTTTTGTCCATTTGATACTCCATTTGGAAGCATTTTTGAAAACGTTTGACCGAAACTTGCTTCGGAGGTTGCCTACATATCCTTGGCTTTAAAGGAATCAGGTCGATGTAGTTCTGAAAATTTTGGTAGCAAGGACTACGGGAAAACTGTGATTTCACTGTTGTTGCTGCTTGCTGAGCTCCTTATTACACCAAAATCAAAAATGAAAAAGACTAACTAAGCCTATCAGCTACGAGTTACAAGATTCCTATCTATGAGTCTTTTGAAACTTGATCTTGGGTCTTTGCTGGTTCTTCATACAGACTCTGATCTGATTATTGATGCTTTCTAGCTGCAGGTGCTAGTTGATTCTTCTTCAGTTTTTTGGATCAATGCAGGACATACAAATCTTGTTTCTTCAATCATGTCTTGAGCAGTCCACATCTTCTCTCCGCTTCTGCACTTTGAGTTCACTTCTTTTTCTTTTCTTTTTTTTCTTTTATTCTGGATTGGGACTTCTTCTTTTGGTTGTCTCAAACCCTGTGTCTCGAGGTATAACCTGCTCAGATATCAAAACAAACAAATGAATGAAATTTTTCTACCCCAGTTTTCACTAGAAAAATTTCGTGAGTTATTTGTAACCAAAACTTTATACTACTTCATTATTGAAAGCAATAAAATCAGGATTGTGTATCCTTGAAAAAAAGAGATTAGGGAGTGGAGACCCTATATCTAAAATGAAATCAACTAGGGATTAGAGACCCTATTGTTAGAAAATCATCAACTAGGGAGTGGTGACCCTATGTTAGCATCATGTTATGCTAGCATCAACTAAGGAGTGAAGACCCTATGTTGGCACCAACTAGGAGTTGTGACCCTATGTTGGCATCAAGTTATGTTAGCATCAACTCGGGAGTGGAGATCCTATGTTGGCATCGACTAGGGAGTGGTAAACCTATGTTAGCATCAGGTTATGCTGGCATCAACTAGGGAGTGGAGACCCTATGTTGGAAAATCATCGGGTTACGCTGACATCAACTAGGGAGTGAGACCCTATGTTGGAAAAGTCATCGGGTTGTACCGGCATCAATTAGGGAATGAGACCCTATGTTGGAAAAGTCTTCGGGTTATGCCGGCATCAACTAGGGAGTGAGATCCTATGTTGGAAAAGTCATCGGGTTATGCCAGCAGCAACTAGGGAGTGAGACCTTATGTTGAAAAAATCATCGGGTTATGCCGGCATTAACTAGGGAGTGTAACCCTATATTGGAAAAGTCATCGGGTTATGACGGCATCAACTAGAGGGTGGGACCCTATGTTGGAAAAGTCATCGGGTTATGCCGGCATCAACTAGGGAGTAAGACCCTATATTGGAAAATCATTGGATTATGCCGGTATCAACTAGGGAGTGGGACATTATGTTGGTAAATCATCGGGTTATGCCGGCATCAACTGGGGAATGAGACCCTATATTGGAAAAGTCATCGGGTTATGCCGGCATCAACTAGGGAGTGGGACCCTATGTTGGAAAAGATGCAGCTAGGGATTGGAGACCCTATACTACCATGATTTTGAATTTTTCTTCTTTTTTTCTTTTCATTTCAATTCATCATCATTTGTTTTTTTTATTTTCTTTATTTCAGAGAATGAGTAAATGCAGGAAAGAATTTTGGAGGAGACTTCCCTTTTTGAGTTGTTGCTGCAAAGCTGTTTCTAGCCCTTGCGCAGTTTCTTTTTGGTCGCACCTGCTTCTTGCAAGGTTGCTTTTGGATTGCACCTATTTCCTATTTTTTTTTTCAAACAAAGATCAATTTGTCAGTTTGAAACGGTGGTTAGTTTTGTGGCCTTGATTATTTCAATCACTTGTTCTCGGACCTTTCAATTGCAACTGGTTGCTTCCTGAATACCGATTGCATTTTTGACCCTGGAGAAACTCTGGCTTTTCCTGACTTTGCCATGATGATTGGTCGGTGAGACTCACCCTTTACGACTTTATTTTTGCCTCTGTAGGCCTTTCCCTTCTGACTTGTTGTTTTTTTTAAAACTTCGGAGCATTGGGCAACTTTGGACTCCTCAAACTTTGGCACAACGGCTAGTCACGTGGGACTTAAACTTTTCCAACTTTGTTTCGCCTTCGTAGGCCTTTCATTTTGGCTTCTTTCTTCCGGCTTCAATTTCAGAGCATTTGGGGTACCTTGGCTTTTCAAACCTTTCCCGAGACGGTTAGCCACATGGGACTTGACCTTTTCAGCTTCATTTACCTTTATAGGCACTTCAATTTGATTTTCTCCTTCCAAGAGTTTTTGATTTCGAAGCATCGGCTGTCATGGCCGATCAAGGTCGACTTGTTGCCCCTGACGAGGCTGCGTGCCTTTTTGCATATTAGCTTGTATCAAATGAGAACCCCGTAAATCAGTCTTACCATCCTTTCTTTGTCTTAGTTTCGGAACAGAGTTAGACTGAAAGGGATTCAAAGAAAACAAACAATGGAATGGAGAATGAGTTTAAAACAAAAAGTGTCCCTTTCGGGGAAAGGAAAGAAGGACTTATTTGTAGTACATGCGGACTTCAATGAATATGACATGCCTTTTGGACTGGATGCCTGACCCATGTAAACCGTCCGACTCTCAGAAATCAATCACAACGTTTGCTTCCAAACCGAGAAACCTTGCCAGGACTCTGTCAATATCAGTGACTGATGATCCTTTTTTCCGATCAGTGGTGCCCTTTGCGGGTTTTCACCAGCTAACCCCTCTCATTTCTCTTCTCATCGTCGCGTTATAGTGCACTTTGCGAGTTTTCACTAACAAGACTCTCTCATTTTTAATTTCTCTGCTTACCATCGCCTTATGGTGCCCGTGAAGGTTTTCATCGATAAGACTCTCTCATTTTGTTGTATCAGATCCAAGTAATTGTATCCTCCGATCCTTGAACATTCTCACCGATTGATCGGAAGGACTTGAAAGGATTTGGGTAAAAATGATTTGGACTGAATCAACTTTGGAACCATTCAGGCGGGATCATCGTCGAACCATTTTCCCCAGTTTCACTTTTGGGGGAATTTGAATTTTTATTTTGGTGTGACTGAACCCCAGAGAGAGAGGTTGCCTACGTATCCTTTCGGAATCAAGTCGAACGTAGTTCAGAGAACTTTGTTTATTTTCTTTTGTTTTTCTTCTGTTTTGTTTTGTTTTCTCTTTCTTTTTCCCTTCCTTTTTTCACTTTTTTTTTTCATTTTTTCATTTCATTTTCTTTGCCTTTTTTTTATCTTTCTTTTTCTTATCCTTTTTAAGTTTTTTCTTCATTTCATTTTTTTTAATTTTTATTTTTTCAATAACACTTTCAGGTTCCAAAGAGGGGAATCAAAGAAAAGTAACCAACTCAAAGGGTTTGCAAAGGGTTGATAGTGTTTGGATAGTGAGAAAGAAAGCCTTTTTCATCCCAATCGGAAAGCATTAATGCTATATAGAGGATCCAACATAGTACATTTTGACTACATTTGCATTGACAGTTGTTTCAGGGGCATTTCCTTCGATGTATCCCAAGTACAACACACTCTTTTGATAGTACTCTTGTTGCAATGTATGGACCTTTCCAATCTGGAACCAATTTTCCTTCAGTTGTTGCCACTCTTTGTTTATTTCCTTAAACTTATCTTCATTGCGATCTAATTCTTGATTCATTATTTCGAGGCCTGACAGCGTTTCAGGATCTGGGCATGAATTCCGCAAGCATGTCATGTTATTGAAATTTGCATTTTACAGAACTGAAAAGAGAATAAGAAAATTGACAAGATTAAGAAAAGAGACATTCATGGACAGTGAAATATTAATTTCACTTGATTTTTTTTGATTTTGATTTTTTTTTTTGAATTTTAAAAGATAGAAGGGTTAACATTGGAAAGTAAGACAATAAAGTAAAACATCCGGAACACACCATGAGATAATCCGGACGTAGAAAGGATTGCAAGACTGGCTACCGAGATTTCCGTCTGATAGGAAACTTTCAGGCTTGTCGACCGTTTTTGGGTTTCTTCTGTCTCGGTAATGGCTGCAATGGCCTTCAGTGCCAGATCGGATTCCTCATTATAAGCAGGCAACAAATTGTTTGTTACATCAGGAGCCTCTTCGTCCCGACGAACGATTCTTTCAGCTTCAATCAAATCTTTAATTGCCTTTTTGAGGGTCCAACAGTCCTCTGTACTGTGTCTCACTGCTCCAGAGTGGTATTCACATCTAGCATCAGCTCGGTGTGAGGGGGACTTGGGGTTTGGCCGGTTTGGGGCAACTGGCTGCAGCAGACCTCATCTGACTAGCTTTTGGAATAAGCCCGAGTATGATTCACCAATAAGGGTGAACTGATTCCTTTTGAAAGGCTCTTTTGGGTGAGGATTGTACTGGAGAACATTTGATTGGAGATTATATGGAGTTTGGTAAGGATGGACATTTCTGGGAAGTGGAGCACGATTTTTTGTATAATGTTGTGGTTGCGTGCAAGGTTGCGTGTTCATCACCGTATACCAACAAAACCAATTACCTGAACAGAACCTGGCTAATTTTCTCATACAACAACCTTGTTAGTTTTGATACATTTAACATATAGGAAATCGTACGTTGGGATGCAATGCACCTAACAGTTAAACGCTTCTACCATGTGTTTGAACGGTTGCATGTTTCATCCCGGCCTTAACTAACCCTTTCAGTATGTACCTCTTTTCTTTTATTTCTGCCTTTCTTTAATCATTCTTGATTTTTTTCATTTCGTTTCTGTCCGATGGGTTGCCTACGTATCATGATGTCGCATGAATCAAATCTTGTGTAGTTCGGAAAAATAAGAAATGTAGTAAATAAACTAACTTTCTCTTTTACTTTTTTATAATACTCAAACAATGAAAGCGTTTAAAAAAGGAACTTTTTTTTGCATTTCATTTTTTTTATTGAATATTCGAAAGAAAGGCTATTAAACAGGAAAGAAAATATTTTTGGATTTTTGAGTTTGATATTTTTTTTTTTGGAAAAAAAAGACTTCTAAAGATGAAAAAAACTATATTTTTGGATTCTTGATTTTTTTGTTTTTGAATTTTTGGTAAAAAGACTTTTAAAAAAGGTAGAAAATGTTTTTTTTGGATTTTGATTGTTGCCTCTTAATTTTCGAAAGAAGGACTTTAAAAAACATATTTCGGTTTTCTGAGTTTTTTTTTTAATTTACAGAAGTACTTCTAAAGAAAAACAAAAATATTTTTGGACTTCAATTTTTTAATTTTTTATGACATTTACAAAAGAAAGACTTCTAAAAAAATATTTTTTGATTTATGTTTCTGATTTTTTTTTAATTTTTGGGAAAACTACTTCAAAATGAAAGAAACCCATATTTTGAATTTTGATTTTTAATTGATTTTTTTTAACATATGAAAGACTTTAGAAAGAAGGAAAATATTTTTTTTTGGTTTAAAAATCTCTTTTTATTGTTTTTTTTTGAATTTCTAAGGAAAGACTTCTAAGGAGGAATTAAAAGAAATATTTTTGGATTTTTAAAAATTGGGGCCGGAATCGATGATGTTTGTATAGTATCTCACATCCGGTGAGCATCAGACCCACGTAGTTTGGTAAGCTTTGACGCAACAGAAAAAATATGAAGCATTTTGAAATAATTTTTCCTTATTTTTTTTCTCTTTTTCTCTCTCTTTTTTTTTTCAAAATTTCGGGAGAGTTTCGGGATATTTTGGACGCCCTCTCTCCTACCTCAATTTGATTTTTCTCGACTTTTCTTCCTTATTTTAGAAGGCGGTCAACATGCAAGCCGAAGCAAATAAGTGTACAAGTAGCAAGTAAAATGCATCAGGATGGTCTTTTGATTTTGGGTGCAACTGTCCTAGACGGACCCAACCCTTGTGTTGAGTCCCCAAAGTCAAATGCACGTGATAGAAACAAGTGTTCCTACTAGGGATCCGGCATGAGACTATGTTATGCTAGGTTTAAAAACCTGGGTGTATTGTTCTAGACGTGGCTTACCCAGGCGGACAGCTCAAGCCGGGAGGGGGGCAGCGTACCGGGAATACAGAAGCTTCACCAACTTTGCAACTTGTTTGAACCTCGTTCTAAAATTAGGATATGACTCTAACAGAAAAGAAGTCACACGAAGTGCACACTTCCCAGATGATTTAGAAGACTTAGAGAGAAGAGGGTTTCTAACAGTTTATATACAGTCCAAACAATATCAAAGCGGTAAATGGTGGCATTAAGCACATTAGGTTCACACATGTAAAATTCAGATAATAAATAAAAACCAACTATAACAGTTATTCTAAGCTCGAATTCTGAACCCTGAACTAGAAGTTCTGGGTCCTTATTCCCCAACAGAGTCGCCAGAGCTGTCACACCTCCTTTTTATCCGAGGGGGATATCAGGGAGTTTTTCCAATTAAAATGACATTAATCGAAATGAGATTATTTATTTTATTTTAGAGTCACCACTTGGAATAGTTTAAGGTGTCCCAAGTCATTGTTTTGTTTTAAACCCAATTCAAGGAAGTTTGACTTCATTTAAAAGTTTGCAAAACCAGAAAAAATAGGTAAGGAATTCTGTTAACCTGAGAGAAGGTGTTAGGCATTTTCGGGTTCCGTGGTTGTAGCACGATCTCTTAACTATTAATAATTAGCCTAATAGTCTGATTAATTACATGTTTTAAACCTATTGTGCATTTTTGACTTTATAACCGCTTTTATTTATTTATGGATTTATTTCTAGAACAAGTCACGATTGTCGTACACTTGCCGTTTTGGAACACATTACAAACCACGCTACATGAAATGCATCCCCGATTTGTGACATGTTTATTTTATTATTATTTCGAAGTTGTTATGATCGGGCCACATGAAATGCACACCTGAATTTTGAGAATTATGTATCATAACTATGTCGCGGGAACCGTACCCATAGTCACGATGATTCATTAATCGCGCCTAAAGCAAAACTACGATGTTCAGATTTTCCTAAGCTAATTTGACTGCTATAAAAGTCTGCAGCAGCATATAAGGATAAAATTTTCAACTAGCTTTGGGGAATAATCTAGCGTTAATGGTTACAGGCCTAAAATATAAGAGAAAGGGCCCAATTGACTATTTGGTAAAGCTGGCCCAGTCGCAACTCTAGTTGACTGGGCCTGTCACGGTTCTGTTTTCAATAACAAGAAAAATCAACAAAATATACATCGCTCAAAGCCCAGACTTGGTTCATACAGAAGTAAAATTAGAAAATTATTTAAGTTTTAAAATTAACTACACTAATGTGATTTCCAACACATTAAGTAAAAATTAGAATTTATGTTAAAGTTCAAAGAAGTAAGCCCAAGTCAAGCTATTGGCTTAGTACCCAGGCCCAGCTTCCTGGGTCCAGACTTGTTCAGGTAATTCTCAGATTGGACCAAGAAACAAGTGTGGCCCATTTCGTATAGTCCTAATTCGAACAATTCTGAGACAACATAGCTGTATTTATAACAATGGGCAATAGACATGGACTTTACTAAGATACTATGAAATACAACTATTAACCACATCAATCAATTTAAAAGAAAAATATTACAATATACTCCATACTAATTCTATACAAAAATCAGTTCATTAGTAACAATCATTAGATTTAAATTACAACACATTTAGATATATGGCTACACGCTTAAAGAAAATTTGTTATCTCCACTGAACACCCCATATGGTTTTGGGCTCTTTCACTTGTCACCAGCTTTCAAAAAAGGCCTTTGAATTACAAAGGCAGCTATAGAGGTGCTTTGCAAATCAACATCTGTCACAACCCGAATTTCACACTCTCGAGAGTCGTGATGGCGCCTACTGGTGAAAGCTAGGCAAGCCAAATTATGCTAATTACTTAACCTTTTCCAGTTTTAAACCATTATCAGTGATGAGTAGATATCATGCAAATAGCGAAAATAATTAAGCGGAAGACAAAATCTGACAATTTATCTTAATACAAAACTGCGGAAGTCTAAATATAACTCTACCCAAAATTTGGTGTCACAGCTTCACAGACGGTCTAAGAATACTACATACAAAGTCTGAAAGATAAAATAAACACTGTTTCTGAAATGAATAAAGGAAACGGGATAAAGGAAATGATAGGAGGTGATGCCAAGGCCCGCGGACGTTTGCAGGACTACCTCGTGTCGCCTGTGTGGGCTGAAGACAGCACCCTCACTGCGGTCCAAGCACTCCGGTATCAGTATTTGCACACAGTGCAGAGTGTAGTATCAGCACAACCTACCCCATGTGCTGGTAAGTGCCTAGCCTAACCTCGGCGAAGTAGTGACGAGGCTAGGACCAGACTACCAAATAAACCTGTGCAAAATAGCATACAAAATAATAGGAAGCAGATAACAATGATGACAACAATGATCAACCAGTGATATAAATAGTATGCAACAAGAACACCATAAATGTTTCTCAACAAATAATAGATACAAGTGCAATCAATTTATCAAGTCCTTCAAATGTAAATCTTTCGCCTATAAATCCTTCAAGTAATAATCTCTAAGATAATATATTTTTCAATGAATATATTTCGAATATATTTCCTTTAAATAAAATATCTTTCAAATAAGCATCTTTCGAATATAATTCTTTCGAGTAAATGTCACCTTGTGACGCCTCATTCACTTAACATAAAGTAGAGTACAACTTCCAACCCAATTAGGAAATCAACAAGAAAAGATGAAGTTATTTTTAGAAATCATTTGATAAAGAAGATACCCTTTTCAATTAAAGTACAATATCGAATGAATCCTTTACTTTTAATACGAGAAATCAATAAATCAAAAAATAGTAGAAATTCCTTTTTAAGTAAAGTACAACCTCAAACGGTTTAAGAAAAATTTAGTTGGGAAATCAACTGAGCTAAATGTAACAATAGTTGAAATTTGGAGCATTGAAAATATATAAAAAAAAGAAGGTAAAAACAGAATATCAAGAGAATTATAAAGGAATCAAAATCCAACCACTAACAAGAATAAGGAAAATAAAGGCAGATTTCACTTTCTTTTCACATCTTGTTGCAGGTGTGCAACCCGATCCCATTTCCTGTATCTCGTGGCAGGCATGCCACCCGCTCCCATTTTATGTATCTCGTGGTAGGCGAACCACCCGCTCCCATTTCATTATATCTTGTGGTAGGCGTACCACCCGCTCTCATTTCATTATATCTTGTGGTAGCCGTACCCATTTCATTATATCTTGTGGTAGGCGTACCACCCGCTCCCATTTCATTATATATTGTGGTAGGCGTACCACCCGCTCCCATTTCATTATATCTTGTAGTAGGCGTACCACCAGCTCCCATTTCATTATATCTTGTGGTAGGCGTATCACCCGCTCCCAGTTACAAGCCAACAATAATCACAAGGAATCCCGGCAAGGGAACAATAACAATATAACAACTTCATGGCAAGGGAACAATGATATTTCAACAACATCCCGGCAAGGGAACAATAATATCAAACAAACATCCCGGCAGGGGAACAATAATATCAAACAAACATCCCGGCAGGGGAACAATACTATCAAACAAACATCCCGACAGGGGAACAATGTTGATGATAACATATGAAGCGCAATAAACCACAACAGAGTCATAACAGTTATAATACAAGACTCACGGACATGCTTGACACCAACGTATAGATACTCGTCACCATGCCTATACATCGCACTCCACAATTAACATGTAGCAAATAAGACACAACTTTTAATCCCTCAAGCTAAGGTTAGACCAAATACTTACCTCGCTTTGCAACCAATTCAAAATTCCAACAAGCCTTTGCCTCGCGAATTCGTGCACGAAATTCTCAAATCTAGTTATAAACAATTCGATTCAGTCAATAAAAATTATAGGAATTAATTCCATATGAAATTCTACATTTTCCATTAAAAATCCGAAATTGCACTAAAAATTCGCCCGTGAGGCCCACGTCTCGGAACCCGACAAAAATTACGGAATATGAAACCTCATCCAACCACAAGTCTAACCATACCAAAATTACTAAATTTCGATAACATTTCAACCCTCAAATCCTCAAATCTATCCGAGAGAGTTTTCAAACTATTCCAACTAAATTCATAGATTTAATACAAAAACTAGTAATAGATTCGGGTAATCTAACCAAAATTAAGTTAAGAACACTTACCCCGTTATTTTATCTGAAAAATCTCCCAAAAATCGCTTCTCCCCGAGCTCCAATTTGATAAAAATGAAAAATGGGACGAGTTCCATTTTCCCAACTTAAGAATCTGTCCAGAAAATATCGGGGCACTGTTCACGTGTTCGGGTACTATTCACACGATACTGTTCACTACACTGTTCACGCGTTCGGGTACTATTCACGGGGTACTATTCATGACTACTGTTCATGGGGTACTATTCATGGCTACTGTTCACGGGGTACTATTTATGGGTACTGTTTCTGCAATTTTTCTAAGTCCGAAATCACTCTGAGACGCCTCTGAAACACTCCCGAACCCTCAGGGCTCCTAACCAAACACATACACTAACTCAACAACATCCTACGAACTTAACCGTGCGATCAAATCGCCAAAATAACGTCATATACCACGAATTAAGCTTTAAAATTCAAGAATTCTTTCAAATTTCATAAAACATCAAATTTTCCATTTTGAGTCTGAAACATGTCAAACGACGTCCGTTTTCAACCAAACTTTACAGAAAGTGCTTAAACCATATATAAGACCTGTATCGGGTGCCGGAGCCAAAATACGGGCCCGATACCATCACTTTCTAATCAAACTTCATTTCCATTTTCCTTAAATATTTTCATAAAACAATTTTACTCAAAAATTTATTTCTCGGGCCTGGGACCTCGGAATTTGATTCCGGGCATATGCCCAAGTCCCATATTTTCCTACGGACCTCTCGGGACCATCAAATCATGGGTCCGGGTCCGTTTACCCAAAATATTGACCGAAGTCAAATTTATTCATTTTAATATCAAAACTTAGCAAATTTTCATAGAATTTCATATTTGAGCTTCCGGCTACGCGCCCGGAGTGCGCATGCAAATCGAAGCGACTGTAAATGAGGTTTTCAAGGCCTCGAAAGCTCAGAATGGATAAGAAAATAGGTGATGACCATTTGGGTCGTCACAACATCTTTTATTCCTAAGCAATAGATCTCAGATTTTCCCTTTTTCTTGTTATAACTCCACATACAAATAAAGAAAAATAAGATTTTTTTTGTGAAGAGTAGTTTATTAGCATCATATATTCGAAAGAATAAAGAGAAAATAGTAGGCAACATCAATAAAAAAGGGATCATATCTATCATAGCTCATGATGCAAAGCTAAGTATAAGTAGGACATAAATAACAAAGGCCATAACATGAACAAGACTTGAAAACTAAGCATGATGGCGTACACATCAATCAATATAGTCTTCTAAAATATTTAGCAACTAAAGAAGCTAAGCTCTGTAACATTTTGAACAAGCAGAAATAGCAGGGGAACATTTATCAACTCAGAAACACAAGATGTAGCTTTCAGAGACAATTTCAAAGAAGAAAAAACTTAGTAAAAGACATATAATTCAACAGGGACACCAGTTCATATTTCCATTCATATATTTCCAAAGAGGGTTATAGATATGATATCAACATACCTACTGTAAGAAACAAGAGCTGAGACCAAATAAAGGTCTAGTGGCCAAGAGGAAACCCAATAACAACCCCAAAAAAGAAGCAAACAACAGGCAGTTAAACAACAGGAATGAAGAAACTCCAGCACCAGAAAACCAATTCAGTTCAAGATCCAACTTAAATAAACCAGAGTTTTTAAGAGAAATCAGAACTTCTGTACCTTTTCAGTAAATGCAGAAGATTTTTTCGGGGTCAGTATGCTGATGAATGTGTGTGATAATGAGTGAAGGTCTATTCCTTTTATAGAGAATACAAAAACAACATCAAACAAGCATATTCTACCCTAAATTCCTAAAATGTCAGATAGTACACCATATTTTAATAGTTGTCTGTCCCTTTTAGCCCAATTTCAACATTTTCATGCTAAAAATGGGGACAACTATATAATGCTAGAACATTCTGATATTTTCCTATTGTAAATTCCTAATTTTACCCTTTTAAGTTTTGCTTATTGCAATTTTAACCAATTTGACCTAATTTTTGATTTCAAAAACCCTTGTGGAACCTTCTAGAACTATCTAGGTGATTCCAGCATTTGAAATTCCTAACATTGTTTCAATTGTACCCCCTAAAAGTTTTTGTTATCATTTTCATTTTTGAAATCAATTTAAACTTAAAGGCACCTGGAGTTTAATCCAAAATGGCCTAACTAATCAGTGAATTAAAGTGCTCATCTAATTAACTCTATACAAAAACTGAATTTAAACAAAGCATCATAGCAGAAGTAGTAACAGAACAAAAGAACCAAAATAGAAAAAATGTAATGAAACCTAATAATTATCTATAATTGATTAAATTAAAAAAACTATAAAACTAAGCTAATTCCTAATAGTTAAATATGCTCTGAATAATTTTAATACTAGCCTAATAGTGAACTAATTAACTTATACACGAACGACCTAAATTAACCTATGGTTATACACATGCAACATTACGAAAACAAGAACAAACACAAATAAACAAGGAAAGAGGTCAGAAAATATACCAAAAGAGGTTCTGGTAACTCAGGAATAACTTCGAAATAGATCCAAAATATGCTAACCAATTGTTCTTGTTGAGAACGATTGATTAACATCGGTTTTACCTAAGTCGAGTCTGCAAAACCCAAAGAAAAACAAGAAGGGAAAAATTAGGGTTTCTGTTTCTTCTTAGATCTGGGATTCGAGTAGATTGACGGGGATTTCAGGAAAACTGGTGGTAGGATAGTGGTGAGGGAAGGTTAAAGGTCGTTTGGTGTGATTTTGAGATTTTTTTTCAAACAGCTTAGGGTTTGGGTAGAATCTCAGATTTGAGATTGGTGGGAATTTGATGGGGGTTTTTGGTGAAAAGGTTGGTGGATTAAAGTTTGAGAGAGTATGTGGAGTACAGAGTTTGAATTTGACGTGATTTGGAGGTGCTCTGCCACCGTAAGACGATTTTCGGGCAGTGAAGAAGGGGGGAGCCAGCGAGGGGTGAAAGGGCGGCTAGGGTTTTGGTCTTTGGGGTTGGGAGAGACGAAGAGTGAAGTGAATTTTAGGGTTTGGGTGGGTGGGGGAAGGGGTCTTTGGACAGTTGTAAGGGAAATATGGGTTAGTTGCGAGCCGTTGGATCAAAAGAATCCAACGACTGTGATTAAAGGAAGGGGAATACGGTGTCGTTTAGGTTAGTTGGGTTTGGACCGGGTATGAGACATCCGGGCTTGGGCTAAATGGGTTGAAATTGTAACTGGGCCACCGATTTTGGCTCTCTGGGTGGCCCAATTGATCAAAGACCTAATTTATTTCCAAATCCCTTTTCTTTTTATTTTTTTTCTTTAATTTTAAAACCCTAATTAAATTAATTAAGTCTTGAATTAAATCCTAAATTAATCTAATCTATAAAATCAGACTAATTATCTATTTATAATATTTACAAAATTAGTTAATCCTAAATTAATAAAGAGGAAATTACTAATCTAATATTAAAAATGAACAATATTTTTGCGATTTTCATTTTAATAAAGCAATTAATTAATGAATTAATCCTAAAATATGAACACAAAACCTAATATGCAATGCATGAAATTTTTGACATTTTTGGGGCATTGTTTCATGATTTTAACAAAATTAAACATGCAGAAAAATACAAACAATTAATAAAATCCTACAAAAATCCTATAAAATTGAAAACAATTTGGAAAAATCTATTCTATTTAATTTTGTAGGAGTATTTCTAATAGGGTAAAAATCACATGCTTACAATGTCAATGCTATGTATATCAGAGATGAAACATGTACTCACACTCTCAGAGTACTCAATGTTACTATCTCACACTTTTTGCTCATCATGCTCAATCACTCAGTAATGTATATGGCCAATCCGGCCAGGGAAAATCCATCCCAAAATATATACATCAACTGACTAACAATCTCTCTGTCTCACAATGCCTTGAAACTAGCCCAAAATGATGATATGATATGCCAATAAATGGTAATAGAGACTGAGATATGATATGCATATGAATGCGTATGACTGAGTATATAAAGTAGTGAAAGCAGATAACTCAACATCGGAAATGACCTCAGTAGGTCCTAACAAGATAAACATGTAGTCTAGACATGGTTTCTAACATAGATCACAACTCAAATATGTAGAACTTTCATAGCTACAGGTAAGATCAGGAAACTACACAGTACCACAGAAATAACGAAGTTCCAATTCACACGGTGCATCCCCACATGCTCGTCACCTAGCATGTGCATCACCTCAATACCAATTACATAATACGTAATTCGAGTTTTCATACCCTTAGCACCAAGTTTAGAAGTATTACTTACCTCGAACAAGTCAATTCCAATAGTGAGCAAGCAAGGCGATGCTCCAAAATTGCCATCTCACGCGTATCGACCTCTGAACGGATCAAAACTAGTCAAAATCAACTCAAATACATCAAATAATACCAAAGGAAACAAACCCATATGTTGCGCCCCGTTTTTTCCTCCGCAAAGAGAGTCCGGGTTCCGACGTTCATAGGGGTAAAAACCACATTTCTTTTGGGGATTTGGTATTTGAAGAGTCGCCACCTTACGGATTATGGTGCGGTAAGGCACCCAGAGCAATTAACTTTTGGATTGGTTTGCATTACCAGAGATTTAGGGTAAGGACTCGAAATAACCTAGAGGGGAAGGTGTTAGACACTCCTCTTGATCCACAATGGTAGGTCCCGACCGAACTTAAACTATGAATTAGTCCTTTAACAAACAAGAAGTTGAAACACATAAAATCATGTTGGACATTGTTTGACTCAAATAACAATAAGACAAGGAATTTGAGCGAGTTGCATACAAAAGAGTGAAGTTTAAACATTGAGAATTGGAAAAAGGGGTCCTAGGTTGGTTAGCCTACAGGATCACCCCACACAATGCCTGGTAAACACTCCTCAATGAGGGGCTACACGTGACATTAGCGTGTAGTCATCATATCCTTTCTACCCAATTCCCTCCCCTTGATCATAGCCTAAAGCGTTCTAGTAACCTTGACAATTTCCTACGTGTGCACTACCCGTCCCTTCCTCGTATTTTAAGAATAGCATGCAGCTTATTTTAGAAGAAAACATCGTGAAAAAATAGAGTTTATGACCACTGCATCTTGGAACATCATAAGGTTTAAGGTTATTTATAGGGACAGATTGTTCTTTCGAATCTAATTCCATTACCCTTCGCAAAATACTTGCAATAGATGAGAAAAAGTTGCAAAACATTATCTAATATAGTTGATATTGCCAAGAAATATGATGTTTTCTGTATTAAGATAATATGTGATCCGACTATTAGATGAATAAAAATTCAATACAGGCTACCAGAATGATCCACTACAAATTCATGTCTGATCTTAAATAGAATTTAAATTTCAATAATTGATCCGATATAACCCTTGAAGAAATAAAATCGGACAAAAAAGCATTAGCAGTAAAAAAAGTATATAGAAGACAACCTATATATATGACCCTAAACCAAAGCACAACAATTGAGAACCAAGTAGTCATTGACGTCTAATTGTAAATATGACCCAAAACAAAAGCATTGTCCAATTTTGAAAAGGGAGCAAAAAGAGAACTAATAATACCTTTGGACTTTGGAGAACTTTGCTTCTTTCTACAGCAATATAACAAATTATGTGTAATACTCCCTAAAAAGTTTATGATGAAAAATGTGAAACATGATTTCTTTTATAGGAATATTAGACTTATTTCATCCAATAAATCTAAGTCCTATAGAGACCAGAGAGCCGAATGTCAACCGCACACATAACAAATTTTATATTTATCGTACATTGATGTACAAGACTAAACAAATACAAAGAATGTACTCCAAATTGCACTCTACATGTTATTCCATGCACACGTTCTGGAGTTGTTTAGCCCCTAACGTCTATTTTGCTTGAGCATGAGGTTTAGTGGTGTTTTGGTGACAATTATTTCGTGTAATTAGGAACAACAGTTTTTCTAAAGAAAAGTATGATTTCCTTTCTAATCCAAGTAGGATCAAATTTATAGGGTTAACGTATGTGTAATTTAAATCGGAAAAAGTTTCATCATTGGCAATTTACAGTTACATACTTTAATTTTATAAATATTTAAGGGCATAAAAATCAATCAATGTTTTAGGGATATTTTAGTCGTTCAACATTAACATATATTATTCGTGCTTTTATAATAATATGGATATATCTATCTATCCATCTATCTACTATATTAAAAGCACGAAGCCCTTTAGTGAAAAATCGTTCGTTTTTTTTACACTTTAAAAATTAATCTAACAGTGGACAAAATAATCATTTAATTTTTTCATAATATTTAGTATTTAGAAATCAAATAAAATTTTACTTTGTAAATCTTTCCTTATTAAAAATATGTAGAAAATCTTATTTGGGAATTTTGATTAAAAGTTTATCTTATATATATCTTTTTCCTATTTAAAGCTATTTTCCTTTAATTTGATCCTTACACGTTTCCAAGTTTTAAAACTTATGAATCGTAATGAGAGCTCTATTTAAATATATGAAACCTAATCAGGTAAAACTAATAAGAAGCCACTTTCCTCCGAATACGTATAAATCTTACTCCCTCCGGTCCACAATAAGTGACCAATTTAGTTTTTTATTTTGGTCCAAAATAAGTGTTTATTTGTATAATTAAGAAAGAATTCAATTTGTTTTTACAAAATTACCCCTATGTACATATCCCTAAAAAAAATTCTTACTCCTCACATTAAATATTTAATTAAGGGTAGTTTAGTCATACTAGGTATTTTTGTATAGAATTTAGTATTTTCTTAATGAGCGTGCCAAAAGCAAATTGGTCACTTATTGTTGACCGGAGGGAGTACTATTAAAGGTAATATAAATATTTCTTTACTTAAATTATAATGACCCGACCGGTTATTTTGAGCTTTAGCGCATTGTTCGGCGGTTTGAGGCCATGAGTAGCTTCACTTACGGTATTATGACTTGTATGCGTGGCCGGAATTAAAATTCAGGAAGTTCGGAGTGGATTTAGAAAGAGAATTCTCATTTCGGAAGCTTTAAGTTGGAAGAATTAACTAAGGTTGAATTTTTGAGTAAACGACATCGAAATCGGGATTTGAAGGTTCCAGCAGGTTTGTATAATGATTGTGGACTTGGACGTATGTCCGGATCTAATTTTTGATGACTGGGGAGCATTTTGACACCTATTGTGGAAAGTTGGCATTAGGAAGGATTTCATAAATTTGAGGTGAAAGTACATTTTAATGTTATCGATGTCCATTTGGATTTCGAGTTTGGGAATAGCTCCATATGGTGATTCTGGATTTAGGAGCGCGCCCGGAATTAGATTTGGAGGTTCGTAGGTCATTTTGGGATCATTTGGCGAAAGTTAGAAATAATTTGAAGGTTTTTGAGAAATTTGATCGGAAGTAGATTTTTTGATATCAGGGTCAGATTCTGATTCCGGAAGTTGGAGTAGGTCGGTAATGTCGAATGTGACTTGTGTGCAAAATCTGAGGTCAATTGGACGTGATTTGATAGGTTTCAGTATCGAATATGGAAGTTTGAAGTTCTAAAGTTTATTAAGCTTGGAATGGGGTACGATTCATGAATTCGATGTTGTTTGATGTGATTTGAGACCCCGAGCAAGTTTGTATTATATTTTTAGACTTGTGTGGGTGTTTGGTTTAGAGCCACGGAGGCTCGGGTGAGTTTCGGTGTAGCTTCAGAGTGTTTTGAGAAGAAGTTAGATTTGCTAGTTCTGGTGTGACCGTATTTGAGAGGTATTGGTCGCAAATGCGACCATCGCACTTTTGTGGTAGTATTCTCATTCGCGAACCTGGGCTGCTGAGGGAAGGATCACATTTGCGAAGAATTGATCGCTTTTGCGATGCTGTCCTCTTCGCATTTGCAAAGATTTTGGTTGCAAATGCGACCATGGTAGGGACAGCTTGGCTTCGCATTTGCGATGCATTTGTCTCAAATACGACCATTGCATTTGCGAGTCAGATGTCGCAAATAAAACATCCGCAACTAGAGCCAAGGGCTTTTTATTTCGAGACAGCCCATTTCCTTCATTTCCCAATTGGACTTAGGCGATTCTTTAGAGCATTTTGATAGGAGGGTTCCATCATCATCAAGAGGTAAGTGATTTCTTCTAGTTTTGAGTTAAATACAAGGTTTATATATGGATTTAGACATGAAAATTTGTAGAAATTTGGGATTTTGAAGAAAAACCTAGAAATTGGTATTTTTGGATTTTGACAATGAATTTCGCATGGAATTGAAAATAAAATATATATTTGAGCTCGTGGAGTTATGGGTAAAGTTTATCTACAAATATTTTGGAATCCGGGCACGTGGGCCCGAGGGTGATTTTAATCGATTTTTCGAACGAAGTTGGAAATTGTTGTAAATAGGATTTTAATGAGTATTAGAGTATACATTTATGAAATTTCTCATTTATTGACTATTTTTGGAGTGTGGGGCATCAATTTGAGTTGTTGGAATGGCTTGGGAGCCGGTTATGGAATTTCGGAGCAAAGTAAGTCTCATTTCTAACCTTTTAAGTGGGAATTAACCCCATAGGTAAAATAATTCAATATGTGCTTCTATTTGTGGGGGGCTACGTACGCACGAGGTGACGAGAGTCTGTGCGTAGCTACTATTATGCTTAAGTCTGGGTAGTCTAAGACCTAAATCATGCTATAGTTGCAATGCTTGCAACCTTCTTGTTATTTGATTGCTTCAATCACATTGAACTTGGTAAAAAAAAAATTTGAAGGATAAAATTCGTTTTCTTGACCATTAAATGAGAATTGGAATATCCTTGAATAATCTCCCCTTAATAAATTCTTGATTTGGTTGTTTGAATGTGTTTATCTTTTCGTGGAGCGGGCCGAACGCCTCAGCAGATTTAATAAATGTATTTATGGTTCGTGCCATGCAATCGTCGGCAGTGCACATTTTATATTATATGTTGGATCGGGTCGTACGACCTCAGCATATTTGCGCATGATTGAATTAATTTCTTTGAAATTTATAATAAATAATATTGCCTCATTGGCCTGAGATAAATGATTAAATGATGAGAAATAAATTTGGAGATTTCTTAATTATAAAAGAATTGCATACTTCATAATATTGAGCTTACAGCCGTTCTATATAATCCATGTTTAAATTATATCATTGGCATTTTATTTATAGCCCATAGTAAGTGTCGAAATCGACCCCTCGTCACTACTTCTTCGAGGTTAGACTGATACTTACTGGGTATGCATTGTTTACGTACTATACTACACTTGCTACACATTTTGCTGTGTAGGCATATATGTTTAGTGGTTTGTGGGTGCAGAGGCGTGGCTAAAGCAGGGATTTAGGTGCGTTGCATTCCATGTTACGATCTGCAGTCAGCAAAATCTCCTTCAGAGTTATTTTTATCCTTCTTGTCTAATTGTATTCCAGATAGTTGTTTTATTTTATTTTATCTTTATAGTTGATGCTCATGCACTTGTGATACCGGGTTTTGGGGTGATTATGGGTTGTTCAGTATTGAAATGGTTAAACCTTTATGATTAACTCTGTAAATTCCATCATTTACTATTTAAATTGAAGAAAATTATTATTTCAAAATACTAAAATGAGAACTAAATTAAGTATTTATTGTTGGCTTGCTTGACAGCGGTATCCGGCACCATCATGACCTTTAATGGATTTTAGGTCGTGACAACATGGTATCAGAGCGTTAGGTTCACTTAGGTCTCACGAGTCATGAACAAGTCTAGCAGAGTCTTGCGGATCGGTACAGAGATGTCTGTACTTACCTTCGAGATGCTACAGGGTTGTTATGAGCACTTCCCTTCTCGATTCTTCATCGTGCAATTTGATTCTCTTGAGGCTTATGCTTTTGTCTCTTTCCTATTCAATCTTATGCGACATGAAGCACTTGTTATAAATCGGGAATTGAGGACTTTCAATGGTACTACAGATGTGGTGTAGGATGTTTCTCCCTACATATTTCATTGGACTATTGTCGTCGCCTTGCGAAAGGTCGTTCTGTCATTTTAGCTTAGTACCAGCATTTTATGAGGTTTTGGGATTTGGCATTGATTTTTATGACGATTCGTGTGTTGCTATCGCACAGTGTTTGTGTAATGGCAGGATGCTTGTCTATGCGTCTGGGCAGTGAAAGACTTGAAATGAGGTTTTACTCAGTGCATAATTCAGAGATTCAGTATTTTATTTCCGGCGAAGGAAAGGCAATCAAATTACAAATGCTCAGGTTTGGGTCGATTGGGTAACGAGGCTTGGTATTATCGAGCGTGGTGGAATTTTTATATGTGATGTGGTGTCATCGTCCTTATTGAAAGCATTAAGTTTGCTGGTGTTATGATCTTCATCAATTTTCCTTCAAGGCAGGGTATTGTGAAATAATGCCGGGGAAGCGGCTATTAGAGATCGTGGTGTGCGATGGTTTAGGATCGAATCGGTGTTCATGGTGTTGATGGCTCGAAAAAGATGATCTTCGTAGAGGTTTAAAGTTGGTAGCGATCTATTGGTTCAAGTGCTATAGAGATGTATTTTTATTTAAGGCAACAACTGGGCAGCGAAGGATGAGGAAGTACATGTGGAAGGTGTCTTGCGGTGGTTAAATTTCTAGAAGGCCTAGTGTGAGAAATAAAAGTCGAGTAGTTACTTAAAGGAGAGGTTTTGACCAAAGTGGGAGAGTGGTAGAGTAGTATATGGGTTCTATGGTAGGATGACTACACGTCTTGAGGAGAATTTGGAGTGATTTGGGATTCATGGTGGACAGTAACTAGGTCTACGGACTTAATTTGGAATATTGGCCATTATACGGAGGAAGATTGGATGTGACAAAAAGGAGTTTGCTTGATATGAAGAGGAATGCAACATGAATTTGGATTGAAATGTATTGTCTCACCTTTAGTTGATGTCCATGAGGAGTGAACAGACTTGTGCAGCTGGTGAATAAGCTCGGGCTCAAGATGGTCTACTGGTTTCGTAGTGATTGTACCCAGTGCAGCGATGTTGGAAGATGTCAATATGTAATTTTCACAGGTGGGTTATCTCCTGCGAGTAGGTTAGCGGTCGCGTGACGTTGATGAAGCTTCTACGAAGAATTCTACTGGCTATCCAGTAAGAAGTCGACTATGTAAATGTGGTTACTGATTCAGAGTGCTCATGAAATGCTAACAGGAGGATTTCGAGGAATTTGGCAGGTTGATTGTGCAAGACCATGTCAATGGGGGATAAGGAATCACGGTGGATTCCAGAGTTATGTAATAGGTGGCTTCAAGCTAAGTGGGAGAGCACCACCGCCTACGATTAGATTGTATGGTGATCTACTTGTTAAATTATGGTCTTCGACATATCGGTGGGTTATTAAGACTAAGGAAAGAGAATATCAGTGGTGATTTGAGCAAAGGATTTGAGGAATGTGTGCTATAATTAGCCTTATCAAATTATGTTCAGGCTTTGGAAAGACTCAGGATTTATGCTTCGTGTAGAGGTGATTTACAAGAAAGGTGATTCAATTGGGCATTTCTTTGAGAAGGGTGTTATGTGCTAGCAGAGCCTTGGAGGTCATTATATTTGGGATAAATTCATAATTGAGTGACTCTCAACAATGGTCCTAGTGGATTCAAAAGTTAAAGTGTGGTGCCTAAGGACTTCGAGTCCGTAGTATGGTTGAGCATCGAGCTTTTGCAACAAATTATGAAAAGGGCCTTGGAGTGTTTTATGTTATCTTCGGTCTACGGTGTAACGTAAGAGGAATGGAGGTGGGAAATAACTTCGGATTCATAGAGGGATTATCAGAATGGGTGTATCGGTTGATGACGCGAATCTGCGCACAAGGAAGGACATGAGATGGTTCGTGGGTTTTGAGACAATGTGCTCTCGTGAAATAAGGTCACTCAGGATGAGTGCAAATATGGGCTCGTGATATTTTGAATGGAGCTATTATTATTTCTGAGGCTAGTAATGGTTGAATCGTCATAATTGTAGTCGTGATCAGTTCCTTTAGCGTGTTTAGTTATATATGTGATTTAGGCCGGAATGTGCGAGGCTTGACAGCCACCATTATTCGATTGATTTGGGAGGTATTTCGTTCTAAGGACTAGGTGGAGTAAATGGATTCCGAAAGAGTCATGGCTGTTTAGATCGCAACATGAAGTTGTAATTCCCATAGTTTGAGAATTCAATTGCGTGTTGCAATGGTTCTCTTTATATGAGCTAAGTAAAGGATTTCTATATGATGAAGTGTTTACCCTATTAGTGGTTCAGGAGTTATGATGAAATTCTTTTAGTCTTGCACATTGGCATGATTAAGTGCAGTGAGTAGCGTGTGATTTGGAAGTTGAGGATCAAGGTTGCAGTTTGGTGTTGACAAGAATGTCACCAGCTCGGATGAGCAGGAAAAGGGATTCAGATGGTTAGACTAAGCTGATATTGTCTTTATTGTCACCTGAGATCGGTGTACTGTGTAAGAGGCTTTGCGTACTGATTACGGATTCTTGATTTGCTTTACAGCATTGGTATGGTTGATAGTAAGAAGGTGCAAACTTGTTACCTGGTGCAGAAGATTTTGGGAGCGTATTCCATGGGAAGATTGTATAGTGTGACCTGTAGTCACTTAATTGATCAAAGATTGAGACCAAGTATGGAGAATTTTTGTGCTATTTCTAATTTGAGAAATTATGCTTGAAGGGCGCTTGGTTCATCTGGTTGTGGTCTGTGGGAGTTTGTTCTGGATTTGACGGTTATTGTTGTGTGTCATGGGGAAAAAGGTTATTATGGATCCTTGAAAGGTTATTATCCCAGTGCGGTAGGATCAGAATCGGCTTGAAGTCTATGTATAGACCTAAAGATAAAGGTAGGCTTTATATTAGACCGGACGAGTTCATTTCAGCATAGCGTTAGTTACGGAGGAGCTATCGGGCCCTGGATGTTATTTCTGTCGTCGGCCATCACGTGTAATCCCTATTGTGCCATGTAGGTTGTGAGGCAGTTTGATTATTCACACTCGTGTTGAGATCCCAGGTAATTTGTGGTGTTGTGAGAGCAAGATGGCTCTCAAGATACAGGTCATTTATTGCACCTTGGTTAAGATTAAGTTTCGTAGCGTATGTAATGTCATGGGCTGCTTTCCAGACATGCCCCATGACCCCTTGGCCGCGCCCCATGGCGGCCTAGCAAGCCTCACAATGCCTAGCGCCATGGTCGGCCCCGTGGTCTTGGCTGCGCCAAGTGACAAGCGCGCATGTGCCTCTGTCGCCCCACCGATGCCTCTCGCCAGCGCCCAAGGGCTGGCCAATGACAACAGCGCCGCGCGCCCTGACAATGCCGCGCGCGCAGATCCTGATGCCTCGCCAGCGCCCAGCTGCAGGCCCATTCCAGCAGCGCCTCGCGCACAGACCCTGATGCCAAGCACCAGTGCCCAGCCTCAGGCCAGCACATCAAGTGTCGCGCGCGCCCACAGCAACGCGCGCGCAGACCCGCAAGACAAAGATGCTGCCATCGGACTTAGTTTTTCCTTGTAATAATCTAAGTCCTTTTCATTGTAATCATAGACTAGTTTTCATCATTTTCATTTCAGTGTGCTTCTACAGCTTTATTAGGACTAGTCTTGTCATGTTGGTTTATTTTTTTTAAGCATTATTAAGGGGGACCAAACAATCAAACATTTCAATCAGCATTTTCTGGTGTCTCTCCCCCTCGACACCACATCATTGTAATCAGCATTTTCATTCAGCAATAAAATCATCATCATCATTCAAAACCCAATTCTCTCTCAGCTTCCGCAATTTGCTTACGACATTGGTTTTCCCGCACGGCACTGACAATCTAGTCTAGCGTGCGGCGAGGACCTCATTGGCGGACAGCAACCGCACTGACATCGGTTGCTTAGCCTTACGTTGCCCTTCCAAAGATCATCAGGAAGGCGTTGCGTAACAGTTGGTATCAGAGCCTAGGCTCGACATCGGACGAGGGAACATTTGCCATCATCACCATTTCTGACCATGGTGAATCATGGGGAGCGTCTAGCATCCCTAGAAGAGACGGTTGACCGATTACGACCCATCGTAGAAACGGTGCCTGATCAAAGCAACAACCTAGTGCAAAGGTTGGACGACCTGGACCGCCGAATGCGGCAGGCCGAAAATGACATTGCAAACATCAGTCGTGACTCCGACGAGGACCGACAAACGGCAGCCATCGAAACTGCCAATATTCATGGCAAATTTGAGGACCTCCAACAGGAGCGTGCCGACGATTTAGCCCATCAGCAACATGAGGCAGACAGACTAACTGCCATGCAGCAAACCATAAACGACTTGACAGACAAGCTCAACGTTGTCAATGCTGCCTTACAGAGCCTACTTCGAGAAGGCGACCATCACATCAGGGGTGCAGCAAACCTCACCCCCATTCCACAAAAGCTTAAGATACCGGAGCCAAAGCCATACGACGGATCCCGGGATGCTAAAGAAGTGGAAAACTTCATCTTCGACATCGAACAATACTTCGATGCCGTGGGCCATTTGGAGGAATCCAAAAAGGTAGCGACTGCTGCCATGTATCTTCAGGGCGATGCCAAACTTTGGTGGCGGGTCAAACACGAAGCCATCAAGGCCGGTGAAGATACTCTTCAGACATGGGACGAATTGAAGGTAGCCATACGCCTGCAGTTCTTTCCCGAAAATGTGGAATACAATGCAAGGAGAAAGCTACGGGACCTCCGCCACACCAGATCAGTGAGGGAGTACGTGCGCGAATTCTCCGCACTCATGCTAAACATACGCGACATGGGGGACAAAGACAAACTCTTCGCATTCATAGAAGGTTTGAAACCTCATGCCCGTATGGAACTACAGCGACAACGGGTAGACACCCTGCCCAAGGCCATTCAAGCTGCAGAATGCCTTGGCGACTATCATTTGGGAACTCAGAACGGACAGGCCCCAGCCGTCTGTCCGAGGGGGATCCAACGGGCACCATCCCAGCAATGGTGGCCCAAGCAAAAGTGGGGGAGATCGGAGTGCATCCAAAACTAAGACTCCTCCCTCCAACAGCAACAGTGCTGCATCCATCAACAACAATCAGGGGAGAAAGCCTCCCTCAGAATGCCGTCATTGCGGTGGGGCACATTGGAACAATGAATGCCCAAACATCAAGGTCAATGCTCATCAGACTGTCGAGGATGAGACAGATGCATCAGACACATCTGAAGACAACCAGGTAGGCGCCTTCAATGCAATTGTTGGCTCTATCCCTCATGCCTTAGCGGGGACCAGTGCATGTCCTCCTAAGAAAACATCAGTCCCGATCACCAGGAAAGGGAAAGAAAAGATGGACGAAGGACCTCCTAAGCAAGCGAGGACCCTAATGTTCGTCGAATTGAAAGTGAACGGCAAGCCCCTTCACGCATTGATAGACACGGGTGCCACCCATAACTACTTGTCATCAACGCAAGTAGAGCGCCTAGGTCTTGTGGTACAAAAGAGCAAAGGCCGCGTCAAGGCTATCAACTCACCACCTCAGACATTGGGTGGAACAGCTACAAATGTCCCAGTGAAACTTGGCCCATACAAAGGAAGCATCGACCTGCGCATCGCAATCATAGATGACTTCGACATCATAGTGGGTTTGGAGTTCATGAGGCAAACCAACACCATTCCAGTACCATTTGCCAACATGCTCCTGATGATGGGAGAAAACGGGGCCAAGCCCTGCACCATACCATGCTTTCCCATAAAGATGGCCGCTGAAAACATCTCGGCCATGCAGTTGGAGAAGGTAGTCAACAGACATGAACCTCAGGTTCAGGCTACCCTTCGCAGCAACAATCAGCCATCATGTCATCGGCCTCAAAAGACTGGTGACGCTCATCATCGTGTGAAGACTTGTCAGCCATGCCACAAGGACAAGTCGGATCACTCATCACAGCCGGGACCCTCGCAGCCATTACATGTCCCTCAGAGACCATGGGAAAGTGTTTCCCTCAGATTCATCACGGGATTGCCCCAAGTTGGCAATCTTGCATCCATCATGGTTGTCATAGATCAGTTCTCAGACTATGCAACTTTCATAGCAGCCCCGCAAAACATCTCAGCAGAAGATACAGCTCGACTCTTCTTCTCGCACATTGTCAAACATTGGGGCCTGCCCAAGAACATTGTTAGTAGGCGCGACTCACGCTTCACTAGCAACTTTTGGACCCACCTCTTCAGGTGCTTTGGGTCAACATTGAGTCACAACACATCCATCCATCCACCATCGGATGGCCAGACAGACCGGTTCGATGACATGCTGGAGGAATATCTCCGCAACTTCGCAACCGGATCACAGAAACATTGGGTGAAGCTCCTGGATGCTGCTCAACTGTGTTTCAATTCTCAAAAGAGCCATCATACAAACAAGAGCCCTTTTGAAATTGTTACCGGACAGCAACCGCTTCTCCCGCAAACGGTGAATGCCTCAACCATGCCGAAATCTCCTCGAGCTGCCAACTTCTCGAGCGAATGGGAGCGCAACATGGAGATAGTGCGGAGCTATCTCATCAGGGCCCAAGAGCGGGCAAAAAGGTTCACCGAACAAAATCTTTGCTTTGCCCAACATCAACCAGGGGACAAAGTAATGCTATGCATCCCAAAGCGGTACTTGTTTGCAGAAAGGACCCATGACCCTCGGCTGCAACAAAAATACATCGGGCCCCTGCCCATTGAAAAACGCATTGGGAAGTCCACATACCAGGTGAAAATTCCATCCTGGTGGAAGATCCATCCAGTCTTCCATGTCAGCCGCATGCAATCTGCTTCGCTACAACAGCAAGCTCAAAGAACAGAGGGGCGCAGACCTCCCATCCAACAACCATCAGAATCATCATCATCATCATCATCATCATAAGGCTCCGAGGACGGCGCCAACTCAGGTGGGGGAGAATGTCATGGGCTGCTTTCCAGACATGCCCCATGACCCCTTGGCCGCGCCCCATGGCGGCCTAGCAAGCCTCACAATGCCTAGCGCCATGGTCGGCCCCGTGGTCTTGGCTGCGCCAAGTGACAAGCGCGCATGTGCCTCTGTCGCCCCACCGATGCCTCTCGCCAGCGCCCAAGGGCTGGCCAATGACAACAGCGCCGCGCGCCCTGACAATGCCGCGCGCGCAGATCCTGATGCCTCGCCAGCGCCCAGCTGCAGGCCCATTCCAGCAGCGCCTCGCGCACAGACCCTGATGCCAAGCACCAGTGCCCAGCCTCAGGCCAGCACATCAAGTGTCGCGCGCGCCCACAGCAACGCGCGCGCAGACCCGCAAGACAAAGATGCTGCCATCGGACTTAGTTTTTCCTTGTAATAATCTAAGTCCTTTTCATTGTAATCATAGACTAGTTTTCATCATTTTCATTTCAGTGTGCTTCTACAGCTTTATTAGGACTAGTCTTGTCATGTTGGTTTATTTTTTTTAAGCATTATTAAGGGGGACCAAACAATCAAACATTTCAATCAGCATTTTCTGGTGTCTCTCCCCCTCGACACCACATCATTGTAATCAGCATTTTCATTCAGCAATAAAATCATCATCATCATTCAAAACCCAATTCTCTCTCAGCTTCCGCAATTTGCTCACGACATTGGTTTTCCCGCACGGCACTGACAATCTAGTCTAGCGTGCGGCGAGGACCTCATTGGCGGACAGCAACCGCACTGACATCGGTTGCTTAGCCTTACGTTGCCCTTCCAAAGATCATCAGGAAGGCGTTGCGTAACATTACACATGCATGGCTTAAAGAATTACTCCCAAAAAATTCAAAAATAAAATAATTTTTCTTGGTGTGCAATTTTTGTGATATTTTGTGGTATTTTTGTGTAATTATTTGTATGTTTGTCTGTGCATGTTTATTTGTTAAATTAATAAAAATAAAAAAATATGTCGCATTTTGCATGTAGGATTTAATTCTACAATTGTTAGTAATTAAGTTTGTTTTACAAAAAAATAAAAATTACAAAAATAGGCATCGTTTGCATTTTTAGCATTTAATGTCCAAATATACAATTTTATGCTTAATTATTACTTAATTGTGCGTTAATTGTTATTGGGAGTTAATTTGCGCTTTTATAACTTAATTTAGTTCTTAATAATAAGTTAAGTATTTTTATAATTTAGTTTTAGAAAAATAAAAGAAGAAAAGAGAGCAAAAATATAAAGAAAGTCGGAATTGGGCCTCTTCTTCGATTTCAAGCCACAGGCCCAAAAAATGACCCAATCTTCCCAAACGACCCAGTCCATTTCGAACTGGGTCGACCCAGTCCATAATCCAAAAAGACCCAAACCCCCTTTTCTTTCATTTTTCATAAAACAAAAAAAAACAAAAAAAAACAAAAAAACCCTAAAACTAAGAGATCCGCCCCCCTCTTTCTTTCTTCTTCTTCCTCAAGCTTCAAGCAAGCAACCATGGCAGCTACCCTTTCCCCCTCTGCCTCACCTTCGCACACACGCACAACCCCTCGCGGGTATGGAAAAAGGAGGTGTGACAGCGTATGGCGTTATCTGTCTCCCTAGGATTGGTATTATACACTTCGTGTGCTTGTGGTTGATATTCGGGTATTTTGCAGGTACGAGCATTTTAGCTCGATATTCTGTTGTTTGGATCAGGTGGCACGCCGCCACAGGTATCATGGTTGGATCGGGTTGCACGCTGCAGCGATATTATATGTGTATTGGGTTGCACGCTGCAATAGTGTGATGTTAAGTAGCAGTTTCCTATATCTATTATTGTGTGTCTTGCTTCTCATTTTCTGAGGAAGGTTCATAACATCTATTCAGTTGTTTCAATTAGTTACGTGGGTTGAGTAGTTCTTTCCAGAGTTTGTTTCTTTGCGTATCACATTCGAGTTGTAGATCATTTGCATTGTGACATCATATGTGATTTTTGGGCAATGTTTGAGGTGGGTTATTTCCCGAGCAGCTTGTACTGGGTGAGCGAGATTATTGGACCGGGGATCAGTGCGATCAAATTCATATAAGGCACATTAAAGAGTAAATATCGATATTCAGTCCAAAATGAGGTAATAGTTCTTGTCAAGAGGAGGAACTCGATGATTTGTCGACTCGACAGTTAGTTATGAATTCCTACAAATATCTTCTGTCGTGATAGTGTTGCAAGAGTTGGAACAGGACTTATATGAGTCATGAGGTGTGTTGTGAGCATCGGATTTATAAAATTTCGGCTATCGTTACTAGAGTATGTCCTTATGGTCATGTGTATTATGCGGTGCATGGTGTGGATTCAGTAAAGGTATGCAAACATGTATTGGTGCATCGTGTAGTGATTGATACGGTGTTAGTATGTTGGAAACATGCCTGGTAGAGAATTCTTGATGTTCGAATTGGGCTCCTATGGTGACCCGGCCAGTGGTCTTAAGAATTAATGCCCTGATCCCCTATTAACTGCTTTCCCTAAGTTTATTTCTGCTATTTCGATTTGCCGGGATGTTCGATTTTGAGTTTCGGAGAGTTTTGGTACACTTAGTCCCTAAATGAGAGCTTAAGTGTTGGAAAGTTGGCCGTAGTTAGAACAGTGTGAAGGCAGCCTCGGAATGGAAATCTGATGGTTCTGTTAGCACCGTTGGGTGATTTCGGGGTTAGGAGCGTGTTCAGATTGTGTTTTGGAGGTCCGTAGCTAATTTAGGCTTGAAATGCCGAAAGTTGAATTTTGAAGTTTCCGGTTCGATAGTGAGATTTTGATCTGAAGGTCGAAATGGAATTCCGGAAGTTGGAGTAGCTCCGTATTGTTTAATGTGACGTGTGTGCAAAATTTCAGGTCATTCGAACGAGGTTTGATAGACTTTTTGATCGAAAACGTATTTTGAGAAAATTTGGAGTTCTTAGGCTTAAATCCTTGATTAATTCGAGGTTTAGAGGTTGTTTTAAGTGTTTTAAGGATTGGTACAAGTTTGAATAAGGTATTAGGTCATGTTTGTGCTTTTGGTTGAGATCCCGGGGGCCTCGGGGTAATTTCGGATGGTTAACGAGGAGTTGAGGAGATGTTCTAGCTGCTGTATTTTTGCTGCTTATGGTATTTTCGCATCTGTGGTTTGGGGACCATAGATGCGGCGCCGCAGAAGTGGCTAGGGTGCCGCAGAAGTGGCTAGGGTGCCGCAAAAGCGGATTTTAGTCTTTTCTTCAGGAACCACAGAAGCGGTAGAATTACCACAGAAGCGATACCACATTTCCAGATTTAGAGTCGCAGATGCGGTAGCTGGCTCGTTAAGTGAAAGTCGCAGATGCGACATGTGTTCCACAAAAGCGGGACCACAGATGCGGAAACTGCTGGGCATTAATTTAAAAGGGGTTCCGCGACTTGGGGGTTTATTTCTACCATTTCTAATCGTTTTTGGAGCTCTTTGAAGTGGATAGAAGAAGGAATCGAGGGAAATCGCTTGGAGGTAACATCCTTGACTTCATAACTCGTTTTTTATGTGATTAAAGACCTAATTAGTGGTGAGAAATTTGGGGAAAATGGTTAATTAGGGCTTGAGTTTAAGAGGCCTTTAAATGAAAATTTGAGGGGTCATTTGGACTCCGATTTTAGTGTTCTTGTTATGTATATACTCTTGAGAGTACTAGGTTTCTTAAAATGTAAATTTCACCCGATTATGAGATGTGGGCCCAAGGTGAATTTTGGTTATTTTACATAATTTCGCGTATTATCTTAGACTTTAATTGTAGAATCAGTTACTTGAAATGTTATTTACGTCATTCAATTGAATTGAATAGATTTGGGCCATTTGGAGTCGAGTACTCGTGGCAAAGACGTGGTGTCGGGTTGATTTTGAGCTGGTTCGAGGTAAGTGGATTGTCTAACCTTGTGTGGGGGACCTTCCCCTTAGGATATAATATATTTGATAATTGAAATGCCTTGTACGTGAGGTGACGAACACATACTTGAGCTAACTATTGAAAATCCGGTTTTCCTTAAGTATTACAATTGAGTTTTGTTTCCTGTTTTATCCTACATGTGAATTTAGCATGTTGCTAGTTTAGAAAGCATGTTTAGTTGACTTAATTACCTATTTTCTTAAACTGCCTTAATTGCATTACATGAAGCATGTTAGGGTAGAATTAACTGTTTACTTGATACGAAATTTAGCTTAATTGGGTATTCTTGTGTTGATGCAGTGTGTTTTCACTTTGGGACTACGAGATGACATCCTGGGAGTTCCCCTGTTTGTATTTATTATCTGAACTGAGGTGCGGGATACCAAGAGATCCCTGACATGTATATTGAGGATACCAAGAGATCTTCGGGATACCAAGAGATCCCTAGCATATATTGAGGATACCAAGAGATCCTCAGGATACCAAGAGATTCCTAGCATATATTGAGGATACCAAGAGATCCTCGGGATACCAAAAGATCCCCGGTTATCATCCTTGTTATGAGTGGTATTTCGTGGTATTTGCCTTTATTTCTAATTCGTTATTGTACTCTTATTAACCTGTATAGATTCTTACTGTAGATTTTCAATTGTACTGCTTACCTTATCCTGTCATCTTTATATTTATTTAATCTCAGTAGGGCCCTAACCTTTCCTCGTCACTACCTAAACGAGGTTAGGCTTGGCATTTACTGAGTATCGTTGTGGTGTACTCATGCCCCTTATACGCATGTTTTTCATGTGCAGATCCAGGTACCGCTACTCAGGCCTATCATCCTTGAAGAGGCAACTGCTCTAGAGACTTCGAGCTACATCTGCTACGTCCGCAGACCGAGAAGTCCCTTTCTATTCCTGCTTTTTGTATTTAGCCCTTTTGTATATTTCTGTTCTTATCAGACATTCTGGAGTTAGAGCTATGTAGTATTGATCTTAGCTTGTGATTCGTGGGTTTTTGGGTCTTGGATTTACGTATTGGTATTGAGATTTAAACATGGTGTATGCCGAGTGACACATTTAAACACTATTATTACTTTATTCCTATTTTAAATTGTTTTACTTCCGCAAATTTTTGTTTTTCTTTCGTAATTTAGGCTTACCTAGTCGTAGAGACTAGGTGCCGTCACGATGGTTCATGGAGGGCGAACCGGGGTCATGAAAAATTGGTATCAGAGCTCTAGTTTCATAGGAGTCATGGATCACAAGCCAGTTTATTAGAGTCTCGCTGATCGGTACGGAAACATCTGTACTTATCTATGAGAGGCTATGTAACTATTAGAAAAATTCCACTTCATTTGATTTCTTTGTCGTGCGATATTTTGACATCAAAATTCTAATCTTTTGTCTTCTATTTTCTCAGAGATGGTGAGGACACGTGCTACCCAAGATGATCAGGCACCTGCGCCCCCTACTGCAGCCGTCAAAGGCCGGGGCTAGGGTAGAGGCCGAGGACACACATGTGGTGCAGCCAGGGCACCTGCGCGAGCTGTTGCCAAGGTACCACCAGTGGATCCAGCCGGAGTCCAGGCACCTGACACGCCTACTGCTACTACTACTTCAGGTCTTCAGAAGACTTTGGCACAGTTCATGAGCATGTACACCATTTTGGCTCAGGCAAAGTTGTTTCCCCTTGCTGGAGATACATCTCAGGCTGGGGGAGGAGCACAGACTCCCACCGCCCGCACTCCTGAGCAGCGAGTGCATGTTGAGCAGGTCCTTGAGATTATCCCTATGCCACCTGCAGTGCCAGATTAGCCTGAGGACAGGGCAGCGGCTTTTAAGGATGAGTAGCTGAGGCTTGAGAGGTTTAAGAAATACAAGCCCCATGTATTCAGTGGTCTAGGATCGGACGATGCTGTGGGATTTACTGATGAGTGTTACCGCATTCTTCGTACCATGTGTATCTCAGGATCGATCGGGGTTTCTTTCACTACCTTCCAGCTTCGAGGCGCTGCCTATGAGTGGTGGTGCACCTATGAGTTAGACAGTCCAAATGAGGTTGTTTCACTGACTTGGACTCAGTTTTCAGATCTGGTCCTGAGGGAGTATTTCCCTAAGAGCCTTAGGAATGCATGGAACACAGAGTTTGAGCATTTGCGCCAGGGTGCTATGACTGTTTCAGAGTATGTTCTCTGTTACACCAGTTTGGCTAGGCATGCACCAGCCTTGGTTTCTATTGTTCGCAAGAGAGTTCGCCGATTTATTGAGGGCCTTATTCCCAGCATTAGATCTAACATGGATCGTGAGTTGGAGATGGATATTTCTTATCAGCAGGTGGTGAGCATTGCTAGGAGGATTGAGGGTATGCATGCTAGGGAGGGAGAGGGAGGAAGGCCAAGAGGTCTCGAGAGTCCGGCCATTATTTTGGTGCTCGTACCCTAGCTACAGGTCGTCATGGTAGGGGTTATGTGAGTTGCCCCGTTCATTTAGCTCTTCCAGCAGCCAGTAGTGCTTCAGCTCCTCCTAGGACCCAGGAGCCTTATTATGCACTTCCAGTTTCTAGCGCGCCTCCTGCACGTGGTGCTTTCAGAGGTCAGTCCAGCAGACCTGGCCATAACTAGTTGCAGCAACCACGTCCTCCCAAAGCTTGTTTTGAGTGTGGTGACACATTCCACATGGTGAGGGATTGCTCTAGACTTGGGAGGAGTGTACCTCCACAGACTTCTCAGCCACAGCGTGCCCCGCAGAGTTCTCAGACTATGATTATAGCTCCAGTTGCTACCCCACCTCCCATCCAGCTAGAGGTGGAGGTCGGGGAGGTAGAGGTCGCCCTTGAGGGCGAGGCCATGCCAGATACTATGCCCTTCCTGCCTATACCGAGGTTGTTGCCTCCAATTCTGTCATCACAGGTATTATATTGGTTTGCCACAGAGATGCATCGATTCTATTCGATCCAGGCTCTACTTACTCATATGTGTCTTCTTATTTTGCTCTGCATTTGGGTGTATGTCGGGATTCTTTGAGTTCCATATTTATGTTTCTACTCCTGTGGGAGATTCTCTTATTGTGGATCGCGTTTATCGGTCGTGTTTGGTTGCTCTTAGTGGTTTTGAGACCAGAGCTGATCTATTGTTGCTCAACATGGTAGATTTTGACATAATCTTGGGCATGGACTAGTTGTCGCCCCATTATGCTATACTTGATTGTCACACCAAAATCGTGATGCTAGCTATGCCAGGTGTACCGCGTGTTGAGTGGAGGGGTACTTTAGATTACACTCCCAGTAGAGTTATTTCTTTTCTTAAAGCTCAGCTTATGATTGAGAAGGGGTGTGACGTGTATTTAGCTTATGTGAGAGATATCAGTATTGATACCCCTTCAGTTGATTCAGTCCCAGTAGTACGGGATTTTCCCGACGTGTTTCCAGCTGATCTTCTAGGCATGCCGCCTGATAGAGATATTGATTTTGGCATTGAACTGTTGCCAGGCATGCAACCCATTTCTATTCCTCCGTATCATATGGCTCCTCCTAAGTTGAAGGAGTTGAAGGATCATTTGCAAGAATTGCTTGATAAGGGTTTTATTCAACCCAGTGTATCACCTTGGGGGTGCTCCTGTCTTGTTTGTGAAGAAAAAAGATAGTTCTATGCGTATGTGTATTGATTATCGCCAGTTGAACAAAGTGACAATGAAGAACCATTATCCTTTGCCTCGTATTGATGATCTGTTTGACCAGCTTCAGGGCGCACGAGTGTTTTCTAAGATTGATTTGCGCTCAGGTTACTATCAGTTGAAGATTCGGGAGCCAGACATCCCGAATACTACTTTTAGGACTCGGTATGGTCATTACGAGTTCCTTGTCATGTCATTTGGGCTGACCAATGCCCCAACAGCCTTTATGCATTTAATGCACAGTATGTTCTAGCCGTATCTTGACTCGTTTGTCATTGTCTTTATTGATGATATCCTGGTGTATTCCCCGAGTCGGGAAGATCATGAGTAGCACCTGGGGACTGTGCTTCAGTCTTTGAGAGAGAAGAAGTTATATGCTAAGTTCTCAAAATGTGAGTTTTGGTTGGATTCAGTGGCATTCTTAGGCCACGTGGTATCGAGTGAGGGTATTCAGGTGGATCCGAAGAAGATAGAGGTCGTGCAGAGTTGGCCCAGACCATTCTCAGCTACTAAGATCCGTAGTTTCCTTGGTTTGGCAGGTTACTACCATCATTTTGTGGAGGGGTTTTCATCGATTGTAGCCCCTATGACCAGGTTGACCTAGAAGGGTGCTCCATTTCAATGGACGGAGGAGTGTGAGGTGAGCTTTCAGAAGCTCAAGACAACTTTGACTACAGCCCCAGTTTTGATATTGCCTACAGGTTCGGGGTCTTATACGATCTATTATGATGCCCCGAGGATTTTCCTCGGTGCGATGTTGATGCAGGATGGTAGGGTAATTGCCTACGCATCCAGACAGTTGAAGATACATGAGAAGAACTACCTTGTTCGCGACCTTGAGTTAGCTGCCATTGTTCACGCCCTGAAGATTTGGTGCCATTACTTATACGGTGTTCCCTGTGAGATTTATACTGACCATCGTAGCTTGCAGCACCTATTCAAGCAAAAAGATCTAAATTTGCGCCATAAGAGGTGGTTAGAGTTGCTAAAGGACTATAATATCACTATTTTGTATCACCCCAGGCAAGGCCAATGCGGTGCCCGATACTTTGAGTCACCGGGCAAAGAGTTTGGGGAGTTTGGCTTATATACCAGCATCAGAGAGGCCTATGGCGATGGATGTTCAGGCCTTAGCCAGCCAGTTTGTGAGATTGGATCTTTCGGAGCCCGGTCGGGTTCTAGCTTGCGTAGTTTCTCGGTCGTCTTTATTTGACCGTATCAGGGAGCGGTAGTATGATGACCCTCATTTTCTTGTCCTCAAGGACAAGGTTCAACACAGTGATGCCAGAGATGTGACTATTGGTGATGATAGGGTATTGAGGATGCAGGGACAGATTTGTGTACTCAATGTTGATGGGCTTCGGGAGTTGATTCTGGAGGAGGTTCATAGCTCGCGGTATTTCATTCATCCGGGTGCCATAAAGATGTATCAGGATTTGGGATAGAACTATTGGTGGAGGTGGATAAAGAAAGATATAGTTGGATTCGTAGCTCGGTGCCTTAACTGTCAGCAGGTGAAGTATGAGCACCAGAGACCGGGTGGGTTGCTTCAGCAGATAGAGATTCCGGAGTGGAAGTGGGAGCGGATCACCATAGACTTTGTAGTTGGGCTCCCACGGACTTTGAGAAAGTTTAATGCTATTTGGGTGATTGTGGATCGGCTGACCAAGTCCGCTCATTTCATTCATGTGTGTACTACTTATTCTTCGGAGCGGTTGGCAGAGATTTATATCCGGGAGATTGTTCGTCTGCATGGTATTCTAGTTTCCATCATTTCAGATAGAGGTAATCAGTTCACATCACGGTTCTGGAGGTCCGTTCAGCATGAGTTGGGTACTCGGGTGGAGTTGAGTACATCATTCCATCCTCAGACGGACGGACAGTCCGAGCGCACTATTCAGATTCTTGAGGATATGCTCCGCGCATGTGTGATTGAGTTTGGAGGATCTTGGGATCAGTTCTTGCCATTGGCGGAGTTTGCTTATAATAATAGCTATCAGTTCAGCATTCAGATGGCACCGTATGAGGCTTTATATGGGAGGCAGTGTAGATACCTGGTAGGTTGGTTTAAGTCGAGTGAGGCTAGACTATTGGGCACAGACTTGGTACATGATGCTTTAGGGAAGGTTAAGGTGATTCAGGATAGACTCCATATAGCCCAGTCCAGACAGAAGAGTTACGTGGACCAGAAGGTTTGTGATGTTTCCTATGTGGTTGGAGAGCAGGTTCTACTTCAGGTTTCGCCTATGAAGGGCGTCATGAGATTCGGGAAGAAAGGAAAGTTAAGTCCGAGATTTATTGGCCCTTTTTAGATATTGAGACGTGTTGGGGAGGTTACTTATGAGCTTGCCTTACCTCCCAGCTTGGCCGGAGTTCATCCGGTATTTCATGTTTTGATACTCCGGAGGTATCACGGTGACCCGTCGCACGTGTTGGATTTCAGTTCAGTCCAGTTGGACAAGGATCTATCTTATGTTGAGGAGCCAGTGGCAATATTGGATAGGCAGGTCAGAAAGCCGAGGTCAAAGAATATTGCATCAGTGAAGGTTCAGTGGCGGGGTCAGCCGGTCGAGGAGGCAACTTGGGAGACCAAGCAGGATATGTGCAACCGTTACCCTCATCTTTTCACTACTCCAGTTATGTCTCTATGCTCGTTCGAGGACGAACGAATGTTTAAGTATAGGAGGATGTAACGACCCGGCCAGTCGTCTTAAGAATTAATGCCCCGATCCTCTATTAACTGCTTTCCCCAAGTTTATTTCTGCTATTTCGATTTGCCGGGATGCTCGGTTTTGAGTTTCGGAGAGTTTTGGGACACTTAGTCCCTAAATGAGAGCTTAAGTGTTGGAAAGTTGGTCGTAGTCAGAACAGTGTGAAGAGGGCCTTGGAATGGAAATTCGATGGTTCCGTTAGTTCCGTTGGGTGATTTTGGGGTTAGGAGCGTGTTCAGATTGTGTTTTGGAGGTCTGTAGCTAATTTAGACTTGAAATGCCGAAAGTTGAATTTTTAAAGTTTCCAGTTGGATAGTGAGATTTTGATCCAAAGGTTGGAATGAATTTCAGAAGTTGGAGTAGCTCCGTATTGTTTAATGTGACGTGTGAGCAAAATTTCATGTCATTCGGACGAGGTTTGATAGACTTTTTGATCGAAAACGTATTTTGAGGACATTTGGAGTTCTTAGGCTTAAATCCTTGGTTAATTCGAGGTTTCGAGGTTGTTTTAAGTGTTTTAAGGATTGGTACAAGTTTGAATAAGGTATTAGGTGATGTTTGTGCTTTAGGTTGAGATCCCGGGGGCCTCGGGGCAATTTCGGATGGTTAATAAGGAGTTGAGGAGATGTTGCAGTTGCTGTATTTTTGCTGCTTCTGGTATTTTCGCATCTGCGGTTTATGGACCGCAGATGCGGCGCCGCAGAAGCGGATTTTTGGTCTTTTCTTCAAGAACCGCAGAAGCAGTACTGCATCTGCGGCTTTAGAGTTGCAGATGCAGAAGTTGGCTCGTTAAGTGAAAGTCGCAGATGCCACATGTGATCCATAAAAGCGGGACCGCAGATGCGGTCCCATGACCGCAAATGCGGAAACTGCTGGGCATTATTTTAAAAGGGGTTCCGTAACTTGGGCGTTTATTTCCACCATTTCTAATTGTTTTTGGAGCTCTTTGAAGGGGATAGAAGAAGGATTCGGGAGGAATCGCTTGGAGGTAATATCCTTGACTTCATAACTCGTTTTTATGTGATTAAAGACCTAATCAGTGGTGAGAAAATTGGGAAAACTGGTTAATTAGAGCTCGAGTTTAAGAGGCCTTTAAATGAGGATTTGAGGGGTTATTTGGACTCCGATTTCAAAGTTCTTGTTATGTATAGACTCGTGAGAGTATGAGGTTTCTAAAAATATAAATTTCACCCGATTCCGAGATGTGGGCCCGAAGGGCATTTTGGTTATTTTACGTAATTTTGCATATTAGCTTATACTTTAATTGTAGAATCAGTTACTCGAAAGGTTATTTATGTAATGCAACTGAATTGAATAGATTTAGGCCATTTGGAGCCGAGTATTCATGGCAAAGACGTGGTGTCGGGTTGATTTTGAGCTAGTTCGAGGTAAATGACTTGTTTAACCTTGTGTGAGGGACCTTCCCCTTAGGATATGATATATTTGATAATTGAAATGCCTTGTACGTGAGCTGACGAGCACGTACTTGAGCTAATTGTTGAAATTTTGGTTTTTCCTTAACTATTTCAATTGAGATATGTTTCCTGTTTTATCCTACTTGTTAATTTAGCATGTTGCTAGTTTAGAAAAGCATGTTTAGTTGACTTAATTGCCTATTTGCTTAAACTGCCTTAATTGCATTACATGAAGCATGTTAGGCTAGAATTAACTGTTGGTACGAAATTTAGCTTAATTGGTTATTCTTGTGTTGTTGCTGTGTGTTTTTACTTTGGGACTATGGGACGGCATCCCGAGAGATATCCTCTATGTATTTATGATCTGAACTGAGGTGCGAGATACCAATAGATCCCTGGCACGTATATTGAGGATACCAAGAGATCCTCGGGATATCAAGAGATCCGTAGCATATATTGAAGATACCAAGAGATCCTCGGGATACCAAGAGATCCCTAGCCTATACTGAGGATACCAAGAGATCTTCGGGATACCAAGAGATCCCCGGTTATCATCCTTGTTATGAGTGGTAATTCCTGGTGTTTGCCTTTATTTCTGTTTCGTTATTGTACTCTTATTAACCTATATAGATTCTTACTGTAGATTTTCAATTGTACTGCTTACCTTATCCTATCATCTTTATATTTATTTAATCTCTGTAGGGCCCTGACCTTTCCACGTCACTACCCAACCAAGGGTAGGCTTGACACTTACTGAGTACCGTTGTGGTGAACTCATGCCCCTTTTGCGCATGTTTTTCATGTGCAGATCCAGGTACCGCTAGTCAGGCCTATCATCCTTGAAGAGGTGACTGCTCTAGAGACTTAGAGGTACATTTGCCGCGTTCGCAGACCGAGAAGTCCCTTTCTATTCCTACTTTTAGTATTTAGCCCTTATGTATATTTCTGTTCTTATTAGATATTCTGGAGTTAGAGCTATGTAGTATTGATCTTAGCTTGTGATTCGTGGGTTTCCGGGTCTTGGATTTACGTATTAGTATTGAGAGTTAAACATGGTGTATGCCGAGTCTCACATTTAAACAATATTATTACTTTATTCTTGTTTTAATTTGTTTTACTTTCGCAAATTTTTGTTTCTCTTCCGTAATTTAGGTTTACCTAGTTGTAGAGACTAGGTGCCGTCATGATGGTTCACGGAGGGCGAACTGGGGTCATGACAGCTCCAAGGCTTATTTGACTAAGAAAAAGGGAGAATCTTCATACTGGCTCGAGCTAGTGTGCTCAACTGAGTTGTGGTAGAACAGGTAGGTGCATGAGGTGTCAAACAATAATTTTGGACAACTCTAGAGCAGTTCTTAGCATGTTCGAGGATGGACGTATGTTTAAGTGGGAGAGTGTAACGAACCGGCCGGTCGTTTTGAGGCCATGAGCAGCTTCACTTCAGGTATTATGACTTGTATGCATGGTCGAAATTGAAATTCGGGAAGTTCGGAGTGGAATTGGAAAGAGAATTCTCATTTCGAAAGATTTAAGTTGGACACATTGACTAAGGTTGGATTTTTGAGTAAACGACCTTGAAATCGGGATTCGAAGGTTCGAGCAGATTCGTATGATGATTTTTGGACTTGGGCATATGTACAGATCGGATTTTGGATGACCCAGGAGCCTTTCGACACCTATAGTGGAAAGTTGGAATTTGGAAGGATTTCATCAATTTGGGGTGGAAGTGCATTTTAATGTTATCGATGTCCATTTGGGATTCCGAGTCTGGGAATAGCTCTGTATGGTGATTCTGGTATTGGGAGCGCATCCGAAAGTAGATTTGGAGGTCTGTAGGTAATTGTCATTTGGCGAAAGTTAGAAATTTAAAAGTTTTTGAGAAGTTTGACAGGAAGTGGACTTTTGATATCGGGGCCGGATTCCGATTCCGGGAATTGGAGTAGGTCCGTGGTGTTGAATGTGACTTATGTACAAAATTTGAGGTCCATCAAACATGATTTGATAGGTTTCGGCATCGAATATGGAAGTTTGAAGTTCTAAAATTCATTAAGCTTGGAATGGGGTGCGATTCATGAATTTGACGTTGTTTGATGTGATTTGAGGCGCCGAGCAAGTTCGTATTATGTTTTTAGACACGTCTGGTTGTTTCGTTTGGAGCCCCGGGGGCTCGGGTGAGTTTCAGAGTACTTTCGGAGTGTTTTGTGAAGAAGTTGGATTTGCTGGTTCTGGTGTGATCGCATTTGTGAGGTAGTGCGCGCATTTGCGAACCTAGGCTTCTGAGGGAAGGATCACATATGCGAAGAATTGATCGCTCTTGCGATGTTGTCCTCTTCGTATTTGCGAAGATTTTGGTTGCAAATGCGACCATGGCAGGGACAGCTTGGCTTCGCATTTGCTATGCATTTGTCGCAAATGCGACCATCGCATTTGCGAGCCAGATATCGCAAATGTGACATCTACGACTGGAGCCAAGGGCTTTTTATTCTGAGACTTTTCCCATTTCCCTCATTTTCTACTTGGACTTAGGCGATTTTTGAGAGCATTTTAAGAAGGGGTTCCATCATCATCAAGAGATAAGTGGTTTCTTCTAGTTTTGAGTTAAATACAAAGTTTATATATGAATTTAGACATGAAAATTTGTAGAAATTTGGTATTTTGAAGAAAAACCTAGAAATTGGTATTTTTTGATTTTGACCACGAGTATGGGTATGGAATTGGAAATAAAATATCTATTTGAGTTCGTGGGATTATGGGTAAAGTTTATCTTCGAAAATTTCGGAATCTTTGAATTCCTTGATAGTCTGGAAAGGGAACGCGAATCTAACCATCACTTTCTTTATTTAAAGAAAAAGAGCTTTATCCTCTTGATTTTCAACCCTTACTTCTATACCATCAGAATTTAAATCTGAAGAATTATTCACTTCTTTCTTTGACCATTCAAGAAATTTCTCTATAAACTCAGGTAATGTAATACTATCTATAATTTCAAGTTGTTTCAAATAATCTATGATTAGATCAGCTAAGATCCGGGTACGTGGGCCCGAGGGTGATTTTATCGACTTTTCAAACGGAGTTGAAAATTATTGTAAATAAGATTTTAATGAGTATTAGAGTATATATTTATGGAATTGCTCATTATTGATTATTTTGGAGTGTGAGGCATCGATTTGAGTTGTTGGAATGGCTTGGGAGCCGATTATGGAATTTCGGAGCAGGTAAGTCTCCTTTCTAACCTTGTAAGAGGGAACTAACCTCATATGTGAAATAAAATTCGTTTTCTTGACCGTTAAATGAGAATTGGCATTTCCTTGAATAATTGTCCCTTTAATAAATTCTTGATTTGGTTGTTTGAATATGTTTATCTTTTCTTGAGGCGGGTCGAACGCCTCGGCGGATTTAATAGATGCATCGATTATTTGTGTTGTTCGACCCTCGACAGTGCACAGTTTATATTTATATGTTGGATCGGATTGTACGACCTCGACGTGATTTGTGCATGATTGTTGATTGTTTTGGAATTTATAATAAATAATATTGCCTCATTGGCTTGAGATAAATTGCTAAATGATGAGAAATAAATTTGGAGATTTCTTAATTATAAAAGAATTGCTTATTTAATTCATAATATTGAGCTTGCAGTCGTTCTATATATTCCATGTTTAAATTATATCATTGGCATTTTATTTATAGCCCATAGTAAGTGTCGGAGTCGACCCCTCGTCACTACTTCTTCAAGGTTAGACTGGATACTGAGTATGCGTTATTTACGTACTTATACTACACTTGCTGTACATTTTATTGTGCAGACATATATGTTTAGTGGCTTATAGGCACAGAGGTGCGGCTAAAGCGGGGGCTTAGTTGAGCTACATTCCATGTTACGATCCGCAGTCAGCAGAGTCTCCTTCAGAGTTGTTTTTATCCTTCCTGTCTAATTGTATTCCAGACATATGTTGTATTTTGTTTTATCTTCCTAGTTGATGCTCATGCACTTGTGACACCGATTTTTGGGGTGATTATGGGTTGTTCAGTATTGAAATGATTAAACCTTTATGATTTACTCTGTAAATACTATCGTTTACTATTTAAATTGAAGAAACTTATGATTTCAAAATACTAAAATGAGAACTAAGTTAAGTATTTACTGTTGGCTTGCCTGGCAGCGATGTCCGACGTCATCACGGCCTTTAATGAATTTTGGGTCGTGACATAAATTATTCCACAAATCATAAAATTTAAGACATTAAAAATTTAACAAAACATTACATTATTTAAGTTCTTTTTTATTTAAACTATATAACATAATTCTAATTCCTTTCACAAAAAATATAGGATTTTGAAATGGGGGTGTGAATGCAACATTAAGTTGTAAGTGTGCCTCACTATTTAACCATGAATCATCTATATATATATATATATATATATATATATATATATATATATATAAAAGAGGGAATGTAAGAGCTGAGGTGACACCTCTCTTTGGTCATCAATAATATTTATCTAATTTCTGGGTTTTTTGGCCTTTTACCTTATTTTATTAATTAAAAAAATTCAATATATTCATGAAGTTACAACATAAATGTGTATTTAAAACTGTAAAATAAATACCAATGAGGACAATGATGAATTGTGAAAGCAACAAAGAGGATCGTCAGATTCTACCATCTTCTTTTCTTATTTTCCCCTTCTGTTAGTCAATTACCTCTTCTTTAAATCCCTTACCTAACGTTTCAGTTATAAAATTAATTTTCATCTTTTAGAGGAAGACGTTTTGGAAAATGAAAGGTCAGAAAGTCCTATTCCCCTATTTAAGGTGTTTACACATAGTAACTCTCAAAATGAAACTGCAAAGTGTAGATTAAGCGGTCCCTATTTCTAAGTCTTTGTCTTCCGCAATCCATTCATATTTAGTTTCTATATATATGAGGATGTGAACACAAGTTGTTTGGAGTGGTGATTTTCCGTAGTTTACCAAGTATGTGAAACGGGATTCAACATGACAGTAAAAAAGATGCAGAACTATATATCATCTTTACAAGATTCCTTTTGATTTTAAAAGTGTGAAGTCAAGACTAACAAAATCCTATTTCTGACAGTAGTTTATTTCTACCATATAAATTACGTGGCGTAGCACTGTCATTTAGGGGCTCTAATGTTCTAATTCTGATTATATATAACGGAGAGCCGAAAGCAAGCTTGCATATATAATGAAGAGGATACATCAGAGATATATATAAGGGTAACCGCTTTCTACTATTTTATTTCCACTGCTAATACTTTTATGTTCTTTCTTAAAATACAATTTGTATTTCATGTTATCAAGTAAACATCAGTGTTGATGGTGGGACTTGCTGAGGCGGAGTTATTGGTTAATCCATGACTAACGGGGCACAGCTCTCAATTGCCCTGAGCATTAATTTTCTCTTGGAATAAAATGTTGCATTCCTATACCTTCCGGGAAGAGTTGAAGAATGATTGTTCTCAACGTTTTGCATTAATTAACTCAAATAGGCATGTGGTTAAATCTTTTAACTTTACCGAGTAACTATGGGACAGTCACAATGAGATGACGAGTGTATAATTTTTTTTTAATTTCAATTAGTTTTTGATTAACTATTGAGCATATTTTTATGTAGGCTCTGCAATGTTAAATGAAAAATAGTTTTTTCTTTTTCTTTTCCAAAACTTCTTCCAAAAGGAGTGGCCTCTAGATTCCCATTCCCTCCCAACGCACAAGGTAAAAAGAAATGGGAAATAATTGCTCATTTTTCTTTGCCTTTCACCCCTATTTTAATCTATTTTTAGGATTATTGTAAAAATATAAGTTTCAACTGTTACTGCTTCAATCTTTCCTTCTGATCAATTTCTATAGCGTGTTAACTTATTGAGATAGCTCTTTTTTTTTTAATCTTTTATTAATAGGAAAAGTAAGTCCGGGGTCTAAGGAAAAAATTAATCTCTTTTGTCTCAATTTAATATATGAAATGATCAGTTGTTTTATACAGTATATGTAAGAATGATTAGTATGAATCCACTAGCAACCATATGTTCGCATATCTTCAAATTCATGTTTGGAGGAAGTAATGTTTCTATATATATATATATATATATTTTCTTGCATAATATACGAGCATCAAGTTATTGAACTTAGATAATCACCAAGAATGTGTCCAACAATCACACAAACCTATCAGGTAAATTAATGAACCAAGAATGTTCAAGCATATTTGATCATTCGAACAAAAATCAAATTAAATATTTATTGCATACATCTTTAAAATTATTTGTCCGAAGCTAGAATATATTATAAATATTGATGTTATTTTAGGGACCACGAAGTATATGGCTTCATAGACCGATTGAGCCTATGTGAGAATTAAAGTTTGTACACCTAACTTACATTATGAAATAGCTAGTTAGCAAGCTATCAAAGTAACCTAACTAGATTTAACTAACTACATAAATAAACTTATTAAAAATTTAACCACCAAAGTAGAATTCCATTTACATATATGAATTGTTTTAACTTCTTGTATGAGTTATGCAACGTTCATCGTACTCATTAATCAAGCTTGTCAGCAATCAATTCTTGGCTTCAGAACCGAATCAAGACTGTGAAATTAGAAGAGAGAACAATTGGAGTTAATCCAAACCCCTAAATATGATTAATGTATGTATTAACATTAAAATTATAGTTAATTGCAAGTTTTTATTTTGTAACACAAATACATCTTTTGAATATCTATGTTATTTTGTAAGAGTTTGTTCTCATTTATATGGGTACACGCACAATGTGCGTACACTAATATATATATTAAAAGTTACCTTTGTTAGTAATTATTAAACTTGTAAGTTCAATAAATTTGAGAATTGTGAGTACTTAATATTAAGGGTAATATTAAAAAGAAATAATTTTTGATTTGCTAAAATGGATAAGTAAAAAAGAAAATTTATATTTAGTGTAAAGGACTAGCGAAGAAGGACAGAGGAAATAGTATTTGTCAACGACTCAACACATAGTGTAACCAACGATTTTAAGTTTGGAAAGCTTGAAAATAATAAGAGCAGTGCAATAGCAAACTGAAAGTTCTTTTCTGTTTAAACCAAATTATTTTAATTGCGAACAGCTCAAACATCTCTGATTTCATGCTTTTGTTTTAGGAAGAGGTAAGATAAAGGTAAGGTTCAATCGTCACCTAAAGACGGATTTTTTTTATATATTAAAAAAAGGAAGAGCTACGATACATATGAAAATGACAAGTCCATTCCACTCAAAAAGTAATAAATGAAACAATGAAGGAACCCTTTCGGGGGGGGGGGGGGGGAATCATAATTTATAAGATAAACTCATCGACTTCAACTGTAGCCTTGCTAGATCAATATCTCCTCTTGAATTCACCTGCAAATAAATAAGTTCCAAACATGTTCAGTCCTTTCGATCTATGTTGGTCGAGCTCTTCAAAAATATTGCTGGATGCATTTCAAATTCTCTAAAAATAGTACATTTTTTAAGAATTCGACACAAATATTATAATATTTTTGAAGAATCTGTTTCTACTACATAAAGATGAGACTCACGGCTTAGGAAATTGATAATATTTCAACAAAGACAAGCTCTGGGATCCTTTCTCCTTAATAGTGGTAACGTCTAATTGCCAATTTCTTTTTGGAAACAAAAAACAAAAACAAAATAAAACAAGGCCAACAAGTTTATGCTTGTAAATGAAAGGAGTTTTGATATATGTCTATGAATTGAAAGGTTCGAAAAAAATTAAAACTGTTGTTATAGGACGATTATGATACCTTACATTAAGTTCTTGACCCTAAAAATACTCGGAATTAAAAGTTTAGAGAAAAAGAGAAGATTAAGCTCACATACCTCAGATTGAACAACGTGAAGACTCCTTTGATTAATTTTGGAGGAAACACAGCTAATAACAAGCAGCCATTCTTCCATAAGAACCCTAAGCACTTTGGTAAGAGCCAACCCTCCTTCCAAATTACTGATCACTGAAATTTCAACTCCTTCCTTACATTTTTTCACTAATATTCTATCCTGATCATCATCACTTTTCATAGAGGAAGATGGTGCAGCCAAGTGAGAGTTATGATCAGAGCTACAAATATTTCTCATTTCTTTCAATCTTTCTCTATTACATGCCAGCTCCTCCATATTCTTCCGCATGTCTTTTATGTAATCCACAATCTCTTCTAAATGATCACATATTGATCTCTTTCCCTATATATCATCATAAAACAATATCAGAATTATGGTTTCTGAATAGGAACATTACATGTATAATACAATAATCATATTTTTAGGAAAACAAATTTCTATGAGAAAGTCATAAGGTGTTTGATTGCATTATATAGTACGTTTTTTATTCACTAATGAAGAAAAATATTCAGGTTTCGTCGTACCAAATACATTCTTAATATGTGTATATACTGACCATGAGATATTTAGAAGGGATAAGAAGGCGTAAACGCTGGTGTTTACTGTGAAAATGGTAATAACAATTAAATTTGATTTAGTGGTTCTAAAAATACGTGATCTATTTTTATGCTAGTTGTTAGGCAGTTGATGCCATGTGAAAAACTTAGGAACGAGATAAGAGCTTAAAAACAAGATGTTAACCAAACCGAATCGCTGACAATCAGGGCCTCGAGCATGCCTATTCGAGGGCCTCGGGGTCGAGTCTGAAGCTCTGCTGGGAGCTATCAAATGTGGTCGATGGTGATTAACAGTTATAAATAAATCAAAGACGGGCTCTTTATGGCCAATAATAAGCAATGAACATGAAATTTAAGTAGAACACAATAAATATGAGCAATAAATTAAGTAATAAAATCAACAGAATATGTTAAAGAGCAGAGAGAATGTTCTTGTATGTTTAGTATTGGAGCCACAGATGTTTACAAATGACAATGATCCTCTTTATATAAGAGGGGGAATCCCAACAAAGTACAAATGCATTAATTACAAAGATATAGGGCTGGTACAGCCATTTAATGCCTTGATTCGCCTTTTGGGCTAGTCCACTAGACTTGACCCACGTGCCTTGGGAACTCCACCTTGATCCGCCGAGACCGATAATCCACAATGTCTCGGGGCCAGTTATTAATTATACTGTCTCGAAGTCGAACTGTCTCGAAGTCGATCATTGAGAATTCTCGGAGTCGATCACTGGAAGCCCTCGAGATGCCTTAATGCCCGTGAAATCGAGCCGTCGATTTTCACCGTATACAGATAGTGCCCCCGTTTCCTAGAACAAAGTGATAGGAAACGATTTTGAGCTCCTACTTCATAAGCATCATCGCTATGATGTTAGCCCCTCAGAGCGTTAAATGCCATACTTCAAAAAGTTGTGCAAGGGTCATCGTCAAACACGACTATCGAGGAGCCCACGACCCGCTATTGGTTCGTCCTTTCCGCTGCCCACATGGCTCCTATAAATGCACCACTCGTTGGTACTTCATACTTTCACAATATCTTCAAATTTTCAAGGCTAAATCCATCCCCCTTCGCATTCTTTCTTCCTCCGTTCTTGATCCTTTGCCTACTTTCTCAGAAAAGTTTTGCCACTATCATGGCTAGAACTTCCAAGACAGTTCCTCGGAAAGATGAGGCTGCCACTTCATCCCGAACATCCAAAGGAAAGCCCGAAGTGATACCCATCATTAAACAATGTACTCCCCCATCGGGTTCGACACGATGAAGGATTTTACCGTCGACAAACCTTCATCTATATCGGATCGATGAGAACAGGTGTCCCGGTACATTAGTATTGTGACCGACATAGAGAAAGTGAAAGAATACTATCGATGGGAGGAGGCAACGCTGGTTGAGATTCCCCGTTCTAATGAGAGCATAACTGATCACAAAGCTGGTTTCCTTTATGTATATACTTACCCATTCACTCTAGGTCCAATCGATTCTTTTAACCTTTCTTCCTCAGAGATAGATCCAGTTATTCTCGAGTTCTGTAATAAGTACCAAGTGACACTTGGTCAAATCTATTCGTCTTTCTGGAGGATAGTCTGCATGATCCTCCATTTCTCCGATGGGGTCGAGGGCGAGACCTTTACCCTCGACCATCTGATCAGATTATATAGCCCTCGATTTTATTGAGGTTTGATTAAGCTTCACCACCGGTCCAAAAAATTATTTTTCTCGAGCACTGATGAGGACAAAGATCGAGGGTGGATGAGCAGGTTCGTCTGAGTGAGGACCTCAGATATCATCGCGACCGGAAGGATACCATTCCCGGAGAAGTGGAATACACAGCATAAGTATTTTTCCTTCGAACGTGTTTTGTGATCCTCTTACCCCTGTTCTGAAAAATAATTTCCCCTTGGTCTTTGTAGCTACCGCTTGGGATCCCGAAGTGATTCAGGATCTGCCGGGATGGATCGGGCAGTTGGATACTTCGTTTTCGTATCTCGTCCGGTTTTGGCCTGACCTGGCTGAAACGCGGTGGGTGGCCAAGAATCATGGTAAAGTTCTTCTTGACACTTATATCTTAATCTTATGCTTCTCCCCGGTATCCTTCGTGCTAATAAACTTCAGCCGCTGCGTTTGGGTAGGCCTTGGCGATGGTGTGTGGATGAGACCACCTCCCGATGGCGAGGTGGAGACTTCGGAGCCCGCTAAGGATAAGAAAAGGAAGAATAAGGTGGTTGTTGATTCCTCTGAGGCAAAGAAACCTAAATCACGCAGGCCTCGAGCTGCCACCAGGACCTCGGCTTCAGCTTCCGGAGCAAGTCCCAGCACTAGGGATGAAGATAATGATGAGGGCCAGTACTATTTAGTACATAGAACAAGGTCGGGCGTGGGAGTCCCGCAGGTGCCCTGACCAGAGGCCGCTAAATCAGGAACGGCCGATTCGGATCGGTCCCTTGAGGTGGAGACCCACGAGGAGGGCAAAGGCCGCTAAATCGACGGGCAAAGGCTTCTGCCCTATCTAAAGGGTGCTACCTATTCTAAAGCTGAGCTAGGGGAAGCTTTTGATCGTGAAAGCAATAGTAAAAAGTACGCGAAGTGTAAATCTCGGAGGGAAACCCTCGAGGAAATTCATGCCAGGGGCTTCGACCTCTTGGAAGAGATCAAGCAAGCAAAGGCGGAAGAACACGATGCTAAATTCCTTCTGTCTGATGCCGAGGATGGCGAGGATGGGGCCGTCGGGCCATTGTCCCCAAGGGGACGTATCTTTCCTTCTCTGTCTCTGTATATAGTATTTTCTAAGCATGTTGTAAACGAAGCTTGTATTTTTCCACATGTAAGTATAAAAAGGAAACTTCATGGTTTTGTTTCTCCTGTATTTCTTTTTGCCTTGATTTTAGCCAGATGAACTGGTCTTCGAGTTGAGAGGAATACTTAGATTCGCGGTATGGCCCTGGGGCTCATTAGGCTGGCCCGTAGGCTCTTTACGTGCTTGGTGGATGTGACCTTTTATGTGGGTTGGCGACAATGGCTCTTACACTTCTGCTCTTAGGCATATTTAGTTAACTGTTTTGGGTTCAGTCTCGAAATCGAGTTTTGACTCGTTCTCATTCGACCCTCAAGTTTTCGAATTTAGGGTTGGTCCTTAAACTCTTACGTGTTGGGTCGGTATGACCTTTTGTGTGGGATGGGGACAATGAGTCTTACGCCTTGGGTCGATGAGACCTTTTATGTGGGCTGGCAGCAGTGTCTCTTACGCCTTGGGTCGATGCGACCTTTTATGTAGGCTTTATTTTTTCCTTGATAAGGATTTTTTGAAATAGTGTTTTCCTGACTCTTCAATTTAATAAAAAACCTCGATTGTGAGTCATTATATGGCGATGATCGAGCACCTCCGGAGGTTTGGCTCGGTGGCTGAGTATCTCAAAGCCAGCGTTTAGGAGCTGACATGGTCGAAGCACTTTTGCCTATATCGAGGGTAGCCTGTTTAACTGATTCTTTCTGAAGTATATTCGAAGTGTGGAGGTCTGTGATTTATAGCGACGGTCGGGCATCCCCGAGTCACGTTAGTTTTGGCTGGTACAGCCTTATGACCAGAGTCATTTGTCTTTGGACGGAGCCTTTATGTCCCGAGTGAAGTAGTTTCGATATCTATATCGAGGGTATGCCTTTTTATGGGTCTTACAAGTTTGATATATAGCCTAAAATTTGAGATCAGGTTTATGCCGTTAGTAAGGTCTTACAATTTTTTCATACCTTTGAGGTCTTACGGTTTTGGATACTTGGTACAAGTATGGTTCATGCCTTGTTTGAGGTCTTACAGATATTGTCGTTGCCTTATGTAGGTCTTACTAGACCGAGGCTGCCCGCATGTGGCCTTACAGCCTCAGGTTTTGATACGTCGATGGAGATGGAGATTGACGACACTCCCCGAGTCATTGATGGTTTCTTGGCTTGGGAGCCATTATTTGTAGACTTGGGTATTACCTTATTAAGGGCTTGCGATTTCGGAGTTTCCGACCCGGAGGTCATGTGGTTTTGAGTTTTTGATGCCAGTCCCCGAGTGTTCGGGACGTTTTTGGCTCTGGAGCCACTTTGTGATCTTGATGTTGCCTCATTGAGGCTTTATGATTTAGGAGCTCTGACCCGGAGGTCGCATTGTTTTGAGTGTTGACGCCAGACTCCAAGTATCGGGACATTTTTTTGGCTCTGGGGTCGTTTTTTGCAAAAATATCGAGTATCCTTGAAATGCAAAATGCTTTTGGGAAGTATTCTTTGATCACTTGGTACAAGTATACATGTCTTTGCTATTAAGGGCCTGATTGTTCTATATGGACAGGATTCATTCGACCGTTTGGCCCGACACATTATTTTCCTATTAAGCCCTTGTTTGGCGTATCTTGGCTTCTTCGAGTAGGTGACCTTCCGGGGGGATGCCCCCTAGTATTTGAGGTTGATTGCGAAAGAAGCCTTGAATACTTGTTGGATCTTCTTTAGGTAGCATGTATATGTTGCCTCGTTAAAAACCTTGCCGATAAAACCCTTTTCGGGATAAAAACTCGGTCTAAGGAAAAGAGTGCAACGGATGCTTTTTAAACCTTAAGGTCTTCGAGCTGGGTTAGCGCTACTTGAAAAGGGAGATGGTTGTACCTTAGTAGTGATGGCGCTTTGAACCTCGGTAGGCCTTCCGTTATAAGCTTGAAGAACGCGGTATGACCCTTTGTTTGTTCATTCAGAACAACCGAGAATATGCCTTATGATCGCCGTGTTGAATCCGTTAAGGGTTCAAGAGGCGGGCATAATTTGGTCAAGCAGTCTAAGATGCTCTGCTGCCTTCGACCTGATAATATTGGCCTAGCTACCTGGACCCATAAATACAAGTTTAATCTGAAGTGTATCCACAAAAAAAGAAGTTACCAGTGCGTCATTATGGGGCTGAGATAGAGCCTCGAGTTTGCCTCTTCCTGGTGAGTGGTGTTTTCGTTCTCCTAACCGTGGGTTCCTGCAGGGCACCGACACCTTAAAAGATCATATGGGTGACATGTTGCGGCTCATTTGCTTCGTCCTTTTTGGTCGCCTCCCTTTCCCAAAATTGATTTTTGGCTCAATCACTGAGGAATTGCCGGAGGTGACCTTTGCTGAGTAGTCGGGCTACCTCTTCCTGGATTTGTTGGCAATCTTCGGTCCTGTGACCGTGCGTATTGTGAAATTCACACACTAAGTTATGGTTCCTTTGTGAAGGATCCGATTGTACAGGCCTTAGCCACCTAGTGTCTCTGATTTTACTGATGGCGAACATGATGTCTGATACATTAACCTTAAAGTTGTATTCCGACAAGCGAGGTGCCTCCGCCGGCCCCGTGTACCTATCCAACCCAGCTCTGTTGACGAGTCCCCGAGGATTCTGGCCTCGGTCCATTCTTCGATCAGTGCGGGGTATGTTACGCCTTGGGGCATTCCTCCTATCTTCGGTGTATGGTTGGTACCTTTCTTTGTTTTGCTTTGGCTCCTTTGCCAGAAGCTTGCTTGGGTATACCAAGCCCGAGGGGGCTCCTAGTTGGTCGTCCTCGACCCCGATCTTTGACTGGTATTAGTTGTAAATGTCCGACCAGGTCATAGCAGGACACTCGACCAAGTTCTATTTTAGCTGCTTTGAAGCAACCAAGCTTCGTTCATTCAGGCCTTGAGTGAAGGCCTGTACTACCTAGTCGTCTAAGACTGGTGGTAGTTCCATTCATTCCATTTGAAAGTGAGATACGAACTTTCGCTGAATCTGGTTCTCCCTCTACTTGATTTTGAAGATGTCAGATTTCCTTGTTGCTACTTTGATGTAACCGACATGTGCCTTAATGAAGGAATCTACTAGTATGGCAAATGCGTCTATAGAGTTAGAAGCTAGGTTGTGATACCACATCATGGCCCCCTTCGAGAGTGTTTCCCCGAACTTCTTTAGTAAGACAGACTCAATCTCATCGCCCTTTAGGTTGTTGCCCTTCACGGCGCAAGTGCAAGCAGTAACATGCTCATTGGGGTCTGAGGTCCCATTGTATTTTGGAAGGTCCGGCATTTGAACTTCTTTGGAATGGGTTTTGGAGCCTCTTCCTCTAGGAATGACCTTTGTATGAACTTCTTCGAATCCACTCATTTCAGGATCGAGGGTGCGCCTGGAATTTGGTCGACTGTGGAGTTGGAGGTTTCGACCTTTTTGTCATTGGCTTCTATCTTCTTCTCGCCTAATTCGATCCTCTTTGTGAGGTCCTCGAGCATCCTTACGATGGCAGGGTTGGCTACCAACCCGTTGTTGCTTGACCTCTCCGGTACCTGCTCGACCAGGGGAGCCGTCCCCGACACTACCTTGCTGGGAGTTTTCTGGTGACTTTGAAGCTGAGCAATCGCTAGCAATTGTGCCTGCAATATTTCAAAAATAACGTGAAGGCTAACCTCCCGTTCTTCCCTAGCCTGGGTTTCGTTGGCTTCTTGTTGGTCTCCTTAGTGTACGCTCCTGTTAGTGTGGGAGCTTACATCGACATGTTGAGCATCGCATGAGACCGCGTCCATGGAAATTGGTTCTGGTGCGTTTTCAGGGTTTCGTGGTGGTACACCAGCACCTGGAACATCTACACCATTTTCTCCGTGGTTCTCAAGATTGTTGTTCACTGAGTCAGCCATTTTGACTTGAAATCAAAGATCTTGGGCAAGAAAAAGTGTGAAAGATAACTTGCGTTATGTAGCTAAACCAGCAAGAAAATAATCACTATTATTTTTTGCCCCACGGTGGGTGCCAAACTGTTTACTGTAAAAATGGTAATAATAATTAAATTTGACTTAGTGATTCTAAAAATACATGATCTTTTTTATGCTAGTTGTTAGGCAGTTGATACTATGTGAGACTTAAGAACGAGATAAGAGCTTAAAAACGAGATATTAACCAAACCGAATCGCTGACAATCGGGGCCTCGATCTTGCCTATTCGAGGGCCTCGGGGTCGAGTCTGAAGCTCGGCTGGGAGCTATCGAAGGTGGTCGATGGTGATTAACAGTTATAAATAAATCAAAGACGGCTCTTTATGGCCAATAATAAGCAATGAACGATGAACTTTTAGTAGAACACAATAAATACGAGCAATAAATGAAGTAATAAAATCAAGAGAATATATTAGAGAGAATGTACTTTTATATTTAGTATTGGAGCTAGAGATGTTTACAAATGACAAGGATCCTCTTTATATAAGAGGGAGAATCCCAACATAGTACAAACGCATTAATTACAAAGATATGGGGCCGGTACACCCATTTAATGCCTTGATTCGCCTTTTGGGCTAGTCCACTAGACTTGACCCACGTGCCTTGGGAACTCCACCTTGATCCGCCTAGACCGTTAATCCACAATGTCTCGGGGCCAGTTATTAATTATACTGTCTCCAAGTCGATCTGTCTCGAAGTCGATCATTGAGAATTCTCGGAGTCGATCACTGGAAGCCCTCGAGATGCCTTAATGCCCGTGAAATCGAGCCGTCGATTTCCACCGTATACAGCTGGTAAAGGCGAGCCATATCGCGCCTTCTTTGCCTTTCAACATCTCTGCGTTCGACTTTCTTCTCAGTATTCTCTTTTTCTTTAGGGGGTTTGATCTTGATCAATATTGGCGATTGCAGCTTTCCTTTTAGGCACAAGAGTATTGTCAAGATTACAGCTTTGTGTTTGTAATGGAACTGATGAATTCGTTGTCAGAGGAGGATGAGGAGGAGAAGAAAGTAAATGTAAGAGGTGTTCTACTTGAGCATAATCAAATTGATCAGAATCATCCATAATTTTAACTCAAGATGGACTCTTTTTTTCCTTCAAATTTACACTATCTCTCTTGGCCTTTTTGGTATTTTATTTATAATGTGATGAACTAACCGTGGTTTCATAAGATTTCTTGGATTTCGGAAGTTGGAAGGGTCACACCAAGTTTTTAAAAGAATTAATTGTTTCAACTCTCAACGTCAATGAAAGGGTCCTTTTAATTTATATCAGCAGTAAATTAAACCTCGAGCTAGAGACAATAAAATTATGAAAGAAAACAGCAAAAGGAAAGTAAAATAATAAGGAAGATAAGAAAAATTAATTTCACATGTAATCCATGATCAATATGCCATAATTCACTGACCTTTTACGTTGGATAAAATATACACGCAAGATTGCGAAGGCGAGAAACGATTGGTACTTGCTCTAATATAATCCAATGAAAAGCTTTTTGTCCATATATATACTCACACTCTCCTACTTAATTTGTAATTTTTCAGTCCCTCACTTATATGATCTTTGCATATTTAATCTTTACTAGTCTTAAGGTATGCACTTTGCACGTGTACCTCGTATTATTGAATATATTATTTTAAAAATTCACAAAAATATATTTTAAAAATATTTTTGGTCATAAAACAAAGAGTATGTTTCTTGAAAATGATGAGTATTGATCTCATTAGCCAACTCAAATAAAGAAAGAAATCATTCTCTATAAAAATCTTAAAATATTTTATTCTTATTTCAAAAGACTTCTGGGGGAATATCTTGTGATATTTACAGTTATTTATCTGACCTAATATTAAAAATAAGAAAGTAACACATAAATATTACTCCTTTCGTTTTAATTTATTTGAACCTATTTGACTGGGCACGTAGTTTAAATAAAAAAAAAGATTTTGAAATTTGTGGCCCTAAACAAATCAGAATAATAGTATGGCTATAATTATTTTGAAACTAGTGGTGGTAAACATGCCAGAGTTTTTATGTGGTTATAAAAGCTTCTCATTAAGAGTCGAATTGGAAGTTCAAGCTAAATTATTTCCAAATTTAGAAAGGGGTCATTCTTTTTTAAACGGACCAAAAAAAATAGGTTCACATAAACCAGAACGGAGAGAGTATTATCAAGATTCTTTAAGGATTTATCAAGTAAAACCTATTTATAATTAACTCTTTTTTCTCTTTAGAGATTTGGAAACGAAGAGGTTGTCCCAATAGCTCAAGGAAAAATTAATAACTATAGTGTAAAATATACAAATGACTGATACTGAGTTAATATTTTACAAAAACAATAGCTTATAAATGTATTAAAAAGACATCCGAAGTTGTCATTTGTTAAAATAAATTAAAAGGAGAGAAAAATAATTAATAAATTCATTTCGAATACATAATATTGTCTTCTCCTATCTTATTATTGTTTCAAGTTCGTAATTTACTAATTTGACTCTAAATATTATAATATAGTTAATTTTTTTTCTATTGTCTAAATATTTTTAGTGTTTCTCACTCTTATAAAAATAAATGTCTGTACCCTACAAGATCTTTTGGTTCACAAAAAAATATACTGGGATTGTAATTCAAAAATTATAATGCAAAAATTAAATAAGAAACAAATATTTATTAGATAGTTTTTGATTTATAAATATTTGGTTCATTAGATTAAAAATAAAATATATGAAATATAATATAAAAATATATTTGATTTTTCCATATAAAAAACTTGGATAAAATTTTATTTTTAACTTTAATCTTGGTCTTTTTAAAGGATTTTGGAATAAGAACTTTGGAGAAGAATATTTTGGTCATTTAATTATTTTATCCCAGGATAGTTAATTTTTACATTATTATCCCACATGAATGTAGAATAAAAATAGTAGCTAATTAATATTTTTGGTATAACTATTCTTGCAATTTCTTATACCGAAAAAATTCAACCAAATATGAAACTGATTAATCTCACATTGTACCTTAAATTGTTGTCCTTCAATTTTGTCTAAAGTAAAATTTATTTTTAAATTTTAAATATTGTTTTGTAATTATTGAGTGTAATTTTCAAAATATTACACATAAAATTGATGAAGAGAAAATACTTAATTATTTGTTCTAATAGTTGAGTGCAATTTTTAAACATTGTACCAAAAAACGATGAAGAGAATATATTATTTGAATATGAAGGGAGTTCAAATATTATATAAAACTGTATTATCTTTTATCTAATTTTATTTATACTACTATTAAATGCAAGGAAAAAAGTATAAATTTAAACTTAAAATATTTGTACTTGACTTTAAAGTGTCGGAACTAAAATTGTGATCCAATCCAATTTTAATGATGCTATGTATCGGATTGTTTTACTTTGTTGGAGAACCTTTTATATGATTCCTTTTTCATAGTATTCTTATTAAATCCTAAATATTAGGATTTCATATAGAGTTCAAATAAGGAATGATTTGGGTAAATAAAATTTAGTAATTTTAAAGTCCTAAATATTAGGAAAATAACTTAAATTACAAGTTAGTTCAATGTGAAATCTATTTTTGAAGGGTAAAAAAAGTGAACGATATTTCGTTAAGGGTCTTCATGCTTTTAATATAGTATATAGATTTTATAATAGTGTTAACATTTCGTACAACAATGGATAAAACTGTCGCCATTTAGTATCTACAACAGCTCTATTTATTTCTTGAAAAAACAAAAAATAACTCCATTTACCCACTACCTATAAGCATACTTATATTGCCTTATGTGTTTTTAGGTTTTAATACGGAAAGGAAATTCTACTTTGTAATTTTCTAGAGGAGCTTGCTTGGATAAAATTTTACTGGGGAATACTATTTTCTTTTAGAAGTGAACTCTAAATTAAACTGAACTTGCTTCTATGGAATAGTAAGCACTGGCATGTGACTTATATTAACTTCAGCAAATCTGATAACTTGAAGGTTGATATGTAAAATCATACAATAATAAGGGGAAAACTTGCAAATAAAAATGTCAAAAGGCCCAAAACTACTTTTTTTTTCCCAATAAAAAGTTGTTACCTGTACAATGTTCTTTTTTTAATTGTTGAAAGATAAATGATGCAATTAGCTAGCCGACAGACTTTCGACAAATAGAAATGTAGCTTTTATTTCATTTATTAAGCTATAAATAATTAATCAACTAATAATGGTTCAGACAACTACATTAATATTGTTTAATGTTATGTCATCCGTTAGATTTCAGAGAATCACTGAGCTAAAGAACCCTAGAAATGAGAAGAATATATGCAGAGAGAAAGACTTGAAGAAGAAGAAATGAGAAAAGTGTTTTTCTGTGTATTCAATGTAACAGTAAAATGGTATTTATACATGAAAGATTAATTATCAACTCCCTAACTAATTGATGGACTCTATAGTGCTTCCAATAACTGAATGTAATGATTGTACACTGACTAACTGACTAGCCTTACTTGCTATTATGTTACTCCTCTTGTTTCTACACTCCCTCTCAAGCTAGGTGGCATGAAGATATCAAGTAAACCTAGCTTGGACAATAAGTATTCATATTGTGCTCTAGGCAACCTTTTAGTTAGCATGTCTACCAATTGTTCTTTGGTTCCCACATACTCTGTCTTGATTAACCTCTGTTGATTTTTTTGTCGTACGAAGTGGCAATTAATTTCTTTGTGTTTGGTCATTTCATGAAAGACAAGGCTGGCAACTATTTATATGGCTGATTTACTGTCAGCGTAGATGGTTATTAGCAATTCAAACACCACTCCTATGTCATTGAGTAATCTAAATATCCAAACTAGTTCAGCTACTGATGTTCCAATACTTCTATACTCTGATTCTGCAGAGCTTCTAGAAATGATACGTTGCTTCTTTGATTTCCATGAAATTAGTGAATCCCCATACTTTATGAAAAAACCATACACAGACTTCCTAGTCAAAAGGGCATGCTACCCAATCAGCATCACCGAAGGCTGAGATTACGCCTTTCTTTTGACTTGATAGGAGCACTCCTTGTCCAGGATGATTCTTAACATACTTGATCACCCTAAGGGCTGCCTCCATATGAGATTTCTTAGGCTTTTTCATAAATTGGGTGAGTATTTGAACACTGAATGCAATGTCTGGCCTTGTTACTGTCAAATATATGAGTTTGCCTAGTAGCCTTTGGTAACTAGTAGCATATGGTAATAATGCATCATCCAAGTTGTTGGTTGTGCCTGTTTGTTCATAATACTCCTATGTAGTGAGCTTCACATTTACTTCAAGAGGTGTAGTAGCAGGCTTTGCACCACCTAAGCAAGTTCAGAAACAAGTTCTAATGCATATTTTCTTTGATGCATTAGAATACCCTGTGATGACCTTGCAAATTCTATCCTAAGGAAGTATTTTAACTCCCTTAAGTCCTTCATATTAAAAGTCTTCTTTAGTATTGTTTTGGTCTTTTCTACTAGAGTCAAAACAGGCCGAGTGATGAGCATATCATCCAGATAGACTAGTATAACCACAATGCAACTTCCAGTCTCTTGTACAAATAAAGAGTGATCATGTTGACTTTTTGTGAAACCAAAACTAATCAATGCTTCTAATAGCTTTGCATTCCTGCCTTGGTGCTTGTTTAAGGCTACATAGGGATTTCAAGAGTCTGCAAGCTGACCTGCTCTCCCCCTAACTCTGAAATCCCTGAGGAAGAGTCATATAAATTTCATCAGACAAATCACCCTGTAAAAAGGCATTGTACACATCCATTTGATGGATTGGTTATCAAGAAATTTTCAGTCTGATTGTTAGAAATATACACTGTCTTTAAACCTTTCAACCTCCCCTGTATCTTTGTACTTTACCTTGAATATCCACTTGCAACCAATGGGCATCTTGCCTGAAGGCAGTGATACAACCTTCCAGGTGTGATTAGCCTCCAAGACTGCTATTTCAGTTTTTATAGCAGCCTCTTCATACAAGAAGGGCTCCATAATAGTAGAGAAGGCTGCAATGTAAGACTGATAAGAGGGAGATAGACTTTTATAGGAGAAATAATTGGCTATTGAATATGGGGTGTTAGTATTTATAGGTTGAGTGACAAAGTCCTTGATCCATAATGGAGGATGTTTGGCTTTGAGAGATCTTCTCAAGGTAGGATAGGGCTCAGGAGCATTAGACAAAGTACCTTATGATAAAGTAGGGGACAAGTGATCACTAGGTGGTTGAATATGTGAATTGGTGTGAGAAGAATGACTGATATCTGAGAACACTTCTTCACAACTATGAGGTGAAGAAGGGGGCATGAATATGGGAGGAGAGACAGATAGATAGTCTTTGAGTGGAAAGACATCCTTTCTGAAAGAAACATCTCTATTAACAAAGAAGTTTTGTGTAAGTATATCTAAGAGAATATAGCCTTTTTGAGTGTCTGAGAATCCCATGAGCATAGTAGGCTTGGTCATAGGCATGAGCTTATCTATCTCCTACACTTGCCTTGCAAAACACAAGCAGCCCGAAGTTTTAAGATGTCCCAGCTGAGGCTTCCTGTTGTACAACAGCTCATAAGGTGAACAACCCTTCAATACTGAGGATGGAAGTCTATTAATCAGATATGCTGCAGTAATAACACAATAACCCCAGAACTTAATGGGAATGTGAGCTTGAAATCTTAGAGCTCTGGTTATTTCTAGGAGATGCCTATGCTTCCTCTCAACTACTCCATTATGCTGAGGACTGTAGGCACAGGTAGTTTGATGGAGGATGCCAAGGTTATTTAATACAGTTCTACATACTGAATTTAGAAATTCAGTGCCATTGTTAAACCTCACCATTTTGACTATTTTATTAAACTGTGTATGCACAAAAGCAATAAACTGTGGCAACACAACACACACATTAGATTTCAATTTCAGTAGAAAAACCCAAGTCATTCTAGTGAAGTCATCAACCTTTGTGAGAAAGTATCTATAGCCATCAAAAGTTACAATTTATAAGGTCCCCAAACATCTACATGAATGAGATCAAATGCACTTGTACTCTTGATACTACTAGTAGAAAATGGTGTCCCGGTCAATTTAGCAGAAGGACAAACACAACATTTATTGATAACATTAGTAATAATACCTAGTTTGACAGGAAATAGTTTCTTCAGAACAATAATGGACACATGTCCAAGTTTCATATGCCACAAGGCTATATCGGCTGGTTGAGAAGTCAGCCTTTGAGCTAACAGTTGCCAAAGACATAACAGTCAGTCTCTTATTTCCATGTTATGTAGGAACTATAAACCATCTCTTTCTCTAACAATCTCATTCACCCTGCCATTGAAGATATCCTGAAAACACATAAAAATCAGGATAGAAAGAGGCAAAGCACCTTAAATCTCTTGTCATTTTTGACACTGATAGCACGTTGTACTTGAACTGTGGTACATAGGATACTTCTTTTAGAGTGTTGCTCTTTGATATTTGACTGTCTCCAACACGAGTTACTTTAGTGACATCTCCATTTGGCAAAAGAACTTTTCTAGAGGAAGAGGGTTCAACTATAGAAGCTTTATTTAATTGATTGACATTAGACACTAATAGGTTACAAGTACTTTGGTTAAAAGTATTTTACTTTATGTTTTGATGATCTAACAAACTTACTATCCAGAACCAGATAAGGAACCTGTTACACATTTACAAGACCTCAAGTTCACAAGATTCCAAGTTGGGATTCAGCGTGGAATATGATTCAACTCCTCAGAGTGGAAGGAACAACTGAGGGACCAGGTCCCTACCAGTTCCCGAGGAGACTGTACGAAGTCAACTCTATAGCTGAAAAGTTGTTGCCTACACATGCTATAGTGCATGAACAGTGTTGCAGTCAACTTTTCAGGAAAGATTTTTTACCTACCTTATGTATATATGCATTTAAGGGAGGTAAAACAAAGCACTTGAACACTTAGAGATCTCTCACAAGCTCACTCATGTGACTATTCATCTAGCAAGTTTCAAATGCCTCACAAACAAAGAACAAAGCAACGATGGACCAGTTCCCACATCGAGTTATTGTGTGTCTTTAATTAAGTTGTAACTTTGTAATAGTTCTTCAAATTGTAATTCCTATCCAGTTTATTTAGAAGCACTTTATAGGAACATCTTTGTAAACCTTAAACCTGCGTGTTTAAGTCTTGGCTAGAGTTAGTCAAGTTTTAAAGTCTTTGTAATAGAGTTATTGCAAAGTGGCTTGTAATAGGTGTATTACAAGTTAGTGAGGGATTAAGAGTTTAATTCCTAGGTTGCATAGGCTGTAATCTGAAAGTTTCTCAGTAGTGAAGTTGAAATCCTACAAGAGTTTTTTAATCCGTTGAGCTGGGAATTTTCCACGTAAAATTCCTGTTATCATTTAACTTCTGTTCTTTGTGTGTGTACTGTCGAACCCAATAGAGAACCTAATTTTCTATAAAAGTTGGTGGACCCATACATTCTATCAATTGAAATCAGAGTAGTTTCTTTCTATCAGGTTAACACCTAGAAAGGATCCTCATGGCTGTTATTCCAAACTTTAAAGATGGCTAGTCCACGTACAGATCTCCTAGGTTCAATGGTCAATACTATAGGTGGTGGAAAACTAGGATACATGACTTCATCATGGCTGTAGACTTTGAGTTATGGGATGTAATATGTGACATACCCTTTGTCCCTACAAAGAACCTTAGCAAACCAGCTGTAGCCATTCCCATGACGAGGAAAGAATTCAATGACACTGATAGAAAGGCCATAGAAAAGAATTTTCAAGCAAAGAAAATTCTTGTGTGTGGTATTGGCCTTGATGAATATAACAAGATATCAGCTTGTCAATCAGCAAAAGAGATCTGGAAGGCTTTTCAGACAACTCACGAGGGAACAACTCAGGTGAAGCAATCCAAGATTGATATGCTCACAACAGAATATGAGCTCTTCAGAATGAAAGATGATGAATCCATCCAAGATATGAATACTCGATTCACCTCCATCATTAATGAGATTTACTCTCTTGGTGAAAGTATTCCAAGAAACAAGCTTGTCAGAAAAATCCTTAGTGTACTGCCTAGTTCTGGGGTAAGCAAAATTTACGCCATTAAAGAGGCTAAGGACTTGTAAACACTAACCATGGATGCACTTGTTGGAAACTTGAATACCTATAAAATGAAGAAGAAGAAGGACAACGAAAAAAGAGAGCCCAAGAAGAAGAAGAACCTAGTCTCAAGACGGACAACAATGACTCAAGTGGTGAAGATGGAGACATGGCTTACTTGACAAAAAGGTTCCAAAAGGTGGTTCACAGGAATAGAGGCATTCCAAAAAGGGGAAGCTCTAGCAAGCCCAGAACTTATGATCTCTATCATAAATGTGGCAAGCCAGGAAACTTCATCAAGGATTGCCCCTCCTAAAATAAGATCGGTATAATAACAACTTTGACAAAGTAGCAAAGAGGAACCAGGTTCCTGACAAACGCTTCAAGAGAAAGAATGATGCTAACAACGTTGTAAAGCAAGCTCTTGTTGCATAAGGAGACTCCTCCAGTGAATCTGAAGAAGAAGACGACCATGGTGGCAGTTCAATTATGGCAGTGAAAAATGAAATAACTGAGTATGATTCAATCTCTACTCTACTGGCTCAACCTGATGAAGATGACGACGTCGATGAGGTAATCTTTTTGGATTTTATGTGGCGAAATCAAAAGGTTTAATTTCTCGCTATCAAGACACTTTGGAAGAATACCTCGAGACCCTGAGTATGTGGAGTTGTGATCGAGTCCCCTCCCCCGGGGCTCGTCGAGGCCCGACTCAAAGAAGACGAAGATCGAGGCTAGAGCAAAAAGGGGAACCTCCTAAGGCACACGGCTCAGTCTGACAGAGCCGACCTATCCAGAGCCTATGTCGAAGCGTCACGTCTAGTCATCCCATCTCCACACTTTACAATTAATGTATGTTGTACTCTAACCAGATTCCCCTCCTATATAAGGGGAATCCACCCTACTTTGTAAGGGGCGGATGTTTCTCCAACTATTCTCCACAAGATCAATAATCTCTCTCTCTCCTTCTTCTCTCTAAATTGCTCATTCTTACTAGCTCGAGGCCACTCTTAGCATTTATTACTTTCATACTTGTTCTTCATTTATCGCTTGATATAGGCCATAAAGAGCCTTATTTTATTATACCTTAATTGTTATCCCATTCCCGACTACCCCCGATACCTCGAGATCGAGCCGGATATCGACCCCGAGGCTCCTTTATCGACCAGTCCGAAGCTCGGGCAGCATGTCTCCTAGTTTGATTACTGCCTCGTTTTAGCTTGTATCTCTCCATTAAACTTCATACTCTTAGCATCAGTTGCTCTAACAACTAGCATAAAAATAGATCACGTAATTTTAGAATCCCATTTAAAAATTTAATTGGGCGCCCACCGTGGGGCTAAAAATAATAGTGATTATTTTCTTGCTGGTTTCATTGCACAAATGCAAGTTACCTTTGGAACTCTTTCTTGTCCAAGATCTCTTGATTGCAGGTCAAAATGTCCATCTCGATAAACAGAATCGAGAACGACTACCTCAAAAATCATAACGAAAATGATGTCGTTGTTCCATTCGTTGGCGCGCCAACGTAGAACCCCGATAACGCACCTAGACCAATTCCAGCGGATGCCAGTTTGCAAGACGCGCAGCAGATCGATGAAACCTCACATGTCGACGGAAGCAAACAACATAGCGACCAACAGGAAGCCCAAAAGACCCCAGCCCGGGAAGAACAAGAAGTTAGTCTTCATGTTATTTTTGAAATGTTGCAGGCACAACAGTTGGCCATCACTCAGTTACAAACCATCCAAAGACTCCCGGCACAGCAGTGCCGGAAACAGCTCCCCTTGCCGAACAAGTGCCCAAGAGATCAAGCAATAGCGGATCGCTAGCCGACTCTGCCAGAGCAAAGATGCTTGGGGATCTCGCCAAAAGGATCGAAACAGGTAAGAAATTGGTAGCAGCCAACAATAAGAAGGTCGAGACCTACAACTTTAGGGTCGACAAATCCCAGGCTCACCCCCGGCCCTGAAAGGTACAGATTCGAGGAAGTTCATGCAATGGACGTTCCCCGAGGAGGTGGCCCCTGAACCCATTTTAAAGAAGTTCAGAATGCTAGAACTCCCTAAGAACAACAGGACCTCAGATCCCAACGAACACATCACTGCCTATGCGTGCGCAGAAAAAGCAAACGACCCAAAAGATGATGAGATCGAGTCCGTCTTATTGAAGATATTCGAGGAAGCACCCCCGAAAATGACCATGATGAGGCGTCATAACATAGCGCCCAATCTCATAAACTTACTTACCATACCAAAAGATTCCTCTATAAAGGCATACGCCGATGCCATCGAAGCAACGACGAGAAAGCCCGACACACCCAGTGCCGAACAAAGGGAGAATGAAATGCTAAGAGAATTCGCACCTCATTCCCTAATGGAACGAATAGGATTACCCCCAGTCTCGGATGACTGGGAAATACAGGCATTCACTCAAAGCTGAAACAAACCAAGCTCGACGATTTCAGGGCGGTCCAAACAAAACTTGATCGGGTACCCAGCCAAGATCTGATCAGATGACCGTACCCCGTACTAGTTGCAAATCAGGGTTGTGGATGACCATTCGGGATCCTCCACGGGCTCAGTATACCCAAGCAGGCTCTTGGTAGAGAAAGCTATGCCAAATAGGGAAAGGTATCACCCGTACGCTACAGAATAGGAGGAACGCCCCGAGACACAATCTACCTCACAACAATCGGAGAATGGATCGAGGATGATATCCTCGAGGAATCATTAATAGAGCCGGATTCGACAGGGACACAAGGCCAGCGGGGGTGCCTCGCCCATCAGAGTACAATTTTAACATCGCTATGCCAAACATCGTGTTCACCGTCAGCAAAATCAGGGACATCAAATGGCTCAAACCAATTCAGTCAAATCCCCCTCAGAGGAATCATAGCTTGATGTGTGAATTGTATAATCCGCATGACTACGGATCCAAAAATGGACACCAACTCAGGAGGAAAACAACCATACTACTCAATAAATATCACCGCCGAGAACTGTTGAACGATCAGGCTCACATTCAGTTCTGAGTATGGAAGACAGCCAGGAAGAACAAAGAAAATGAAATGCGATGTATTGCCACGATAGTGGAGAAACGGAAACACCCTCTAAGGACTCATAAAAGGGAGAGCAAAAATGCTCGTCACCAAAAAGAACGAACCCGGGGATACATTCCCGAGGATGCCCTCACATTCAGCAAAAAAGACACCGAGACCTTGTGTCGGCCTCATGTTGACGCATTGGTAACCTTCTTACTCATTTGATCCATTTCAAATAAATCAGGTGCTCATGAATTCAGGTAGTTCGATCAACATATCAACATTATCGGACCACGGATGATAGGGCGGTTCATACCACCGGGTAAAAACATAACCACCTCTCGTATCTTTGACAGATTCCAAAAGGTGATCGCTATGACAAGGAGAAAGACCATTCTCTCAGTACAGCATGGCTGGCCCAGACCGGAATGCCGAGTTCCATATCATCAAAGGAGTTGCAAGGCACGAACTTCTTATTCAGTCGACCACGGGCACACCTCCCGAAGACATTGTTGTCCCCACTTCGCCAAAAGGATGAAATTCCATGCAAGGGATGAAATTAAAACCGTCAGCGGGAAGCAATATGCGGCAAGGGGAAATTCTGTATCACATAACGCATCGCCGTCACCAATACCTCCACTCTTGAAAAGAGTCAAAAGGTAAGCGAACCACATCTTCGACCAAGCCCGATTAAACACGGCCAAGGGCTGTACTAGAGTCCTCATCCCGAAACAACAGGAACATATCAAACCTCGGAACATTGCCTACACATCCCGCGGTAAAGAAAAACTACCTCCCTCATTCGTTATTTTCTACTAACCTGTGTGCAGACACCCGGCCAGGGCGTTCGGAAGTGCTAACTCTATCCGAAGATCTCAAGGCCTTGACAAAGCCCATCACATTCTTTCCCCACGCCAGCACGGTTCTTAGCGGAGTAACATACCCTCTAAGGAGGATCCGACAAGATCGAAGGCCTTCCTTTTGCAATCAGACGATGAAGAGCACCCCCTTGAAGACGCCGTCCACTCGGAAGGGCGGGGAATGGTAGACTAAGTTTTCAATAAGGAATCATGTACCAGACCAAATGGTCCAAGGAGCCGCGCCCGCGTGGGCCGAGCTCGCAACAACGAAACAACATCTATTTATGCCAAGCAATAAAAGAATATCTTTCAGCATCTCGTACTCCAAAAAAGGAAATTTCAGCATGCTCATGGCAAGGTTGGAACTCCGGGCTCATAAAGCCCCAATAAGGCAACTTCAAGATTACGAATAATGGCCTTCGTGCCTAAGCAAACTCAATGACTCAAAGACTGTCATCAATCACGGTACACTGGAAAACCCAAAATTGTAAGACCCCGAGCGGGCAGACTCGATATAACCAGATCCATTTTACATAGTAACAAAAACTGTAAGACCTCAACAGGCATGACAAAACTGTAAGACCTCAACGGGCATGAAAATTTTGTAAGACCTTACTACAGGCATAAAACTCAATCCCGAAGTTTAGGCTATACATCATATTTGTAAGAATCCCGAAAGTTCATACCCTCGATGTAGACGCCTAAAATATCAGTCGAGATCAAAAATGGCTAGGGCCAAACACATATGACTACGGTCAAAACAGCTGCTCTGTAAAGCCCCAGAAAAAAAACTTTGCTTAGTAATTTAAGATTTCGTGGTGCCAAGGTAGGCCAAATATTTTATCTTGAGTGCAAATGAGGACTAAGGATATTATGGATATCAATTGGATATGTTAAGAAGTGTATAAGTCATATTAGAGGTGAATTGGGGTCTAAGGATAGGCCTAAGTCTAAGCCAAGTTAGGAAAGTTTCATATTAGACGAAATCTGTAAATGAGTGCGCACAAGACCTCATTGTGAACGATCATATCTTCAGTTATATAAGGAGTTGTGTGATGAATAACCTATCCAATTAAAGCCCTTTGAGTATAGTTTTCAACTCAACAAACCGTTCATCATTTGGAGGTGTATACGGAAAGGTATGACCATTTTACTGGGCAGGTGTCTCTAGCGCGAACATTAGCGCGAAGTCGCGCATTATGCTGAGTATTCTGCCTCCAGCGCGCCAACATAGCGCGAGCTCGCGCACCTGGAAGGTTTTTAAATATCCTAAAGACCGGAAATAAGAGAATTTGAGTCATTTCTCAAGCTTAGGGCTTCCTCTACACCCCCAACTCGACCAAGGCATCCAATTGCACACCTAAGGTGAGTTTTTAAGTGTGTTTTCATGGTGATTTCACTTCTCAATCACTAGTTACAACATGATTTTGATTGGGTTTCATAGGGTTTCTTCAAAATCTCAAGAACACCCCAAATTTGTCTTTCAAGATTTGGTCTACAAGAGGTAATCCTACACCTTAGACTTACATATATGGAGTTATTATGGAAATATGAGTATGGATTAAGTATTGTAACTCATGGGATGGGGATTGGAAGTCATAGGTGCCTAACCTAGGTTGTGTTGGTATTGTAGAGATTGTGAGGTGGGTTATTGGGGTATGATTCTTGGGGTAATAGTATTATGTATACATGCATGTACAAATTAGGTTTGTGGGAAGATTGATGAATATAAATAAGTAAAGATTGGGTTGGGGAAAGAAGAAAATCTTGTAAAAGGAATTTAAAATCAAGATGCTCAACTAGTGTTTGATAAAATGCTCAAATGAGATGAAACCATGAATACCTTCCTAATTTGTGTTAATTTTGTTATGTCTCAAGTAGATTGGGATTGCTAGAATTTTCGAAACATCGTAGTAACTTAAGGAAAGCTCAAACGAGGTATGTATGGCTAACTTTGACCTTTGTAAAGTCACTTTGTTTGGTGTACGAATATTTGGTATGTGATATCTATGTGGATTATTTGTGGAGTTCTTGAGATTGGTATGATTTGATTATTCGTGGTTAAGTCTCCTGATATAATGGTGTACGTAATTGGCAATAAACCAAATGTGTGATTGTGAATGTGTTATGTGGTAAGAGTTGAGAAACGAATGATGGAAGGAAATCGTAAATGATGCAGTTGGAACAACTGTGTTAATAACATATATGGACTGTATGGCAATTATCGCAGTGACATAAAATACATATGAGTTGTTGAATATGATGGAAATAGTATTGATGGCTATAGAAATTCTTTGAGAATTGTTGTTGTTGTTCTTTGTGAATTGTTGTTGTTGTTGTTTTGTTGTTTGTGAATTGTGATTGTTCGGTGGGATCGGGTTGCACGCCGCAACATGAAGTAATAAGGTGTGGGTTGTGGTGATAAGGGTGGCCGAGATAATAAGAGTGGAAAAGTGATCGAAATTACTATTGAAATGAAAATATGAGAAAGTTGTAAAATCATTGATGTGAAAATGTTGAAGGGGAAATGGAGAGATTGTAACTTGTTTGGTTTGATGGTTTTCTTTCATTTGTATTTGATTGTTGATTCCATTACTACTTGTTACTTGTGTATGGTTTGAGTTTACTTAGGGCAAGTTTGTTCATACGTACCAGTACAATTCAAATGTGTTGACGTCCCTTTTGCCGGGGGCGCTACATTCGTGTTATGATTGTAGGTGGATCCATAGAAGGTACTCCAGTCCACCGACCGTAGCTCCCCTTCACTTTCCGCCAGAAGCATTGGTGATCCCTTTTCCTCCCGGGGCCTTGCGTGGCTCATGCCGCTTTTTATTTCGGAGTCTTGTTTTGGTTTTTGGTGTAAGGTATAGCCGGAGCCTTGTTACCGGCAAGTATTGTATCACTCTTTTGTATCCCTAGAGGCTCCGTAGACAGGAAATGTGGGTTATGTACTTATGTATTTTGGGCAGTATAACTTGTAAACCACGCTAAGTAACTATATATGCTATGTAAATCTTGTAAGAATGTGTTTAGATTTTTAAATGGCTATTTCACTTGGTTAATGGGAAATGAAAACGCGGGGTAACACGTGGAAAAGGAAAGGCACCCAGGTTCGCTTGGCTGGGGCTGCCCGGTCGAGTGCCGGTCGCGCCCCTCAATTTTGGGGCGTGACAAACTTATCAGAGCCTAAGGTTTTAAAAGGGTCCTAGGATGTCTCGGAGCCATGTTTAGTAGAGTCCTTCTTATCGGTGTGTTGTCGACCACATATATAAGTTGGAGGCTACATGGGTATTTAGGAAATTACCTTCTTCTTTGTTACTCTATATTGTGCGGTGAAGTGAAAAGTGGAAGTATTTACCTCTAACTCGTGGTTTGTTCCAAATTTTAAGTAATGGCACCTAAGAAGAGAGCTAGACTCGGCCTCGGGGCTAATGCCACCCCAAGTGTGGCTATGAATCATATACCTGATGCCGTGGGTGAGAGTGACTCCCCAATCTTGAATCTGCCTGGCCCATTTATTCTAGATGCAAGTATTCCTGTTCCAGCTGCGGCAGAGGGTGCTACCATCCCTCCCGCTGATATTCCAGATCCTGATGCAGTTGCAGCTTTCGGTCCTGGGGTTTCTGATGTGGACCTTAGAGGAGCCATCCATATGTTGACCGGTTAGTGGCCGCTCAGGCCTAGAGATCCCATGATTCCCCTATGTCCTCCAGCGGACAGGGAGATTTTGCCAGCTCTAGAGTCAACCAGTTTCTGCAGTTGGCCCCTCCAGAGTTCATAGGCACAGACCCAGCGGCTGATCCGCAGGATTTCCTTGATGAAATGTATAAGACCCTTCGAGTGATGAAGGCTACAGAGACGGAGGGGGATGAGTTGGCTTCATAAAGGTTGAGGGGAGCAACGTATTCATGGTTCGAGATGTGGGAGGATTCCCGTGGGGAGGAAAGACCTCCAGCTAGATGGGATGAGTTTGTATATGCATTCATGGACCACTTCTTGCCTGCCGAGACAATGGCGGCCCGTGCCACTGAGTTTGAGGTCCTCAAGCAGGGCAGTATGAGTGTTTGGAAGTACCACATGGAGTTTGTGAGATTGTCCAAGTATGCTCCCCAGTTAGTGTCGACCATGGGTGATCGAGTTCGGCAATTTATTCAGGGTCTTAGTCCCTTGGTGGTGAACGAGGCTGCTATAGCGGCCTTACACTCAGATATGAATTATGGGAAGATTGTGGGATTCTCTCAGGCCATAGAGGCTAGGAAGTTGAAAATACGGGCACAAAGGGAGAGTAACAGCAGTGCCCGATCAGTGGGTCACTCAGAGAGACCAGTTCAGAGAAGGGGGCCATCAGGGTCATCCCAGTCATATGCTCAGTCCTCAGCGAGCGCACCGCCATCTGTGCACAGTTATCAGCAGAGCAGTCACTTGAGACTAGGTTCAGATAGCAGGAGACCCCATCAGTCCGGTCGTCCAGGAGGGGGATCACAGCAGCAGGGGGGAGCTCTATGCCCCAAGTGTGGGAGATTCCATACGGAGGCTTGTTATTTGGATATCCCGGTGTGTTATAGATACGGGGTGAGAGGTCATATCTAGCGGGACTGTCATGCGCCCAGACAGGGCACGGGTAGTGGATTTGCTCAGCCATCCGGTTCTTCAGCTGCTACATCATCCGCGCGCCCTCCAACTCCAATAGAGCATGGTGCAATTAGGGGTGGAGCTCGTGGTAGAAGTGGACCTAGCCGATTTTACGCTTTGAGTGGTCGCCAGAGTGCAGAGGCTTCTCCAGATATTGTCACAGGTATCTTGTCTGTTCAGGCCATTGAGTGTTATTCTATTATTGATCTGGGTTCCTCTTTGTCTTATGTCACCCCATTCATTGCTTCAAGTTTTGGGGTAGAACCCGAACAGCTTCATGAGCCATTCTCTGTAGCAACTCCAGTTGGTGATTCTATCACAGCCGCGCGGGTTTATAGGAATTGTGTTGTCACGGTATGTGGTCGTGCTACCACGACCGATCTTATTGAGCTTAAAATGGTAGATTTTGATGTGATTATGGGAATGGACTGGCTTTATTCGTGCTTTGCTAAACTTGACTGCCGAACGAGAGTCATGAGGCTTGAGTTCCATAATGAGCCATTTATTGAGTGGAAGGGAAATGGTGTGGTGCCGAAATGTAGGTTTATTTCCTACCTTAAGGCTTCAAAGATGATTAGGAAGGGGTGTATCTACCATTTGCTCCGGGTGGCGGACACCACTTCAGAAGTGTCTGCCCCCGAGTCCGTGCCAGTCATGAATGAGTTTCTTGAAGTGTTTCCGAATGAGCTTTTAGGGATCCCACCAAATAGGGATATTGATTTCGGGATTGATGTATTGCCAGATACGCAGCCAATATCTATTCCACCATACAGGATGGCGCCAGCAGAGTTAAGGGAGTTAAAGGAGCAATTGAAGGATTTATTAGAAAAGGGGTTTATACGGCCAAGTGTGTCGCCGTGAGATGCTCCGATTCTTTTTGTCAGGAAGAAGGATGGGTCACTCTGGATGTGTATTGATTATCGGCAGCTTAACAAGGTCACCATCAAGAATAAATATCCTTTGCCTCGGATAGATGATTTGTTCGACCAATTGCAAGGTGCAAGGTTCTTCTCCAAAATTGATCTACTGTCCGGGTATCACCAATTGAAGATCAGAGAACAAGATATTCCTAATACCGCTTTCAAAACTCGCTATGGTCACTTTGAATTCTTGGTCATGTTTTTTGGGCTAACTAATGCCCCGACAGCTTTCATGGATCTTATGAATCGGGTCTTCAAGCCGTTTCTAGAATCCTTTGTGATTGTTTTCATTGATGACATCCTTGTTTATTTGCGGAGCCGGGAGGATCATGCCGATCACTTCGGGGCAGTTCTGCAGACTCTTCATCAGCACCAGTTGTATGCTAAATTTTCAAAATGTGAATTTTGGTTGGAGTCCGTTACCTTTCTGGGTCATGTTGTTTCCAGTGAAGGGATTCAGGTGGATCCCTAGAAGATTGCAGTAGTGAAAGATTGGCCTAGGCCCACGACCCCGATGGAGATCCGTAGCTTCTTGCATTTAGCGGGGTATTATCGGAGGTTTGTGGAGGGATTCTCTACCCTCGACTCCCCTTTGACTAAGTTGACGCAGAAAGCAGTTAAGTTCCAATGGTCCGACGCTTGTGAGAAAAGTTTTCAGGAATTGAAGTCGAGATTGACCTCGGCGCCGATATTGACCTTACTAGAGGGCACGAAAGGATTTGTGGTTTATTGCGATGCCTCTAGGGTTGGGTTGGGGTGTGTGTTGATGCAACAAGGGAAGGTTATAGCATATGCTTCAAGGTAACTCAAGAATCACGAGAAGAATTATACGACGCATGATTTGGAACTTGCGGCAGTTGTATTTGCCTTGAAAATATGGCGGCATTATCTTTATGGGGTCCATGTGGATGCGTTTTCGGACCATAAGAGTCTCCAATATTTGTTCAAGCAGAAGGAGTTGAATTTAAGGTAGCGGCAGTGGTTAGAGTTGATCAAGGAATATGATATGGATATTTTATACCATCCAGGGAAGGCGAATGTGGTGGCCAACGCTCTCATTCAGAAGTCCATGGGTAGTTTGGCTCATTTGGGAGCGGATCAGAGGTCTTTGGCTGGGGAGGTTTATCAATTAGCCAGTCTGGGGGTTTGTATTTCGACCTCAGACAAGGGGAAGGTTATGGTGCATAATGGAGCAGAATCGTCACTGGTAGCGGAAGTCAAGGAAAAGCAGTTCATTGATCCAGCATTGGCGCAGATGAAAGAGGCAGTTTTGAATAACAAGACTTCGGCCTTTTCACTTAGTGGCGGGGATGGTGTATTACAATGTCAAGGTAGGCTATGTGTTCCAGATGTGGATAATCTTTGGGAGAGGGTAATGGCAGAGGCTCATAATTCCAGGTATTCGATGCACCCAAGTTCTACAAAAATGTATCACGATCTCAAGGAAATTTATGGTGGAACAGTATGAAGAGGGGTATGGTGGACTTTGTGACTAGATGTCCGAACTGTCAGCAAGTGAAGGCCGAACATCAAAGACCTGGTGGATTGACTCAAAGCATAGAAATTCCAATATGGAAATGGGAGATGATCAATATGGATTTTGTAGTGGGGCTGTCGTGCACTCCACGCAGGTTCGACTCAATTTGGGTGATCATTGACCGACTCACAAAATCAGCGCACTTTTTGCCAGTTAAATCTTCTGACACTGTGGAACAATATGGCCAGTTGTATATCAAAGAAATAGTCAGGTTGCATGGCACTCCAGTCTCAATCATTTCAGATCGAGGGGCTCAGTTCACAGCCAACTTTTGGAAGAAATTTCAGCAGGGCTTGGGCACGCAGGTAAATCTCAGCACAGCTTTCCATCCTCAAACTGACGGGCAAGCAGATATTCAGACGCTTGAGGACATGTTGCGAGCTTGTACTCTTGATTTCAAAGGTAATTGGGATGACCATTTGCCACTCATAGAATTTGCTTACAACAACAGCTTCCATGCTAGTATCCAGATGGCACCATTCGAGGCACTGTATGGTAGGAGATGCAGGTCTCCCATTGGGTGGTTCGAGGTTGGAGAAGTAGAATTGATAGGGCCGGACCTCGTGCATCATGACTTGGAGAAAGTCAAAGTTATTAAGGAGAGGTTGAAAACTGCTCAAAGTCGCCAAAAGTCTTATTCGGACATTCGTCGTAGAGATTTGGAGTTCAAAGAAGATGATTGGGTATTTTTGAAGGTTTCACCCATGAAAGGAATCATGCGATTTGGGAAGAAAGGGAAATTAAGTCCGAGGTATGTCGGACCATACAAAATCATTCAGAGGATTGGTCAAGTGACATACAAGCTTGAACTGCCACCCGAGATGTTGTTGGTACTTCCGGTCTTCCATGTGTCTATGTTGAAGAAGGTAGTGAGAGATCCGTCCGTTATTGTACCAATTGAAGCTATTGAGGTTAATGAAGAACTATCTTATGAAGAATTTCCAGTTTCCATTCTTGATAGGCAAGTCCGAAAATTGAGAACTAGGGAAATTGCCTCTGTAAAAGTGTTATGGCGGAACCAGCAGGTTGAGGAAGCCACTTGGGAAACCGAGGAAGAAATGAGAAAGAAGTACCCACATTTGTTTGAATAGTTATGTAATAGCTTTCATGCATTTGGTCCCCTGTAAACTCTTATCTTTTGATTTGATCTATGTTAAACTATTCCATTTTGACTATGTATGTTGCCTATGCGGCCATAGTTGGTGTTGAACAAGTTATGTTATGTCTATGGAACATGTATATACTGTTAGGATATGTATCTGGGGCCCTCTGACAGGTGGATAGTCCTAGTTACAAAGGAAACTCTAGCAAAATTCTCAGAAATTTAAGGAGTTAGCCAAATTTGGGGATGATTTTATATTTCATAATATGAAAAGGCAGAAGTTACATAAGGATGTCTAATGGATGAAACTTGATCCTCATTCGAGGACGAATGATCTTAAGCGAGGGAGAATGTAAAGCCTAAGAAAAAAAAATTGCTTAGTAATTTAAGATTTCGTGGTGCCAAGGTAGGCCAAATATTTTATCTTGCATGCAAATGAGGATTAAGGATATTATGGATATCAATTGGATATTTTAAAAAGTGTATAAGTCATATTAGAGGTGAATTGGGGTCTAAGGAGAGGCCTAAGTCTAAGCCAAGTTAGGAAAGTTTCATGTTAGACGAAATCTGTAAATGAGTGCGCACAAGACCTCAATTTGAACGATCATATCTCCAGTTCTATAAGGAGTTGTGTGATGCATAACCTATCAAATTAAATCCCTTTGAGTCTAGTTTCCAACTCAACAAACCGTTCGGCCTTTGGAGGTGTATATGGAAAGGTATGACCATTTTACTTGGCAGGTGTCCGTAGCGCGAACATTAGCACGAAGTCGCGCATTATGCTGAGTATTCTGCCTCCAGCGCGCGAACATAGCGCGAGCTCGCATGCGTGGAAGGTTTTTAAATATCCTAAAGATCGGAAATAAGAGAATTTTAGTCATTTCTCAAGCTTAGGGCTTCCTCTACACCCCCAACTCGACCAAGGCATCCAATTGCACACTTAAGGTGAGTTTTTAAGTGTGTTTTCATGGTTATTTCACTTCTCAATCACTAGTTACAACATGATTTTGATTGGGTTTCATAGGGTTTCTTCAAAATCTCAAGAACACCCCAAATTTGTCTTTCAAGATTTGGTCTACAAGAGGTAATCCTACACCTTAGACTTACATATATGGAGTTATTATGGAAATATGAGTATGGATTAAGTATTGTAACTCAAGGGATGGGGATTGGAAGTCATATGTGCCTAAACTAGGTTATGTTAGTATTGTAGAGATTGTGAGGTGGATTATTGGGGTATGATTCTTAGGGTAATAGTATTATGTATACATGCATGTACAAATTAGGTTTGTGGGAAGATTGATGAATATAAATAAGTAAAGATTGGATTGGGGAAAGAAGAAAATCTTGTAAAAGGAATTTAAAATCAAGATGCTCAACTAGTGTTGGATAAAATGCTCAGATGAGCTGAAACCATGAATACCTTCCTAATTTATGTTAATTTTTTTATGTCTCAAGTAGATTGGGATTGCTAGAATTTTCGAAACGTCGTAGTAACTTAAGGAAAGCTCAAACGAGGTATGTATGGCTAACTTTGACCTTTGTAAAGTCACTTTGTTTGGTATACGAATATTTGGTATGTGATATCTACGTGGATTATTTGTGGAATTCTTGTGATTGGTATGATTTGATTATTCATGGTTAAGTCTCCCGATATAATGGTGTACGTAATTGGCAATAAACCAAATGTGTGATTGTGAATATGTTATGTGGTAAGAGTTGAGAAACGAATGATGGAAGGAAATCGTAAATGATGCAGTTGGAACAACTGTGGTAATAACATATATGGCTTGTATTGGCAATTATCGCGGTGACATAAAATGCATATAAGTTGTTGAATATGATGGAAATAGTATTGATGGCTATAGAAATTCTTTGAGAATTGTTGTTGTTGTTCTTTGTGAATTGTTGTTGTTGTTGTGTTGTTTGTGAATTGTGATTGTTCGGTAGGATCGGGTTGCGCACCGCAACATGAAGTAATAAGGTGTGGGTTGTGGTGATAAGGGTGGCCGAGGTAATAAGGGTGGAAAAGTGATCGAAATCACTATTGAAATGAAAATATGAGAAAGTTGTGAAATCATTGATGTGAATATGTTGAAGGGGAAATGAAGAGATTGTAACTTGTTTGGCTTGATGGTTTTCTTTCATGTGTATTTGATTGTTGGTTCCATTACTACTTGTTACTTGTGTATGGTTTGAGTTTTCTTAGGGCAAGTTTGTTCATACATACCAGTACAATTCAAATGTGTTGACGTCCCTTTTGCCGGGGGTGCTCCCTTTTCCCCCCGGGGCCTTGTGTGGCTCATGCCGCTTTTTATTTTGGAGTCTTATTTTGGTTTTTGGTGTAAGGTATAACCAGAGCCTTGTTACCGGCAAGTATTGTATCACTCTTTTGTATCCCTAGAGGCTCCGTAGACAGGAAATGTGTGTTATGTACTTATGTATTTTCGGCAGTATAACTTGTAAACCATGCTAAGTAACTATGTATGCTATGTAAATCTCGTAAGAATGTGTTTAAATTTATAAATGGCTATTTCACTTGGTTAATGGGAAATGGAAACGCGGGGTAACACGTGGAATAGGAAAGGCACCCAGGTCCGCTTGGCTGGGGCTGCCCGATCGAGCGCCGGTCGCGCCCCTCGGTTTTGGGGCGTAACATGCTCCAGCCAAATTAACGCGACTCTTGGACGCTCGACCATCGCTAACAAAATCGCAGGCCATTACTTCGAATCTACTTTGAAAAGAACTGGTTAAAACTGGCTTCCCTCAACAGGCAAACAAGCTTCAACCATGTCAGCTCCAAATCACAAGGCTTCGAACTACTCAGCCTACGAGTTAAACCTTCTAAGGTGCACGAACATCGCCACTAACGACTTGAAATTGAGGTTCTTCCCGAAACGACGACGGGTCAGGCAAAATTATTTCAAAAAGACCTTAATGAGAGGAAAACAAAGCCTACAATATGCATATGGGCAAAAGCATAAGGGCCATTGTTGCTAGCCAAACGAGTCTCCGGGCCGCACACTAAAAGGTTGCAACGACCAATAGCGTAAGAGCCATTGTTGCCAGCTTGAAAATTAAAAATTTTAGGATTAAAATGAGCTCAAGTCGTAACCCGATTCGGAGACCATATCCAAAATAGTTAACTACACATGTCTAAGGGCACAACGTAAGTGCCATTATCGCCAGCGAATTGAGCCTCCTGGCCACACACTTAAAAGGTCACTTTGACCCGAGGCGCAAGAGTCATCGTCATTCGCCCACATAGGCACGAAAAACCTTGAGGGTCAATTAAAGCTCGAGTCGCAACAAAACTCGGAGAGTAAATCCAAAATAGTTAAAATACAAATGCCCAAGGGCAAGGAATAGGAACCGTCATCATCCGTTTGTGCAGGCACAGGAGATTGAAGGTCAGGTAAGCTCGAGTCAAAGCCTGACTCGGAGACTAGTCCTAAACAGAGGGGCAAGGCACAAAGGCCCTAACGCCTACTCGGGGTCAAAAATCGCACTTAAGAGCCTCCGGATCTGTCTAGTGAGCTCTGGGCCCACAGAGCTCCCGCCAGACACCGAAACCAGCCCGCCTGGTCGAAAGCAATGCAAAAAGAGATACAAAAGAGCTAAAGCTTCAAGTTTTCTCTTATTTACATACGCAAAAGGCGCTCTCTCCATCTATAAACATGCTCTGCAAATGTCAAATACAAAAAGGAAAAGCGGCAAAATCTACGTTCTACTCCAGAAGGCTAGAGCCTACCAGCCCTAGGTTCGCTCTCCGTGACATCAGCAAGAAGTGATCGAGCATCGCGCTCGTCCACCCTTGCTCGAGCCAACTCCTCTGAGAGAACGAAGCCCCTAGCGCTGATCTCTTCGTGTACTTCTCTTCGGGATCTACAATGAACGTATTCCTCGATCCTATTCTCATGATCGAGGGCCCACTTCGACTCAGCTTGGGCATCAGAAGCGTCCTTCATATAAATTGCCGTCTCCTGATCGGCCTTGGTCCCACTTAATGCTACTTTAGCCCGGGCATCGATTATCTCAGCCCTGACCTTCGAGAGATCGGACTCAAGCTTCGCGATCATATCCGCTTCAACTGTAGCATTATCATGAGCCAAACGGAGTTGGGCCTCGAAGGCAGGAACCTTGGCCAAGACGCCCTTCTCCTCTAAAACTTGAGCCTGCACCTGAGCCCTCAGTTCACCACAAACATCACGGAAGCGGTCGGTTTCGCCCTTAAGGTACTCCAAAGCCTCCGTCTTTTTTTGCAGCTAAGATAGGCAAAAAGGATTAACCTTAAGGGTCAAAAGAGCAAAACGCATACTACGAAAGGTTACCTGCTCCATCAAATAACTCTCGTAATTCGAGCTCTTATACGCCTCATATCGCTAGTACATCAACTTAACCTCCTTCTCCTCGTTAAGGAGCCTAAGGGACTCGCCCTCATCTAAAGCTTTCCGAAGCCTAGCCCCATGATGGAGCAGCTCAGACCTGAGCCTATCAAAGGCGTGTAAAAGAAAAACTCGATAAAGAAAAGAAGACGCGAAATACAGAAGGATTGCACTAAAACTCACAATGAAGTGAAGCCAACAGACTTCCTCGAAGGTGGAGCACACTCCTATTGGTCCTACCCCTTTGGCCCCGGAAAAACCGACCTCGGTCGAGCATATTCACCCGGAGGAACTACCGTTCCGGAACCAAATGCTCCGGGAACAGCAGGCTCAGGTGATGTCCTCTCCTCGAAGATATGGGCTAGTTTAGCCCCCATTAAAAGCTCTATAGCACTCTGAGTGTAAGGCCCCTTCACCTCCATCGGCCCTTGGCTCGGAGGTCGACGACTCCTCTCCCTCTCTGAAGGAACGCCTGATATCTACGGCGGCAAAGCTAGCAAAAAAGGGAAAATGTCATATACAAAGACCAAGGTGAAAGCAGTGTACGCGTATAACTCGATATTTTGCTTCCTATCTACCACGGGACACAGCTCTCCACTTACGCTCGTCGCAAGTCAAATGGGTCGCCAACCTCCGAACCCAGCCGAGCATATCGGGAACTTCGCCCGGCGTCCATGAAGTTGCTGCAGGAGAGGAGAAAACATAATTACTTAACTGGTTTTTGCTATAAGAAAATCTGAGAAAGCACGAGACACTCCACTCACGTGCATAATTCCATCCCTCGGGAAATGGCATGAGCTCCCCGGGGATAATGTCAGCCGTCCGAACCCAAAAAAATTGACTGATCCACTCGTGATCCTCATCATCAACAACAAAGGGTATAGGCGAATGGCACCGCAAGATTAACAAGCCTCGATGATAAAAGGCCTGGTACAGCCTGACGAGGTGGCTAAGCGTGAATTCAAGCCTAGCCTTCTCCTCAAAAAATCTCATCATCAGCACCACTCGCCAAAACGACGGATATATCTGCGCCAAAGTAACCCGGTACTTCAGGCATAAGTCAAGCACAACCCTATCAAGGGGGCGTAATGCGAAATGGTACAGGTATACGTTCAAGAATCCATCAGTAGAGTCCGTAATACTCTCATCCGGGGAAAGCACCTGCAGCGATATCCCCTCGCCCCATCCACAGTATCTCCTCACCATCTCCAGATGTTCCTCTCTTATCAAAGACATAGTCTTTAGAGTGAACTCCCGTGGATCCTGGACACTGGGAGTGAAACTCTCCCCTCCCTGCTAGGCCAGCCCAAAGTAGCTGCCATGGCTATGGTAGAATTGACAGACTAAAGCATGGACGTGCGCCAAAAGTTTTTGCGCCTGAAGAAATGAAGGACCCTATGCCAAGGCAGAAGGATAGCTATCTAAAATAACAAGATCTTTTAAAGAAGCAAAAGCCGCCCCCCGAATATGTGGGAAACAACAACGATTCGCCTATCCGGAGTAAGCCCCGAGAGGCCAACAACCTCGGTATAGATCCCGGGGTGGTACCCGACCCCAGAGATATCCATCGACAAGAAGTTAGGCTTTAAGGAGTCAATTGTGTTGTCTCTGGTCTCGAGGTAGTTCACGACCTCGAGGATCTCCGCCAAAAAGGAAGTCAGGCTTCGGAAAGCCTTTAACGCCATCATAGAACTCGAGGCGGTACCCGATCTCATGGTTTTCCTTTCTACAAGAGAAAAGTAGGCACTCAAAGCTCCGATAATGAAGCCTCTGGGAGGGCTTAAGGCATCGTCTAAATATAACGGAAGTCTATCCACTACGCTTTAAAAAGCTATCTACATCATGTTCAAAGTAGACCCCTAGGTACCCGAAGCTGACCTTCGCTCAGGATACTTCTCTCAAAAACTTTGAAACCCAGCGTACTATCTCCATGCAACTTCGAAGGGCTCGGCGGCTCGAACCCATCAGACCAATCCAGGCTTGATCCGAGGTACGATAATGGGCTCGGAAAAGAGCCACGGCAATTGGTAGAAGATCGGAAAGAATGCTCACATCCGAGTTAAACATCAGCGGCCAGCAACAAAGGAAAACATTCAAAAACCTCGAAGCGCACAAGAACATGCAATAATAAGGCAATTATAAAAAGTAGGAATTAAGAAAGTATCTTTATATTCATGAATATTCATGTACAACAGCTCTCGAGGGGCCCTCTCATATTATTACAAAAGCCTATAGAGGATCTCTACACACAATGGAAGAACAGAAAGATGTACATGTGATGAAATGCAAGAACCCGGTCCATCCTCAAAGGTCCATCTCTGGTATCAACATCCTCGAGCACCACCCCTCGAGCTTGCATCATCGAGGGAAATTCCTTCAACTACCGTCTCCTCTAAGCTCCCAGTTCAATCCCGCGAAGGTCACTGCCGAGGGAAAAGATGAAGAAGAGGAAAATAAGGGGATACAAAGGAGGCAGAGAAAAGAGACATGGCCCGCCAAAGCCAAAGGTTGAAGATTCGGTGGGCCCCAGCCTCAACGACCGGTAGTGCCATTTTATCCCTTGGGAAAGGAAAAACCAAAGGGATGAAGTGCCACACCAGGCATAGATAGGAGAATGAGCAGTGCTGCATAGTCCGAATGATAGCGGAGAACCGATTTCCCATCTATCACCGTCTTGGGCCAACGACAACAAAAACCACAACATCGACAAGATGGCATGGTCATTCTCAACAAAGGGATGCTCTGGCAAGAGGCCACAACACAGCTACGGGAGTTCTGCCAAACGTCCTTGAAGCCATAAGCCCTAAACAAGATGTTCAACGGTAGAGGAAGATGATAAGAAGAAATGGGCAAATGAGCTAATGAAGGCACTTGGATAGAAAAACAATGCCAAAACGCCCCCATTTATAGGGGTAGCGACACGGTCATCGAGGCTTTAGAAGATTGACCGGCGGATGCAATTACTACGTTCTTGAAGAACCGAATCGACGGCGGTACATTCATCTTGGAGAACGGGAATCGACAGTGCATTGAATGATGTCAAATACACAAGTCTATGGGACACCCCGATTGCCGAAAAAGCTTGCGCCGCAGGTTGCATCATCGGTATGACGTCACCGTGAGAAGCTCGTAGAGTTCGGTGTCAGAATCATTTCCCATCGCTTTGTTTGGGGAAATGCGGAGACTATCTGTATGAGGCAAAATTAGAAGGTTTAATTTCTCGCTTCAAGACACTTCGGAAGAATACCTCGAGACCCCAAGGACATGGAGTTGCGACCGAATCCCCTCCCTCGGGGCTTGTCGAGGCCTGACTCAAAGAAGACGAAGATTGAGGCTAAAGAAAAATGGGGAAACTCCCAAGGCACGCAACTTAGTCTGACAGAGCCGACCTATCCAGAGCCTATGTCGAAGCATCACGTCTAGCCGTCCCATCTCCATACTTTACAATTAATGTATGTTGTACTATAACTGGATTCCCTTCCTATATAAGGGGAACCCACCCTACTTTGTAAGGGGCGGATGTTGCTCCAACTATTCTCCACAAGATCAATAATATCTCTCTCTCTCTCCTTCTTCTCTCTAAATTGCTTGTTCCTACTAGCTCGAGGCCACTCTTAGCATTTATTACTTTCATACTTGTTCTTCATTTATCGCTTGATATAGGCCATAAAGAGCCTTATTTGATTATACCTTAACTGTTATCCCATTCCCGACTATCCCCGATACCTCGAGATCGATCCGGATATCAACCCCAAGGCTCCTTCAACGACCAGTCTGAAGCTCGGGCAGCATGTCTCCTGGTTTGATTACTGCCCCGTTTTAGCTTGTATCTCTCCGTTAAACTTCATACTCTTAGCATCAACTGCTCTAACAACTAACATAAAAATAGATCATGTATTTTTAGAATCTCATTTACAAATTAATTGTTGTTACCATTTTCACGTTAAACATGGATGTTCAGAGAAATCTGAAATCTTACTCTCCTAAAAAGCTCATGTCATTAGCAAATGTGCTAATTGATGTTTACTATTGTGAGTACCTAATTTTTGACAATATTTAATTTTTTTTTGGTCACTTCTTCTATGTAAATATTTTAGGGAGTTTTAACATACAAATTTTTAGCTTTGTTATACTTTTTATTATAGGTTAAAAATATAAATTTTTAGAAGATGAATTATTACTATTAATATTATTTTATTTTTATTCTTATTTTTAAATAATAATAAAAAAATCCGAAAAATATTAATTTTTTTTTAATTTTTCGGTAGAGATTTAAAAAAATAAGAAAAATGGAAGTATGGAATTAAAAAAAAAGTAAAAGTAGGTGGAATTCTCTTTTAAAAAAGTAAAAGAAAGTGAAAAATTAAAAAAATAAAAGTAAATTTTTGTGAAAATTTTTAAAAATAAAAAATAAAAGAAAGTTGGAATTAAAAAATAATATAAAGGTAGCTGAAATTTAAAAAAATTTAAATTAAAATAAAGTAGAATTTTTTAAAGAAAAGTAAAAGAAAGTGGATTGTTTTTTTAAGAAAAGTAAAATAAGTGAAATTTTCTTTTTAAAAAGTAAAAAAGTGGGATTTTAAATAAGATAAAAGTAATTAAAGTTGGAATTTTAAAAATAAAAGTAAATAAAGGTGGTAATTCTTTTTATAAAAAGAAAAGCAAAATGTAAGTGGGATTTCTTTTAAATAAAAAATTAAAAAAAAAATTAAAAAAAAATCTGAATTTTTTTGAAAATTCTCCTATAAATAGAAGAGAAATATTTGAAAAAAAAAGGAGGAGAAGAAGAAAGAATATTGAAAGAAAATAAATTTTCTTCTTCTATGCTAAAGAGAATTTTTACTAGTTTTATTCTTTCTACCTATTTCTTTCAACAAAAAAAAAAAAAAAACATATAGCCATTCATTACCTTGTTTAAAAAAAATACCTCAAAAACAGGAGCTAAATCACACCAAAAATCAAATCGAAAAGCTTCAAACTCAATTTAAAAGATAGCCCAAAATACTAGCCCGAAGAGGTCGAAGTCGAGTTCGGTTCGAAGGGTTTCCGCTCGTTGCCTCTGATTGTGGTTCATTTGCACATTAAATTTGATGGTTGTTTGTTCCATATGTATTGAATAAGATCTTCATCTATAAATGTTCATTCTTTTCTTAACCAATGTTTCCATTATTTTTCTTTCACCGTATTTCCTTTTGATTTGTATATTATATTTTGGTTATCTACCAACTTGAAAGATATGAACAAAAAAAATGAAGGAAGAGCATCAAGAAATAGAATTCGTGAAAGACAGAATGAGTTTCTTCAATGAGATTGTAGTTCATAGGGAAAGATAGGAAAATGTATTCAAAATGGAGAGAGAACGATGTAATAGCTTGGATCCAAATTAAAGGATGTTAAGTCAATAGCAAATTTGATACCGACATGGGTGATTAGGTCCATAATAACTCAAATCATATATTTCTTCAATAATAATTCCATATTCATAAATCATGACCTTGCAATAATCTCAAAGTAGTTTTAGGAAGAAACATAATCATGAATATTTGTAGTTTGCTTTAAATTGAATACAATCCTTTTAGAATAATCGAGGCGCGTCATGCCAAAGAAAATCTCAAAACTCATGGCCCTCATTTAATTAATTTTAATCCTTAGAAATCGAGGCGTGCCATTTAGTTGAATTTTCCATGGCCCTCGCAAACTTGAAAGTGCGTAGTTGCTTTAGGCGTGCTATTTTTTTAAAAAAAAATTAATTTCCTAAACTCGGGTGTGCATTTTATATGACCCAAATCCAAATCTCAACAACGTTAGATAAAATGTGTCGTGGACCGCGGGTGCATTTCATATGACGTGGTTCAATGCGTGTTTTATATGACGTTGAATTTTTTCCAAATAAAATAATAATTAAAAGCGGCTAATAAGTTAAAAATATACCATAGGTTGAAACATGTTTTAAAAATCAGATAATAGGCCAATTGTAATAGTTTAAGCGACCGTGCTAGAACCACGGAATCCGGAAATGCCTAACACCTTCTCCCGGGTTAACAGAATTCCCTACTCAGAATTTCTGGTTCGCAGACTTCAAAAGGAAAGTCGAAATTTCCTCGATTTGGGATTTAAAATAAATCGGTGACTTGGGACACCAAATAAACTATCCCAAGTGGCGACTCTGAATTGAATAATTAATCCCATTTCGAATAATGTCACTTAAATTGGAAAAACTCCCTTATATACCTTCGGGTGTGTAAAAAAAGGTGTGACAACTATCGTATTATCAATGATAAAGATGCCTTAACTATGGAACTGGGGTAAGCTGAACAAATCAAAGATGACTTAGTAGTCGTTGTAGTTGATTTGAAAGAAACAATAGAGAACCTGAAAAGAGAAAGGAATGCCTTAGAAGAGAAAATTGCTAGTATAGAACATGAACGAGATGATTTAATAGTAGTTGTGGTGGACTTAAAAGAAACCATTGAGTGTGCAAGTAAAGAAAAGGAAACCTTGACTGAGAGAGTTGCTATCATTGAGCAAGAAAAAAATAACCTAGTAGTGGTGGTAGTAGACTTGAAAGAAATAATTGAGGAATTTAAAACCGTATATAGGTTTGGAAAATCTGAAAAGGGAAAGGAAGTGGCAAGTGAAGCACACATTAAGCTTGAAAATGAGTTAAACTTGGTAAAGATTAGTCTGTGCGTTGAACTTGAGAAAAACAAACAGCTTCAGGAAGAACTAGGGAAAGTAAAGAGTGATCTTGAGAAACTCTTACATAGACATAGTCCTCGGATACTATCACTGCCGTGTACAACAACTTTGGGGAAACGGGCATGAGATTGGGTTTCAAAGGGATACGATTCCTTACAACCCTCACAACAAGTATGTTACTGTACCTAACAATTGGCTATGTACCCACTGTGGCAACAATGGGCACCTCAAGGAATACTACATGGCCAGGGTTCAGTTTTATCAAAGAAATAAAGTCTTTGTTGAGGAAACCATCAAATAGAAAATGCATTTTTCCTGCTTGGACTAAGAGAGCAATTATCCATCCTTTTTCTCTTAACAAGGGGCCCAAACTTGTTTGGGTTCCTAAATCTAACCCTTCATTTCCGTGTGCAGGGAGCAGTCAAGGGAAGCAGCAAATAATGACACATGAACATCGACTGCTCAAAGGACAGGAGTTGAAATACAATCAATTTTCTTTCACTAAAAAGCCCTACAAGGAGAGAGTGTACCCTTTTGAAAATGGCTAAAAAGGGGGCACACTCTAGGAGTTGAAAAATGTGTCAAAGGAAATAAGGTGGAATGCTTGTCCAGGATATGCCCAATCTCAAATCATGTGACTGGTGAGGTGATGTTGTAGCTAAAAGACACAAGAGTACGTATGTTGTTGTGATTAAGCTTCTGCAGAGTGGAGACATAAGTTGTTTGGAAGGTGTTGAAACAATACTGAATCATGGGTCAAAAGTTGGGAGTATTACACGTTGTCTATCTCTAAACAAACTGGATCTAAAGAACCTGGTTCGTGGTCTGATCAAGTTGAGTAACAAGTAACATGAAGTATGCACTGCCTGTGCAAAAGAAAAACATGTCAGATCTTCATTCAAGCCCAAAAAGAGGAAGATAGCACTTCAGAACCAAGGATGAGATCTTTCAAGAAATTGTGGTTTTTGTCAAGAATATCTAGGTACCAATGAAAACAAATGTGGCATGCATCAGACTAAATCATGGAACAGGTTTGGATAATCCATCAGACTAAACCATTGTTGAAAGAAGAACTACTCAACTACTTAGCTCAAAGAACACCACCTCAGATGAAGTTGTTGAAAAGAAGAAAAGGACTCTTGAAATTTTGGGCCTAGTAAATATTAATTGATGAAGGGTTTGCAAACATCTTAACCAAAGCTACTGACTTAAGTGAGGATATCTGGGTATAACTGTTATATTCTCATCAATGGAAAGGGTCAGCCTTGAAAATCTGATGGTAGAAGAGATGGAGGAATCCTCCTGACATACTCATCTCAAAAGAGAATAGAAATACTGATCAAGGTAGAGAACGCCCATTGATTCTAGCAAGGAACCAGGTCTCGCGTCTACAACAACAGAAGCTGAAAAACAAGTTGTTGGAAAGAGGGCTTTTGCATAGAGACATCACTAAATCACTCCTGTATCTCACTACAAATAGACTAGACATCATGGTCAGAGTTGAGTTCTATGTAAGGTCTCAGTCAAATCCAAAGTATTCTCATCTGAAGGATGGTGTAAGTATCTTGAGGTATCCTAAAAGAACACTAAACCTGGTTCTCTATTGTCCTCCAAGTAATGGATAGGAAAAGGTCACCTGAATTGGAACAGTCTCTGAGTTCCTATCTTGTCTCATGAGGCTCAAGGAAGTAGAATTCAATGGTACCCTCAACAGCTGAAGCAGAATATGTATAATCAACATCCTGCTGTGGTCAAGTACTGTAGACCAAGCAACAAATTGGAAGAACTTGAGTCCAACTCAAGAGGGCCAACTATAGTGACTGCTGAAGATCAAGTTGCAGACTTCTTCACCAAAAGCCCTAGGAAAAAAGCATTTTGAGAAAGATCACCTTACACTAAGGGATGATAAAACCCAACTGAGAACCTGGTTCTTCATTATTGGTTATGGAAGTCATAGTCAGGTAAAAGCTAGCTAAAGTGTGTTCTGGCTAAGTCTAACTCTATACCGTTACAGGTAGACACGCATGGTGACTACAAAAGCAGATGTTGCAATGCATGATGAATAAGGGGATAAAACTCACTTGCCAGACCTATTAGGGAACCTAGTTCTCTAATACAGGTTAGTGGTTTCTTTGTTCTTTCATACACAATTTATAATGGACAAAAATAATGCCACATCATCATCAGCATGATAGTCCCTTTAAAGTCGTGGCTCTTCAGCCGATATGTCACAGCCCAAACGTCACTCCTTTTCTAAACGATACATCTCCCAAGCAAAAGGGTACCACCGTTTCAGAACGGGTCCATCATCATAATTAAATCAACATCACAACCCCTCCTCTTCCAAACTCAAAAATTTCCGTTTGTCTTCTCTCTTCTCAAATCCACAGTCCTTCGAGAATAATCTTGTTATGTCTAAAAAGCAAGCAAGCTTTAGTGCGCTTGACAACACTGTGGTTAAGTCCGCACGAGTTAGCAGTTCAGAGGTGAACCTCTCTCCCTACAAAATCACTTATCCAAACCCTAAAGAAGAGTCTCATCCACACTCCACTCCCTCTCCTACCCTCTCCGAATCCACTCCTATTCTAAGCAAGTCTTAAGATGTTTGTCCTCCTCCAGTATCACCATTCAAACAGATTCAACAAGGTGAACAAGGGAGCCTCGTTCAAGAACCTTCTACTCTATCAATGGCTGAGAAATTGAGTGAAGAACTGGTGACTAGTCATGAAGATACTGAGATCTCCAGGACAAGTGGTGACTATGAAGGTATCATTCCTTCGTCTGTTGAAATCACCATGGAACCATAAAAAAATGAGGGAATAGAGAATATGTTTTACATTGCGTCAGAAGGGGTCATTACAGAGGAATATGCAGGACGGTCTGAGCCTCATGGGGAAGAAACAGAAGAAGAGGGAGCAATTGTTCCATTTGAATAGCCGGCACAAAATGATGCTATTGGGGTCCCAAATGATGAACCTGATCCCTCCGTGGTAGATCCAGGTTATGAGTCATCTTCCGAGGTCAGTATTGATCCTGCCCCCTCTCCCCACTTTGATGCTAAGCCTTTGAATATGGTGGTTCCTGAGACGAATCCTGATAGTGAAGAAGACATAGATGATTTGGTGTATGCTAGTTTTATCAGGGCTAGGACTAAGCCAGTGGTAACTTCAGAGCCACCTCCTAAGCGACCTACTACACGGTTGGAGCAAAAAGAGGCTAAAGTTTGCCCTCAAGAAGAGTAAAAGGAGTCGGAGAAAGAGAAGGTTGGTCAAAGATGGAAAAGTTATACAAGCAGAGGATGTTCCTGTAGTGGATGTGGACGAGGAAACCAAAAAGAAACCTAGTTCCCTGACCTGCAACTCTTCAAGGAAGAAGCACTCTCTCTCTCAATCCAAAAAAGCACACCCCTAACGGTGTTGAGAGTTCTTCCAAGAGTGTTGTTGCTGGTTCCAGTAAAATGTTTGTAAAAAGTTCTGGTGACAAGACAGTGAAGGAGCGTGGTGACAAGTCTGATGAGGAAGAAGTGGATAAATCTAGTGAACATAGACAGAGCAAGTCAGTGGAGAAGTAAAAGTCTATTGGCAAGTCAGTCAAAAGAAAAAGGGATGATGATGATGATGAGGAACCTAGTTCGTCAAGAAAGGAAAAGTGAGTGAAACTCGGATGTGTGAGAAAAGGAAGTTGTGGAATTAGAAAGTGTTGTGGGGCCGCACATTTGCCTTTGACATTCTAGAGAGTACTGGGATGAGACAATTAGTGGATATTTGTGATGCTCAACAATGGACCAATTTCTTTACAAGTGAGGCTCCTATAGTGTATGAGGATGAGGTGCAGAGTTTCTACACCAGCCTCTTCACAGTATATGGTGATCAAATCTGTGTGTTGGTAAATGGGGCAGACATAGTAATGGATTATACGTTATTGGGGTCAATTTTGGGTGTTCCTACCGAAGGAGTGTCATATGCTCAGGATGCTTGCACACCAAACTTCAGAAATGCCATTGTCAAGGGCAAGGCAGTACAACATGGGTAACAGGTGTATAAGAAGGCACACCTTCCAGTTTATCATCTACTATTTGGGACGGTCAACAAAGTATTGCTTCCCCGCGTTGAAAGAAGATCTGTTGCATACAAAGCAGATTTATTCCTTATAGATTCTCCTCCATTAATTTGTCTACCATAATGATTGAGCATATGCAGAAGGTAGAGAACCTAAAAGACAGGAATCCTGGACTGCCTTATGGGTTCCTTCTCACAAAGGTGTTTGAGTTTTTCAAAGTACCTCTGGGTCAGGCCAAAGTGGGCACCAAAAAGCAATCTTTTTCAAAAACTACTTTGGAGGAGTGTGAGTGTATTGACAATTTCGGAGGAGTTGGAAGTACTTCCATAATCTCTCAACTAGTAAATGCTCAGAATAGTGCCACAGAGGAGATCCGGTAGTTGAAGGCTAGGAACGCGATTCTTGAGAATCAGCTCAGTCAGTTGCAAGAGGTACCTGCTTCCAGTAGTTCTCACAGCGCAGAGGTTGCATGCCTAACAAAGGAAAATTTTGAACTATAGAAACAAGTGGAGGACCTGAAGGAAAGACTGCTCAATGAGCAAATCTCCATGAATGCTCGCATGGATCTTGTCCTCCAAACTCTTGCTTCCCCTTCCAAGCCCCCTTCCTCCAGTGTCCCTTAAAGAATGTCCCCTTAGTGTCCATTTTCCAGTGTCTGTCTTCTTAAGTTGATATTTTTGTTGGTGATGTTTGTTATTTCTGGTGATTGTTCTTTGTTTATTCTAGACTGTGGTAAAAAATAATGAATCCTCTCCCCCTGTAAAAGTCCAATACTGGTTAATACAAGTGATTTCGTTTTTTACTATCTATGTTGCTGCTCTTCTATTTTTGTCTTCTATCATGTTATGAGCACATAAGTGGCATGAGTGAGCTATGCTAGACTTCTTTATGCCGCTAACCTGTTGTGTGCTTCTTATGATGCCAAAAGGGGGAAAAGTTTTAATTGAATAATAAAAGTATGAATGAATGAGGGAGTGCCTATGATCTCATGAATGAATAATAATCTAAAAACAAAATACAGATTCAAGGGGAACTCACAAAATTTAGGTACTGACAAAGGGGAATGCATAGTTTCATGGGGAACTTAAGGTCTTTCTAGTTCAGAAAAGTTCAGGTACTGACAAAGGGGGAATGCATAGTTTCAGGGGGAATTTAAGGCCCTTCTGGTTCACAATCTAGTTCCTTTGTGGTTCCTTCTAGGATTTTCAATTATAAGTTTGCCATCGTCAAAAAGGAGGAAATTGATAGGTTACAAGTACTTTGGTTATAAGTACTTTACATTATGTTTTGATGATCTAACAAACTTACTATCCAGAACTAGATAAGGAACCTGTTGCACATTTACAAGACCCCAAGTTCACAAGATTCCAGGTTGGGATTCAGCGTGGAATATGATTCAACTCCTCAGAGTGGAAAGAACAACTGAGGGACCAGGTCCCTACTAGTTCCCAAGGACACTGTACGAAGTTAACTCTATAGTTGAAAAGTTGTTGTCTGCACACGCTACAGTGCAGGAACAATGCTGCAGTCAACTTTCTAGGGAAGACTTTTTACCTACCTTGCTTGCATCACTACATGTGATGTCACAAATGTTTATATGCATTCAAGGGAGGTAAAACAAAGCACTTGAACACTTAGAGATCTTACAAAAGCTCACTCACGTGACTATTCAGCTAGCATATTTCTAGTGCCTCAAGAACAAAGAACAAAGCAATTACGGACCAGTTCCCACATCGAGTTATGGTGTGTCCTTAGTTGAGTTGTAACTTTGTAATAGTTCTTCAAATTGTAATTCCTATCCAACTTATTTAGAAGTACTTTATAGAAACATCTTTGTAAACCTTAAACCTGTGTGTTTAAGTCTAGACTAAAGTTAGACAAGTTTTAAAGTTTTTGTAATAGAGTTATTGCAAAGTGGCTTATAATTGGTGGACTACAAGTTAGTGAGGGATTAAGAGTTTAATTCCTAGGTTGCATAGGTTGTAATATGAAATTTTCTCAATAGTGAAGTTGAAATCCTACAAGGGTATGTCGTGGTTTTTATTCCCATTGAGATGAGAATTTTTCACGTAAAATTTGTCTTGTCATTTAACTTCTGTTCTCTGTGTGTGTACTATCAAACCTAATAGCGAACCTGGTTCTCTATAGAAGTTGGTGGACCCATACATTCTATCAAACACCATGTGGTTAGTTGCCCATGTGTTAATGATCCACTCTTGTGGACTAGTGGAAGCTAGTAAAGCAATACTAGTACCTGTTGCATTAGCTTGAGAAGTAGGTGTAGGACTGTTGTTACTTGTTGAAGAAGAGCTGACTGTGTTGCTATTCAGAATATGCATAATCTGATCGTATTGTTCCTTTGTGAAAGGAAAAGCACTACCTCCTCGATGTTATGGTTGTTGTTCCATACTTGTAGAGTGATTGTTGTTCTGTAAAGGTTGGATAGACCTTGACTGCATAGTAATAGTCAGTGGACCAGAGTTTGGCTATCCACAAGGCTGTGTGTAGGAGCCTAGCTCAGAAAGTGAATTGTAACCACCAGAAGATAGGCCATATTCAGCTACTGCATTAGAAGCACCAGCTCCCTCTTTCTTCTTAAATTTGTAGTCTGCTGGATAGCCAACTATTTTATAGCAGTTTTCCTTACTATGACCCTTTAGCTTGCAGAACTCACATTGTAGATTAAAGTTCTTTTTGTACTTTGGTCTATTACCAGCCTTAGAACTATATAGTGCTGTAGATTCATAGTATCCACTAGTGACATTTGGTGAAGATCCTAAGATTGCTACTAAACATGCTACACTTCTCTAACTCTCCTCACTAATTAACATAACATAAGCTTCATTTATAGAAGGAACATGTTTCATCATTAGAATTTGACCACGAGCTTGTGAGTATGAGTCATTTAATCCTATAAGGAATTGACACAACTTTTGTTTGTGAAGGTGTTCAATGAATTTCTTAGTTTTAGGGCAGTCACAACCAGAATGTGGCACTAGGTCTTCAGTATTATCCCATAGGTCCTTGAGTTTTGAATAATACACAGAGATAGAGGAGATACCTTGTGTTAGGGTTGCAATTTCCTTGTGTAAGTTGTAGCATATAGTGTCATTTACTTTGTCAAAACGTTCTTGCAAGTACATCCACACAGTGTGTGCATTGGTAGCATATGCAATTTCACTGATCAAAGTCGGTGCTACAACATTCATCAGCCATGACAAAACGATAGCATTGTACCTTTCCCATTGATACCAATATTTCTCTTGAAATTTCTCCTTTTTCTACCTTCTGTCTTCCATACCGAGCTTATTTTGACCTAGAAGAGAAATTCTCATAGATCGATACCACACTGAGAAGTTATCTGTGCCTGTTAATTGAAATAAAATCAGAGAGATTCCACTCGTATCGATCAGTAGGTGCCAAATACAGAGGATGAGTGACTGCAACTGAAATTCCTTCTTCAAATTCATCCTCTGATGATATTTGAGGAGTTTCAGTCATAGTTGCAGCTGTTTCCTGCTCAGAGTTGTCGACCGCCATTGTTGGCGATTTAAAGCTTCAGAATTGAGTTGCGAAGGAGAGAATCGAACAAGGAAGAGAATTGGGGAGATGATTACAGAGTCGGATCAATTTGTGAGCTTCAATTCATAGCAAAGCTCTGATACTATATTAAATTTCAGAGAATCACTGAGCCGAAGAACCCTAGAAATGAGAAGAACATATGGAGAGAGAAAGACTTGAAGAAGAAGAAATGAGAGTAGTGTTTTTCTGTGTATTAAATATAACAGTATATTGGTAAATATTTATATATTAAAGATTAATTATCAACTCCCTAACTAATTGATGGACCCTACAGTGCTTTCAATAACTGACTGTACACTAACTAACTAACTAACTAACCTTACCTGTTATTATGTCACTCCTCTTGTTTCTACATCATCACCCTAGAGAAATAAAATGAAAGGAAGTATTCGATGTATAATATACATGCAATGAGAGATCTGGACGTGCAATTTTAGATTACTTCTAAGTACAAGCAAAATCTATTAATAGGCATTTACTAGATTTTCTCCAATTTGAATGAAACAATATCGTAGAAACTTGCAAAAGACTTACTAACCATCAGCCCGTAAATTTTAATACTATTAGCCTACGATGTTTATCAAAAATTTTGATTCATGAAAACGATTAATTAATGACTATTCATCTTCTTCTTTTTTTAACTTCATGAACATGAAATGAGAAAACTAAGAAAAGCTTCAAATATCTAATTTGAACACTTTAAATTCATGAAAGTGATTCAACCACAGAAACAAAGAACGAACCTTACCTACTAGATTAATGCTCCTTTAAGGGTTAAATTAATGTAATGCATTTGAAGGGTCCCAAAATATTTGATAGTATACTTTAATTTATTAACATATATATAAACTTAAATGATGATTTGATTTTATATTAAAAGTATAATTTTAATAATCCTTTTTCATTTTCTTTCATTACTATTTCTTTAATACAATCTCTTACCTATTTTTAGTCATTGTTCACTTATTTATGCAAAAGAGGTAAATTTAGAAAAGGCGAACGTTTAAAATGTTGGCAATAGCTCACATACTCAATGGTAATTTTGGACCACACGTAACAATTTTTGGAAAGCTAACATAAATTTGAGACATTAAAAAAAAGAAAAAAACAGTGACAAACGTACGGAATGTAAAGAGAGTAAAATTTATCTAGTATTCAACCATGAGGCAAAAGGCTCTGTAGACAAATAGAGAAAATGCAATCCAACTTTGTGGGGGATATGGACAAAAACTATATTAAAGATCAGTTGGATTAAACACATAAATTTGATTTGCATGCGCCTTAAAAACCAAATTTAGAACCAAATTTGGTTTAGAACTTAATTAATATCTTCATCTCATGTTTTAAAACCAAATTCTGTGTTTCGACGCCTTAAAAACCGCATTTTGGCCATCCTAGATTTGCATGCGCGGTCCGGGTGTTTTTCTATAAGGCTTATATGTTAAAACTGATAAAAATAAGAATTTTGCCTTAAAAATTAATTTGAGTTGACTTCAGTCAAAGTCTTGAGTAAACGGACCCGCATCTGTGTTTTGCACATAAATAAGTTCCAAACATATTCAGTACTTTTAATCTATATTGATCGAACTCCTTAAAATGTTATTGGATGCGTTTCAAATTCTCTAAAAGTAATACATTTTTCAAGAATTCGACACAAATATTATAATAATTTTGAAGAGTTCGCACAATATAGCTTCCAATAAGGTTACTACACATAAAGATGAGACTCAGGACTTAGGAATTTGATATTATTTCAACAAAGACAAACTCTGGGATCCTTTCTCCTTATTAATAGTGGTAATGTCTAATTTGATTCTTCCTCCTAGGTAAGCAAACTTGTGATTTCCATTTAAATATTGTTATTTTTGTCTTTTCTTGGATCAGTATTCGTTTTCACTAGCAGAGTGTATATATGGCAAATTGCCAATTTCTTTTTGGAAACAAAATAAAACAAGGCCAAATGAAAGGAGTTCTGATATATGTCTATGGATTGAAAGGTTCGAAAAAACTTAAAACTGTTGTTACAGGACGATTATGATTTCTTACATTAAGTTCTCGACCCTAAAAATACTCGGAATTCAAAGTTTAGAGAAAAAGAGAAGATTAAGCTCATGACATACCTCAGATGGAATAACGTGAAGTCTCCTTTGACTAATTTTGGAGGAAACACAGCTAATAACAAGCAGCCCTTCTTCCATAAGAACCCTAAGCACTTTGGAAAGAGACAACCCTCCTCCCAAATTACTGATCACTGAAATTCCACTCCTTCCTTACATTTTTTCACTATTATTCTATACTGATTTTCATCACATTTCATAGAGGAAGATGGTGCAGCCAAATGAGAGTTATGATCAGAGCTACAAATATTTCTTATTTCTTTCAATCTTTCTCTCTTACTTTCCATCTCCTCTATGTTCTTCCGCATGTCTTTTATGTAATCCACATTCTCTTCTAAATGATCAGATATTGATCTCTTTCCCTATATATCATCATAAAACAATTTCAGAATTATGGTTTCTTAATAGAAACATTGTTTACGTGAAAATGGTAGTAACAATTAAATTTGATTATGAGACTCTAAAAATACGTGATCTATTTTTATGCTAGTTGTTAAGCAGATGATGCTATGTGTGAGACTTTGAAACGAAATAGGAGTCAAGGATAAGGCGATAACAAAACCGATAGGTTAACAATCAGTCTCTCGAGCTTGTCGATTCGGGGGCCTCGGAGTCAATTCCAAAGCTCGACTTGGAGCTATCGAAGGTGGTCGAAGTATGATTAACAGTTATAATGAAATCTACGAAGGCTCTTTATGGCCAATGATAAGCAATAAATGATGAACAATAATGAAGATAATAAATGGAAGCAATAATATCAAGAGAGTGTGTTAGAGAGCAAAGAGAGTATTCTTGTATATTTCGTGTGGAGTAACTGAAGCAACAGAGGTTTACAAAATGACAAGGATCCCCTTTATATAGGAGGGGAGTCCCAACATAGTACAAAATACATTAATGACAAAGAAGCGGACATGGGACAGCTAGATGATACCCTGATTCTAGTTTAGAGTAGCCCACTAGGCTCTGTCAGTCCTTGCCGTGTACCTTGGGAACTCCCCATTTTTACCATTACCGTAATCATCACTTTCCCGAGGTCGAGCGTCGATGACCCTTGAGGTAGGATACTCGACCGTGGCCTCGAGCCTTCGAGGTGATCTTCCGAAGTGCCTTAATGGCGAGAAATTAGACCCTCCGATTTTACCATATACAGATAGTCCCCGCGTTTCCTATAATAAAGCGATAGAAAACGATTTTGAGCTTCTATTCCGAGGGAATCATCGCTGTGACGTCATCCTATCAGAGCATTAAATGCCATGCCCAAAAAACTACGCAAGGGTCGCCGTCAGACGCGACTATCGAGAAGCCCACGAACCGCTACTAGTTCGTCCCTTCCGCTTCTAACACGGCTCCTATAAATGCTCCAATCGTTGGATACTTCTTACTTTCCCAACATCCTCAAATTTACAAAGCTAGACCCATCCCTACTTGCATCCTTTCTTCTTACATTCTTAGAGAAATTTCACCGTCATCATGGCTACAACCTCCAAGGCTGTTCCTCGGAAAGATGAGGCTGCCTCTTTATCTCGAACGTCTAAAGGGAAACCAAAAGTGATGTCCACCGTGGGACAATGTACTCCCACCGAGCTTGACATGTCGAAGGACTTTACCGTTGATAAAACCTCGTCTACACCGAGCCGATGTGAACACGTGTCTCGGTACATTAGCGTTGTGACCAACACAGGGAAGGTGAAGGAAGACTGTCGATGGGGGGAGGCAACGGAAGTGGAGATTCCCTGACCTGATGAGAGCATAACGGATTACAAGGCTAGTTTCCTTCATGTATATACTTACCCGTTCACTTTGGGTCCGGTCGATTGTCCTAAATTCCCTCCCCCGGAGATAGATCTAGTTATCCTCAATTTTTGCAACAAATACCTAGTGACACTTGGTCAAATCTATCATTCTTTCTGGAGGATAGTCTTGATGCTCCGCCATTTCTCTAATAGGATCGAGGGCGAGACCTTTACCCTCACCCATTTGATTTGGTTGTATAGCCCTTGATTTTACCGAGGTTTGATCAGGCTTCACCATCAATCCAAAAAATCATTTTTCTCGTGTATCGATGAGGACAAGGATCGAGGATGGATGAGCAAGTTCATCCGGGTGAAGACCTCGAACATCATTCCGGTCGGGAGGATGCCATTCCCGGAGAAGTGGAACACACAACATAAGTATTTTATCCCTCAGACATGTTTCACAATTTTCTTTCCTTCCTTCCGAAAAGATGATCTCTTTTTGGTTTCTGTAGCTACCGCTTGGTATCCCGAAGTGCCCCCAGATCTATCGAGATGGATCGGGCGATTGGATACCTTGTTCCAATATCTTATCCGATCTTGGCCCGATCTGGCCAAGAAGTGGTGGGTGGCCAAGAATAATGGTAAAGTTTCCTTTGCCACCTATGTCTTAGCCTTATGTTTCTCCCCGTATCCTTTGTGCTGATAAGTTATGGTTACTACGCTCGTGCAGGCCTTGGTGGGAGTATGCAGATGAGGCCGTCTCCTAGGGGCGAGATGGAGACTTCGGAGCCCCCTAAGGGCAAGAAAAGGAAGGGTAAGGCAGCTGCAGATCCTCTTGTGGCAAAGAAACCTAAGCCATGTGGGCCTCGGGCTGCCACTAGGACCTTATCTTCAACTTCCAGAGAAAGCCTTGGCACTGAGAATGAGGATGATGATAAGAGCGAGTACCCTTTGATGCGGAGAATGAGGTCGGACATGGGAGCCTCGCAGGTGCCTCGACTGGAAGCCGCTGAATTGGGAATGACCGACTCAGGTCTGTCCCGTGTGGTGAACACCCTAGAGGAGGGTGTCAATGTGGTTTCGGATCCCATGGCCGGGTATGGTGCAGTTTCTACTGGGGGGACCATTGCTGCTGGGCCCGAAGGGTATGGACCCGGAGCCTTTTGGGGCCCAGAGTAGCCCATCGGGGACATCGATGGCATAGATGGCTTCAGTTTGGGCCCTCAGTTCTCATCAGGGGAGCTAAGGAATGCTTAAGATGCGAATACCGCCAAAGCTGGGGGTCCTCTTAAGGGGGGAGGTGCACTTGGCAACATTCTTGACGATGTTAGAGAGAACGTCGATCTTGATGATCTCGATGTCGTCAAGGCGGTGGAGAGGTTCATGTAGCAGGTGATAGTTGTTTTATGTATATTTCCTTTAGTCTCAAGCATTTTTCTTCGTTCTTCTAACTCTTCTATTTTGTCATAGTGTAAGGAGATGTATGATCATGCCCTTTCTAGGCTTAACGAGGAGCTTTCATGCCGTAAAAAGGAGCTTGAGAGGCTGACCTTGGGACTGCGATAGTCAGAGGCTTACTCTGCTCGAAAGGAGAAAGAGTCAGGCGAGCTCCGCGCTCCGGGCGAAAGGAGAAAAAACTGCTCTTGCTGAGCAGGTATTTTGTTATGCATGAGTCCACCCTTCGATCCCATAATTCGATACTGACTGGCTTATCTTTCCCTTCGCAGACTGGTCAAAGGGATTCACTGATCAGGCAAAAGGATGTGGAGCTCCTCGGGCTAAGGGAACAAAATGAGATAGCAGCCTCGGAGTTGGCATCGACCCGTGGTCTTCTCCAAAATCCTCAAAAGGAGGTTGTTGCGCTGAATGCATCCAAGTTCGAGATCGAAGGAAAAGTTGCTACTTATCTGCAGGACACAGCCACGACAAATCAAATAGCCCATAATATTTCGATAGAGACCGAGCTAAAATTGGCTCGGGCTGCCGCCCATGCTAGAGCGGAGGCAGGGAGGGAAGCCTTGGAAGGGGTTAGAGCCAAAGGTGTTGATCTTTCAGCCGAGATTGAGGAGGCCCTAGAGTTGGAGAGAAAATCGGCGCCCTTGGTCGCTTTTGACAAGGATCCTGGAGATAGTTTAGAAGATAGTGGCAATGAAGAGTAGGCCTTGTGTCGCTTTGCTTTTTTCCTTTTTCTTTCTGTGCATGTGCTCTCGAGGGAATGAGTCTTTTAAAGACGTCTCTTGTAAATATATTTTTGGCAATGCACGAGAGTTTTGCTGCTCCATTCTTTGTATCTCATCGCTCTTGCGGAGTTATTCTTCGAATTTTAATATTAACTCTTTGGAGCCCATTCTTAGAGTAATCGGGTCCTATATTGAGGTTAGGTTGATATCTTCTTTGGGGCTGATGCTTGTGATAGTAAGAATCCCCAAGGTCTCGACACCTCTTGAATTTCGCGGGATAGCAGCATTCGTGTGATCTGATAAAGGAAGCCCCGGGTTGGTCCTGGGTGGTCCCGCTAGTACATTTCCCAAAAAAAGTGACATTACCAGGGCCAGAATTAATTGACCCTCTGGGTAGGCAAGCAGTCGCTGCTTTGCCCCTATATATTCATTCGTTTTCTCCTCAAATGGAGATTCTACTACTCTGAGTAACTATTTCTTCCCTAGAACTTGGTTCTTGGTGCTAGTTCTTCCGCTGTTTCAACTTAAAATCTTTGCCCAAATCAATATCCTCCTTCTATTATTTTATTATAGCCATGACTGCTACATCGACATCCGCCCATCAAGGAGAGGGGAGTTCTGCCTCTACTCCACGTCTGGTTGGTGGTACACCGCCGGTGCCTGGTGAGCAGGCCTCGAGGTGCTTTGTCTTGAGGAGAGACTTTACTTTTGAGAGACCTACCAATGTTCAAGGACATCGGGAGAACCCATCGAGGTTCATCTTATCAGTAGGGGAGGAAAACCTCGAAATGATCAGAAAAGACTGTAGATGGGGAGAAGGAGTGATGCTACAAGTACCTTCCTCTGAAGAGAGCATTATGACCTACGTCAAGGGGTTTTTGAGCGTGTATACGCACACTTTTAAATCGGGCCCCCCCGACCGGGTTGTGTTTGAGTTCTGTCGGAGATATCAGGTTACCTTGGCGCAGGCTCATGTATATGCCTAAGTTGCAGCCAAGGAGAGGACTTTGGCTAAATCTTCCACCCTTGATATGCAAATCCAGACCGCTCGTGCGAATGATTCTGCACGAGCGAACATGATCGCAAGTCTCGAGTCCGAGCTTTCAAAGGCGAAGGTTGAGGTGGTGAATGCTCAGGCCGAGGCTGTGATGAGCAGCACTAGGGCAGACCAGAAAGTGGTGGCCTATTTGAAGAGCACTGCCACAGCTAGTGTTGAGCTGAGGAGAACTCTCGGTCGTGCGAGCAGTAGTAAAGAGTAAGCGAAGTGCAAATTTCAGAGGGAAACTCTCGAGGAAATTTACGCTAGGGGTTTCGATCTTTCGGAAGAGATCGAGCAAGCCAAGGCAGAGGAATATGACGCCAAGTTCCTTCTGTCTGATGCCGAAGATGGTGAGGGCAGGGCCATTGGGCCATAGTCCCCATGGGGAATGTTTGTTTTCTTTCTCTGTCTTTGTATATAGTACTTTCCTAGTATGTTGTAAATGGAGCTTATATTTTATGAGGGGGAAACCTCACAATTTTGTATCTTCTGGGCTTTTGTTTGCCTAGATTTTAGCCCGATCAATTGGCCTTTGAGTTCGTAGGAATCCTTAGATTCGTGGTATGGCCCTGAGGCTCACTAGGCTGGCATGTAGGCTCTTGTGCGCTTGGTCGATGCAACCTTTTAGATGGGCCGGCGACAATGGCTCTTATGGCTTGGGTCGGAGCGACCATTTAGTTAACTATTTTGGGTTCAGTCTTCGGGTTTCGACACGAGCTTGTTCGACCCTCAAGTTTTGTATTCATGTAGGCCGGTGACAATGGCTCTTATGCCTTGGGTCGGCGCGACCTTTTATTGGCTTTATTTTTCCCTTGTTAAGGACTTTTTGAAATACTTTTAGCCTGACTCTTCGACGATTCGATAAAAAATGTTATATGGCGATAATCAAGCACCTCGGGAGGTTTGGCTTGGGGGTTGAGTATCTCGAAGCCTGTGATTTGGAGCTGACATGGTCAAAGCTCTTTTGCCTATGTCGAGGGTAGCCTGTTTAACCGATTCTTTTCGAAGTAGATTCAAAGTAATTGAAGGCATGTGATTTTGTAGCGATGTTCGGGCATCCCCGAGTCACTTTAGTTCGGCTGGTACAACCTTGTAACCGGAGTCATTTGTGTTTGGCCGGAGACTTTAAGTCCTGAGTGAAGTAGTTTCGGCATCTATATCGAGGGTATGCCTTTTTAAGGGTCTTACAAGTTCGATATATAGCCGAAACTTTGAGATTGGGTTTATTCCTTTAGTAAGGTCTTACAAGTTTTACATGCCTTTGAGGTCTTACAGTTTTGGGTACTTGGTACAAGTATTGTTCATGCGTTGCTTGAGGTCTTACAGATATTGTTGTTGCCTTATGAAGGTCTTATGAGACAGAGGCTGCCCGCATGTGGCCTTACAACCTCAAGACTTGATAAGTTGATGGAGATGGCGCTTGACGGTAGTCCCCGAGTCATCGAGGGTTTCTTGACTCGGGAGCCATTACTTGTAAACTTTGTATTGCCTCATTGAGGGCTTATGATTTCGGACATTCCGACCCTAGGGTCGTGCAATTTTTGAGATTTTGACGCTAGTCCCGGAGTTGTCAGGACACTTTCGGCCTTGGAGATGTTTTGTGATTTTCATGTTGCCTCGCTGAGGGCTTATGAGCTTGGAGTCCCAACCCAGAGGTCGTTAAGGTGTTGAACTGTTGACGCTAGTCCCCGAGTGCTCGGGACATTTTTGTCAGAGGAGTCATTTTTGCAAAAGTGTCGAGTTTCTTTTGGAGTATGAGGTGCTTCAACAAAAGGTATTCTTTGATTATTTGGTACAAGTATACATGTTTCCGACAGTGTGGCTCAGCTATACGGACATAGTTTGTCCGACCGTTTGGCCCGGTACATCATTTTTCTATTGGGACCCCATTTGGTGTTTCTTGGTTTTTCTGAGTGGCTGGCCTTCCGGGGGGATGCCTCCCAGTGTTCGAGGTTGATTGCTAAAGAAGCCTTGAATACTTGTCGAGTCGTCATTAGGTAGCATGCGAATGTTGCCTCATTAAAAACCTTGCCGGTAAAACCCTTTTCGGGACAAAAACTCGGTTGAAGGAAAAGAGTGCAACAGATGCTTTGAAACCTTAAGGTCTTCGGGCTGGGTTAGCGCTTTGACTGCTTTGGTCGGGTGCCTATGTAAGGCTTAGTGTGAAATATAAAATAAAAAGGGAGAGGGTTATACCTTAGTGTGGGATGTGCCGGCGACATTTCGAGGTCCGATATGTTCTACTCCCTTGTGATGAGGATGCGGTACGGTCCTTTGCTTTGTTTAGTCGGGCTTAACCGAAGATGTAGTTTGATTACCCTTTGGCCCCCTTTGCGGGTGGAGGTACTGGTGCTGGTGCCACATCGTGCACCGCGAACATTTCTATTGCTACATGTTGTTCCTCATAGACGATTTTAATTCCTTCCTTTGTCGAGAATTTCATTACTTGGTAGAGGGTAGATGGTACTGCTCTCATGCGGTGCATCCACGGCCTCCTGAACAAGGCATTGTACCTCATGTCTCCTTTGATGACATGGAATTTGACATTCTGGGTTATGCCGACCACGTTGTATGGGAGGGTGATTTCTCCTTTCGTTGTTTCTCTTGCCATGTTGAATCCGTTGAGGACTCGAGTGGCGAGAAAGATTTTGTCAAGCAGTCTGAGCTGCTCTATTACGCTCGACCTGATAATGTTGGCCGAGCTATCTAGATCCACGAGTACACATTTTATTTGAAAAGTATTTACAAGGAAAGAGATTATCAGTGTGTCATTGTGGGGTTGAGCCAAGGTCTCGGTGTCCTCTTTGCTGAATGTGAGGGCATCTTCAGGTACATACCCCCGGGTTCACTTTTCTCTAATTATGGATATTTTTGGACTTCTCATCATGGGTTCCTGTGGGCATTGATGCCTCCCAAGATCATATGGATGACATGTTGTGGCTCATTTGTTTCGTTCTTCTTGGCTGCCTCTCTTTCTCGGAACTAATTTTTGGCTCGGTCGCTGAGGAATTCCCGGAGGTGACCCTTGTTAAGTAGTCGGGCTACCTCTTCTCGAAGCTAGTGGCAATCCTCGGTCCTGTGGACGTGCATGTTGTGAAATTCACACACTAAATAATGATTCCTTTGTGAAGGATTTTATTGTACATTCTTGGTCCATCTGGCGTCTCAGATTTTATTGATGGCGAAAATAATTTCTGATACATCGACATTGAAATTGTATTCCGATAAGTGATGCGCCTCTGTTGGTCCTGCATTCCTATCGAACCCAGCTCTGTTGATGAGTCCCCAAGTATCTTGTCCTCGGTCTATCCTTCGATCGCTACGAGGTGGGTTGCGCCCCGTGGCATTCCTTCTATCTTCGATGTATGACTGATATCTTTCTTTCCTGGATTTTGCTCCTGCTTAGGTATACTGAGCCCGAGGGGGTTCCTAGCTAGTTCTTTTCGACCCTGATCTTCGACTGGTATCGGTTATGGATGTCCGACTAGGTCACAACAGGATATGCGGCCAAATTCTGCTTTAAATGCTTTGAAGCCACCGAGCTTCGTTCATTCAGACCTTGAGTGAAGGCCAGCACTGCCCAATTATCGGAAACTGGTGGTAGTTCCATTCATTCCATTTGGAAGAGAGATATGAACTCTGGCAGCATTTCGTTCTCCCTCTGCTTGATCTTGAACACATCAGATTTCCATGTTGCTACTTTGATGGCACGGGCATGTGCCTTTATGAAAGAGTCTGCCAGTATGGCAAATGAGTCTATAGACGGACTCGATCTCGTCGTCCTTTCTGTCGTTGCCCTTCACTGCGCAAGTGTAAGCAGTAACGTGCTCATTGGGGTCTGAGATCCCGTTGTATTTTGGGAGGTCTGGTATTCTGAACTTCTTTGGAATAGGTTTCGGAGTCGTTTCCTCTGGGAACAACCTTTGTATGAACTTCTTCGAATCCACACCTTTCAGGATAGGGGGAACTCCTGGAATTTGGTCGACCTTGGAGTTGTAAGTCTCGACCTTCTTATCGTTGGCTTCTATCATTTTCTCGCCCGATTCGATCCTTCTGGTGAGTTCCTATACTATCTTTACGATGACAGGGTCGGCTATCGACCCGTTATTGCTCGATCTCTCCGGTACATGTTCGGTTGGGGGAGCTGTCCCCGGTGCTACCATGCTAGGAGTTTTCTGGTGACTTTGCAGCTGAGCAATAGCCAGCTATTGTGCCTGAAACATTTCAAAAATAACATGAAGGCTATCCTCTCGTTCTTCCCTGGTTGGGATTTTCTAAGCTTCTTGTGGATCCCATTGGCGCACGCTCCTGTCAGTGTGGGAGCTTATGTCGATGCGTTGGGCATCGCGTGAGACCGCATCCACGGGGGTTGGTTCTGGCACATTCCTAGGGTTTTGTGGTGGCACACCAACACCCGGAACACCCACACCGTTTTCTCCATGGTCCTCAAGATTATTGTTTCCACCTTCATTCACTGAGTTAGACATTTCGACCTGAAATCGAAGATCTTGGACAAGAAAAAGCGTGAAAGATAACTTGCGTTGTGTAGCTAAACTAGTAAGAAAATAATCACTATTATTTTTAGCCACACGGTGGGCGCCAAACTGTTTTTCGTGAAAATGGTAATAATAATTAAATTTGATCATGGGACTCTAAAAATACGTGATCTATTTTTATGCTAGTTGTTAAGAAGATGATGCTATGTGTGAGACTTAGAAACGAAATAGGAGTGAAGGATAAGGCGATAACCAAACCGATAGGTTAACAATCGGGGCCTCGAGCTTGTTTATTCGGGGGCCTCGGGGTCGATTCTAGAGCTCGGCTTGGAGCTATCGAAGGTGGTCAAAGTATGGCTAACAATTATAATGAAATCTACGAAGGCTCTTTATGTCCAATGATAAGCAATAAATGATGAACAATAATAAAGATAATAAATGGAAGCAATAATATCAAGAGAATATGTTAGAGAGCAAAGAGAGTATTCTTGTATATTTTGTGTGGAGTAACTGAAGCAACGGATGTTTACAAAATGACAAGGATCCCCATTATATAGTAGGGGAGTCGCAACATAGTACAAAATACATTAATGACAAGGAAGCGGAGATGGGACAGCTAGATTATACACTGATTCGGGTTTAGAGTAGACCACTAGACTCTTTCTGTCCTTGTCGTGTACCTTGAGAACTCCCCATTTCTACCATTATCATAATCATCACTACCCTGAGGTCGAGTGTCGACGACCCTTGAGGAAGGATACTCAGCCGTGGCCTCGAGCCTTCGAGGAGATCTTCCGAAGTGCCTTAATGGCGAGAAATTGGACCCTCCGATTTCACCGTATGCAAACATTACATGTATAATATCGTTCATCATAATACTGTTGATATTACACATGGCCAAACATGTTTAAATCTTCTTCTGTTTGCTAGTTAATATTGTTCAACATTTGGGGTTAGATTTTCAACGTATAAAAGAACAACCTCTTAACTCCCATTTCTTCTCGAGCTGTCCCTTTTTTAATCTCCTGCTGAAGGCCCGAACTATCCTCTTGACCCAAGAATGTAGTAGGTGGCTTTTCCAGGTTAAGGATTTTGAGAATAGAATGGGCACCCCAAGAGTGCGGTTAACAAAGTCTGTTGAGAAACCATGTGGTCTCATGTTTAGATTCTAGCGGAAGCAAAAATACTCGGTGATTTCTTCTTATTATGTTCAAGCTTTAGTGGACAGAGTTACCCAGTACCTGTGCTGGTATAAGATAACAAGTATACCATAAAATTAGTCAAAGTACGCGCAAGCTGATCCGGACACCATATATATATATATATATATAGTTTACTTGATTGTACAAATAGCATGAAAAGTTTCGAAATTGTAGATGTAATTGGATATACGTGTACTGGATTTTCTATAAGCACGTGTACTGCCTTTTCCTTTTCCACTTACTAAACGTCCTTTTGTTCATTAAGGAATCCTAATTCCCATCACCTTCTTCTTCTATCAGTATACTTTTCTGCCTCCACCTCTCTCTTGGTTACTTTCATCTTCTCTGTTACTAAATTTCTCTGCAAAAGTTCCTGAATCCTCTTTGTTCCAAATTAGCCTGCGGTTGTGGATCGCACCTTCGTAAGCTCTTCTTAGATGTCTGCATCCTTTTAAAGGTTTTTCATTTGGTTCTAATTTGGTTATGTTTCTCAATTTTTGTAAGTTTTCTCCATGCTTCCTTCTTCAATATACCTAATTTTTGTGTTATGGAACTTTGGTGGTAACTATTTGCTTTTTTCATATTTTTGGATAGGTTTTTGTTGGATTTTTTACATACGCATATTAGTAATTATATCTGATTTGCACATGCATGTTTAAAAATAGATACCTAGGTGCATTATTTTGGATATTTGATGAATGAAAACCTGATACTTCTGGGTAATCAAATCTAATTAGTTCCTTTCTCTTCAGTTTTGATATTCTCAAAACAGATTATATTGAAATTTCAGTGAGGTTCTGTTCTTTTTCTCTTTGATGATCAGTCAGGCGATGTTCATTTTGTTGCGGAAGCCAAATGTATATAGTGTGAATAAGTCACAACGTATATACCAAAAATTATGACAACCACCAAATAATAAATAAGACAATAAAGCAACAATAAAGGGAACACCAGAATTTATGAGGTTCGGCTAATTTTTCCTACTCCTCGGACACAACCAATATTTTATTCCACTCCAAAAATACAAGTGAAATAATATTAAACAGAGAAAATACAAATGCCTTAAACATATGAGAAGACAAATGAGAGGTGTGTTTAAATCCTAAACATTAGGCCTTCTTTTATAGGGGAGAAATCTCCCCCAAACTCAAGAGCCCACTGATATGGGACAAAGAATTTGCCAAACTTCAACAAATCTCCACCTTGGCAAAATTCCACATCTTCAATTTTCTCTCAATAACAAATTTCAAATTTTTGATTGTGTCTAAATCTTCAATCTTCAGTATTCAACAATGTTGATCAAATCCAAACAATGTTGAAACTTGATCGCAGTCACCACCTTTGTCAGCATATCAGCAGGATTCTCCGTAGAATGAATTTTCTTCACCGTGACTCCTTCTTCTTCTATGATTTCTCGTACAAAATGATACCGAACATCAATATGCTTCGTCCTTGCATGATAAACTTGGTTCTTCGCTAATTGAATAGCACTTTGACTGTCACAAAAAATTGTGATACCTTTTTGTTCAACACCAAGCTCCTTTAGCAATCCTTGAAGCCAAATTGCCTCCTTCACAGCCTCTGTAATAGCCATGTACTCTGCCTCTGTTGTAGACAAAGCAACTGTTGACTGCAAAGTAGACTTCCAACTAACTGGTGCCTTTGCAAAAGTAAACACATAACCAGTAGTTGATCTTCGTTTGTCCATATCACCCGCAAAATCTGAGTCACAATATCCAACTACAAACTGATTGTCTTCCTGCTCAAAAACTAACCCGACATCTACAGTATTATGAATATACCGTAGAATCCACTTCACAGCTTGCCAATGCTCCTTCCCTGGATTGTGCATATATCTGCTAATAACTCCAACAGCTTGTGAAATGTCAGGCCTTGTGCAAACCATTGCATACATCAAGCTACCAACAACATTTGCGTATGGTACCTTTGACATATACTCTCGTTCAGCTTCATCCATTGGCGACATAGTAGTACTTAGCTTAAAATGGGAAGCAAGTGGAGTACTAACTGGCTTAGTCTTGTCATCTATGCCAAAACGTTGAAGTACTCTCTTCAAATATTCCTTTTGAGATAAACAGAGTTTCTTTGAACGTCTATCTCTAATTATCTCCATGCCAAGAATTTTCTTTGCCTCACCCAAATCCTTCATCTCGAACTCCTTCTTCAGTTGAATCTTCAACTTATCAATTTCTTCCGAATTCTTGGAAGCTATCAACATATCATCAACATATAGGAGAAGATATACAAAAGAACCATCTTTAAGCTTGTGCAAATACACACAATGATCGTATTTGCTTCTCTTGTACCCTTGCCTCAACATAAACTCATCAAATCGCTTGTACCATTGTCTAGAAGATTGTTTCAATCCGTACAACTATTTTTCAAGTTTGCACACTTTCCAGCAACTTTGAATCCTTCTGGCTGAGTCATGTAGATTTCCTCCTCCAAGTTTCCATGTAAAAACGCAGTTTTTACATCCATCTGAACTAGTTCCAAATCCAATTGTGCTACCAAAGCCAACATAATTCTAATGGAGGAATGTTTTACAACTGGAGAAAATACTTCATTGTAATCAATTCCCTCCTTTTGAGCATATCCTTTGGCCACCAATCTTGCTTTGTAGCGAACATCTACTTGGTTAGGAAATCCTTCCTTCTTTGCAAATACCCATTTGCACCCAATTGCTTTCTTTCCCTTCGGGAGATTGGCCAATCTCCATGTATGATTCTGATGAAGGGACTGTATTTCATCATTCATGGCAATCCTCCACTTATCTTCTTCTGAACTTTGGACAACGTCTTTATAAGTGGTAGGAACATCATCAGCTACAATTGAGGTTGCACAAGCAACCGTCTCTATGAGACGAACAGGTTTTGTTATTGTTCTTTTTGGCCTACTGGTTGCTATTGATTCAAGTTGTTGTTGAGGTTCCTGAGTTGGAATCTCCTCTACTGGCTCTCCTTCCAAAGGGTAATCTTCATTTGTTTCCTCATCTGCTTCTTGTGTAGGAAAAATAAATTTTCGCTCAAACTCCACCTGCTTAGAAGCACCTTCATTTTGTTTGGTATCTTCTGTTACCCTATTTACCATAGCAGATTCATCAAAGGTAACATCCCTGCTGAATATTACTTTCTTTGTCATAGGACACCATAAGCGATATCCTTTGACTCCAGAAGTAATTCCCATAAAAATAGCCTTCTTTGCCCTTGGATCCAATTTTGACTCCGTCACATGATAATATGCAGTTGAGCCAAACACGTGCAAAGAGTTATAATCTACAGCAGGTTTTCCATACCATTTTTCAAATGGTGTCTTGCCATCAATAGCAGCAGATGGTAGACGATTAATGAGGTGGCATGCATATGTAATTGCCTCAGCCCAAAATTCTTTGCCCAAGCCAGCATTGGACAACATACACCGTACCTTCTCCAGCAAGGTCCGGTTCATACGTTCTGCCACTCCATTCTGTTGTGGTGTATGTCTAACAGTGAAGTGTCGGACGATGCCATCATTTTCACAGACCTTATTGAAATGATCATTTTTGTATTCACCTCCATTGTCTGTGCGAATACACTTGATCCTCCTGCCTGTTTGATTCTCCACCATCGTCTTCCATTTGAGAAAAATTCCCAGCACTTCATCTTTGTTTTTCATTGTATACACCCATACTCTTCGGGAAAAATCATCAACAAAGGTTACAAAATAGTGCTTCCCACCCAATGAAGGTGTTTTGGAAGGACCCCAAACATCAGAGTGTACATAATCCAAAATGCCTTTAGTATTATGGATCGCTGTACCAAATTTAACCCTTGTCTGTTTCCCTTTGACACAATGCTCACAAAACTCCAAGTTGCAAGCCTTTACTCCTTTTAACAATCCTTGATCTGATAGAGTTTTCAAGGATTTTCCTCCAGCATGTCCCAAGCGCATGTGTCATAGCTTGGTTGCTTCTGCCTCTTTGTCGTCACTGGATGTCACTGTCGCTGTCCCAATAACTGTACTGCCACGATAGCGGTACATATTATTATTCTTCCGATTAGCCTTCATTACCACTAGTGCACCGGAGCATACTCTCATCACTCCATTTTCTGCAATGATTTTGAACCCTTTTGATTCTAGGGCTCCTACAGAGATGAGATTCTTCTTCAAATCCGGTACAAATCGAACATCTGTTAATGTTCTGATCATTCCATCATGGTTCCTTAATCGTATTGAACCAATGCCATATGAGGTAAGAGGGCTGTTATCCGCTGTGTGGATGACTCCATATTCTCCTTCTTGAAATTCCACAAACCAGTCCCTGTTGGGACACATATGATAGCTACAAGTCGAGTCCATCAACCATATGTCTGATGATGTTGATGACTCTGTTGTAACTAATGAGAAGTCTGAATCATCATAATCATCTATATTTGAATCCATAATGGCCTTTCCATTGTTATGTTTGGCCTTATTCTTCAACATCGGACAGTCTTTCTTCCAGTGCCCGTTTTCTCGACAAAAGGCACATTCATCTTTGCTGGGTCTGGATCTTGACTTGGATCTTCCCTTCTTTGTCCTCGTTTGATTTTGAGGACGACCCCTCACAAATAGTGCTTCTCCTTCTCCGCCCTTCTGTTTTTCTCGCTTTCTTTGTTCATAGCTGTACAAAGCCGAACAAACTTCTCTGAGAGAAACTTCGTCATTTCCATGGAGTAGAGTAGTTTCAAGGTGCTCGTACTCATCAGGAAGTGACGCCAACAACATCAAGGCCAAGTCACCATCATCATAAGTTGTATCCATATTTTGCAAATCTGTGACCAACTTATTGAAACTGGTGATATGTTCATTCATCGTGGTACCAGGAACATAGGTGAAGTGAAACAGTCTCTTCTTCATGTACAATTTATTTTGACTATTTTTCTTCAAAAATTTATCCTCCAGTGCTTTCCATAATTTACTTGCAGAAGTTTCCTTTGTGTATGGATATTTCTGCTCTCTAGCAAGGTAGGATCGAATGGTACCGCAAGCAACACGGTTGATAATTCTCCAATCTTCTTCTCCAATAACATCTGGTTTCTTTTCTTCAATGGCCAGATCTAGCCCTTGTTGAAAAAGGACATCTAGAACCTCGCCTTGCCACATCCCAAAATGTCCGGACCCGTCAAATATTTCTACCGCAAATTTCGCATTTGACACAATTCTTGTCATAAGCGAAGATGCCAATGATGACGTATTGTTGACACTTGATGTAGATTCTTCTTGTTTATTGTCTCCCATCTTTGACACAAATATTATTTAATAGCTGACGACACAAATCAAGATTATTTCCTTTCTGGTGTGGAAGATCAGACTAAGCTGCAACCACAGAGCATACTCAGACAGAACCTTGACTCAGTTACCAAGATAAATCTTTTCTGATGTGGAAGATCAGACTATGCTGCAACCACAGAGCATACTTAGACAGTACCTTGGCTCTGATACCAATTGTTGCGGAAGCCAAATGTATATAGTGTGAATAAGTCACAACTACTATACCAAAAATTATGACAGCCACCAAATAATAAATAAGACAATAAAGCAACAATAAAGGGAACACCAGAATTTACGAGGTTCGGCTAATTTTGCCTACTCCTCGGACACAACCAATATTTTATTCCACTCCAAAAATACAAGTGAAATAATACTAAAGAGAGAAGATACAAATGCCTTAAACAGATGAGAAGGCAAATGAGAGGTGTGTTTCAATCCTAAACATTAGGCCTTCTTTTATAGGGGAAAAATCCCCCCCAAACTTAACTCCCAACCAATGTGGGACTTTGGCATTTTGCCAAACTTCAACAAATCTCCACCTTGGCAAAATTCCACATTTTCAATTCTCTCTCAATAACAAATTTTGGTTGTGTCTTCATCTTCAATCTTCAGTGTTCAACAATGTTGATCAAATCCAAACAATGTTGAAACTTGACCGCAGTCACCACCTTTGTCAGCATATCAGCAGGATTCTCTGTAGTATGAATTTTCTTCACCGTGACTCCACCTTCTTCTATGATTTCTCGTACGAAATGATACCGAACATCAATGTGCTTCGTCCTTGCATGATAAACTTGGTTCTTCGCTAATTGAATAGCACTTTGACTATCACAAAAAATTGTGATACCTTTTTGTTCAACACCAAGCTCCTTTAGCAATCCTTGAAGCCAAATTGCCTCTTTCACAGCATCTGTAATAGCCATGTACTCTGCCTCTGTTGTAGACAAAGCAACTGTTGACTGCAAAGTAGACTTCCAACTAACTGGTGCCTTTGCAAAAGTAAACACATAACCAGTAGTTGATCTTCGTTTGTCCATATCACCCGCAAAATCTGAGTCACAATATCCAACTACAGACTGATTGTCTTCCTGCTCAAAAACTAACCCGACATCTACAGTATTATGAATATACCGTAGAATCCACTTCACAGCTTGCCAATGCTCCTTCCCTGGATTGTGCATTTCTTTTCTTGCTTCACCTTCTTCTTCCGTTAGCTTTCTTTATCCCTTCTCGCTTTGTTGGGTTTTTTTTTGGTTGGTTCTTGATATGGTGTCCATCTCATTCAAATGAGTTGGTAGCCAATTTTGTTGACTTGGTTTGATTTGGTAGCCAACCTTGTTGAATTTGTATAATTTGGTAGCCAATTTTATTGACATGGTTTGGTTTGGTAGCCAACCTTGTTGAAATTGTGAAAAGGGTGTGTAAATTGTCAAATATTGTAGGCTTTAGAGAGTGAGGTTTTGGCTATAAAAGGAGAGCTTTAATTCTCATTTCTACACACCAACAAAGAGAGAAAAGAGAGAGCAAGGTATTCCATAAACTATAAGAAAATAGTTTGTGAAGAAAAATAGAGTGTGAGAGATATTGTAGTGAGGTGGAAAAAGCAAAAGATTGTTTATTTCTTTTGAGGGTGTAGTGGTCTTAGGAGTATTTTTTACTCGTTACTACACAGTGTAAAATTCCTCGCTATAGTGTTATCAGTTGCTCTTCTTGGCCGTGGTTTGTTCCCTTATTCTGAAGGGTTTCCACGTAAAATTTTGGTGTAATTATTGCTGCATTTCTATTCTTGCTGATTTAACCATAACTTAGTGTTCTGCGTTTATCACTAATACCGTGAATACTATATTTACGGGGTTTATTCCCAACAAGTGGTATCAGAGCCAAGGTTCTATCTGAGTATGCTTTGTGGTTGCAGCACAGTCTGAACTTTCACATCAGAAAAGAATTACTTTGGTCTCCTAATAAATAGTATTTGTATTTGTGATAAACGATGGAAGCCAACACTAGTAGAATGGTTACCTTGAATGGCATAAATTATGCCATTTGGAAGGGCAAAATGGAAGATTTGCTCTATGTCAAGAATTTTCATCAACCTGTCTTCGCCACTGTAAAGCCTGATAATAAATCAGATGAAGAGTGGAATCTGTTACACAGGCAGGTTTGCGGCTTTATTAGACAGTGGGTTGACGATAATGTTTTGAACCATATTTCTGGGGAGACACATGATCGGACCCTATGGGAGCACCTTGAAAGTTTGTATGCTCAGAAAACTAGAAACAACAGGATATTTCTGATAAAGCAGATGTTGGGTTTAAAATACCACGATGGTTCCGCGATGACAGATCATCTGAATAATTTTCAGGGGATCATGAACCAGTTATCTGCTATGGGCATTAAATTTGATGAAGAAATTCAAGGCTTGTTTCTACTTGGTTCCCTACCAGATTCTTGGGAAATTCTTAGAACTTCATTATCAAATTCTGCTCCGGATGGTGTGATCTCTATGGATCTTGCCAAGAGCAGCCTTCTAAATGAAGAGATGAGAAGAAAATCTCAGGGTTCCTCCTCATCAGATGTCTTGGTGACTGACTATAGGGGAGAAGCAAGAATCGGGGTTCTCAAAATAGAGAATATAATAGAAGCAAATCCAGAAGCAAACTTAAAGATATTGAGTGCTATCATTGCGGGAAGAAAGGGCACACAAAGAAGTTCTGCCGGATTTTGAAAAAGGAGAATAGAGACAAGGAAGAACAGAAAGAAGATGGCAATCGTGTGGCCACCGTTACTACAGAAGATCTTGTTACAGTCCTTGATGCAGATCTGATAAATATTGCTTGTGATGAGTCAAGCTGGGTTGTGGACAGTGGTGCCGCATCTCATGTGACATCAAGGAAGGAATTTTTCTCATCATATACTCAGGGTGACTTTGGAACTTTGAGTATGGGTAATGAGACTATATCTAGGGTGGCTGGTGTTGAAACGATTTGTTTGGAAACTAGTATTGGAACTAAACTAGTTTTAGACAATGTAAAGCATGCACCCGATGTTCGTTTGCACTTGATCTCTGTTGGTGTTTTGGATGATGAGGGATATGTCAGTACCAATGGTGCTGGAAAGTGGAAGCTCACTAAGGGCTGCATGATTGTGGCTCGTGGGGAAAAGCGTCGTGGTCTATACTGGACTACAGCCTCTACCTGTGTTGATATGGTGAATGCCGTTGAAAGCCATAACTCTTCAACGTTATGGCATAAGTGGCTTAGCCACATTAGCGAGAAAGGACTAAATGTTCTGGCTAAGAAGAAATTATTGTCAAATTTTAAAAGTGCAAAATTAGAAAAATGTGAGCACTGCTTGGCTGGAAAACAAAAAAGAGTTTCTTTCCAGTCTCATCCTCCTTCAAGAAAGACAGAGTTACTTAAGTTGGTGCATTCAGATTTATGTGGTCCAATGAAGACAAGAACTTTGGGTGGTGCACTTTATTTTGCTACCTTTATTGATGATTGTTTGAGGAAACTTTGGGTCTACATCTTGAAGACTAAAGACCAAGTGTTGGGTGTCTTTAAGCAGTTTCAGGCTTCAGTTGAAAGAGAAACTGGAAAGAAGCTGAAGTGTATTCGTACTGATAACGGTGGTGAATATTGTGGACCGTTTGACGAATACTGCAAACAACAGGGTATCTGACACCAGAAGACTCCTCCAAAGACTCCTCAGCTTAATGATTTAGCAGAAAGGATGAACAAGACATTGATGGAAAGAGTCAGATGTTTGCTTTCTGAAGCAAAGTTGCCGAATTCCTTTTGGGGTGAGGCTTTGTTGACCGCCGCACATGTTATTAATCTATCCCCTGCGGTTGCTTTGCAAAGTGATATTCCAAACAAAGTTTGGTATGGCAAGGATGTTTCCTATGACCACTTGAAAGTGTTTGGTTGCAAAGCTTTTGTACATGTGCCTAAAGATGAGAGGTCAAAATTAACTGCCAAGACAAGGCAGTGCATCTTCATTGGTTATGGCCTTGATGAGTTTGGTTACAGGCTATATGATCCAATTGAGAAGAAGGTTGTGAGAAGCCGTGATGTTATCTTCGTGGAGGATCAAACCATTGAAGATATTAACAAAGCGGAGAAGTTAAAATCTTCAAGTTCTGAAGGTTTAGTTAATCTTGATCAAGTTCCTCATACAAATGGGGATGACACTGGTGGGCTCAATGATGATGGTGATGCCCAGAACCATATTCCAGATCAACATATTGATGGTGATGGGGATAACAATGCTAATGTTGATGAGGTAGATGCTCCTACTCACGAAGTTGTGGACGAGTTAGATATTCCACTCAGGAGGTCTTCTAGACCTCGTACTCCTTCCTCCCGTTATTCAACCAATGAATATGTATTACTCACTGATGGAGGAGAACCAAAATGTTATGCGGAGGCTATAGAAGATGAGCACAAGGATCAATGGATTGAAGCCATGCAAGATGAGATGAAATCTCTGCATGAGAACCATACTTATGAGTTGGTGAAATTGCCTAAGGGCATGAGAGCTTTGAAGAACAAGTGGGTATTCAAAGTTAAAGCTGAAGAACATAGTTTGAAGCCCAGATACAAAGCTAAATTGGTTGTCAAGGGATTTGGTCAAAGGAAAGGTATTGACTTTGACGAAATATTTTCTCCTGTCGTGAAAATGTCCTCCATTTGGACAGTTCTTGGTTTGACTGCTAGTCTTGATTTGGAGATTAAGCAAATGAATGTGAAGACTGCTTTTCTTCACGGTGACTTAGAAGAGGAGATTTATATAGAACAACCTGAAGGCTTTAAGGCAAAAGGTAAAGAAAATCTTGTATGCAAACTTAAGAAGAGTCTATATGGATTGAAGCAAGCTCCCAGACAGTGGTACAAGAAGTTTGAGTCTGTTATGGGGGAGCAAGGCTACAAGAAGACTTCTTCAGATCACTGTGTGTTTGTACAAAGATTTTTTGATGACGATTTTATCATCCTCTTGCTATATGTGGATGATATGTTGATTGTGGGCAGGAATTCTTCTAAGATTGACGAGTTGAAGAAACAGTTGAATAAGTCTTTTGCAATGAAAGACTTGGGTCATGCTAAGCAGATTTTGGGCATGAGAATTACTCGTTCGAGAAACGAAAGGAAGCTTTACTTGTCACAGGAGAAGTACATAGAACGTGTACTGGAGAGCTTCAATATGAAAAGTGCTAAGTTGGTTCGCACACCTCTTCCTGGTCATCTGAAGTTGAGCAAGAAGATGTGTCCAACAATAACGGAGGAAAAAGAGAGAATGGCCAAGATTCCTCATTCCTCTGCCGTTGGAAGTTTGATGTATGCAATGGTATGCACTCGACCAGATATTGCTCATGCAGTCGGTGTTGTTAGCAGATTTCTTGAAAATCCAGGAAAAGAGCATTGGGAAGCTGTAAAGTGGATACTCAGGTATCTAAGAGGAAGCTCATGTGAATGCTTATGTTTTGGAGGATCAAATCCAATTTTGAAGGGCTATACAGATTCTGATATGGCAGGTGACCTTGATAACAGAAAATCCACTACTGGATATTTGTTTACTTTTTCAGGGGGAGCTATATCATGGCAGTCGAAGTTGCAGAAGTATGTCGCACTATCTACAACTGAAGCGGAGTATATTGCGGTTACTGAAGCTGACAAAGAGATGATATGACTCAAGAGATTTCTTCAAGAACTTGGATTGCGACAGATGGAGTATGTTGTCTATTGCGACAGTCAGAGTGCAATAGACCTGAGCAAAAACTACATGTACCATGCGAGAACAAAACACATTGACGCCAGATATCATTGGATTCGTGAGCAAGTGGAGAACAAATCACTTCAAGTCAAAAAGATTTACATGAGTGAAAATCCTGCAGATATGTTGACCAAGGTGGTACCAAGAGACAAGTTCGAGCTATGCAAAGAACTTGTCGGCATACACTCAAACTAGAAGACAGTGCTACCTCCTCTAGATGAATGAGGCTGGAGGGGGAGATTGATATGGTGTCCATCTCATTCAAATGAGTTGGTAGCCAATTTTGTTGACTTGGTTTGGTTTGGTAGCCAACCTTGTTGAATTTGTATAATTTGGTAGCCAATTTTATTGACTTGGTTTGGTTTGGTAGCCAACCTTGTTGAAATTGTGAAAAGGGTGTGTAAATTGTCAAATATTGTAGGCTTTAGAGAGTGAGGTTTTGGCTATAAAAGGAGAGCTTTAACTCTCATTTTTACTCACCAACAAAGAGAGAAAAGAGAGAGCAAGGTATTCCATAAACTATAAGAAAATAGTTTGTGAAGAAAAATAGAGTGTGAGAGATATTGTAGTGAGATGGAAAAAGCAAAAGAGTATTTATTTCATTTGAGGGTGTAGTGGTCTTAGGAGTATTTTTTACTTGTTACTACACAGTGTAAAATTCCTCGCTATAGTGATATCGGTTGCTCTTCTTGGCCGTGGTTTTTTCCCTTATTCAGAAGGGTTTCCACGTAAAATCTTGGTGTCATTATTGCTGCATTTCTATTCTTGCTGATTTAACAATAACTTAGTGTTCTGCGTTTATCACTAATACCGTGAATACTAATTTTACGGGGTTTATTACCAACAGTTCTATGCATCGCTACTATAGTTTTTTAATTAGTTTAGGCCTATTTTACTTTTATCTGGTGTGAAATGTGTCGCAGTGTTTGAGTTTTGTAGCTTTGCGAGTGAGTTTGATTCCATTACCCACACTCTAAAACTGGTCTTATTCATGTTAAATAACAACTTAAACTTAGCTTCAGTGCTATTTGCATTGAGGTATTTTAGATTTGGTCTAGGGTTGAAATTGTGGGGGGGGGGGGGGGGTTCTTGTCTCTTGGTCTTTAAAGTAGAGGGTGAGAGCTAAGCGAAATTGAGGACTTGGAAGACGGAAGAAAACAAGAAGAAGAAAAACAAGAAGAAGAGAAATAAGGATAAAACCAGAATAATTCAATAAATAAAGCCGAAAGAAATATAGTAAAGAAGTCTTGCTTTGTGAGTCTGCTTTTTCGCTAAGCAGCTAAAACATTTGCGTGTCTCCTACCTTGACAGGTTGAGTTTACTTGTTTCTCAAATTTATCCCAAAAATAGATTTATCTGTGTTCTGTAGCAACATATAGAGTTATAAATGAAATGAAGGATTCATAATTTGCTTATTTAGAATTGCAAAGAACATACTTTTATAATTCACAGATTTAGTTGACTCTTCTTCTTTTGCTCTATTTATTTTAAGAGAAATGTTCTTTGCTGCCCTTGACATATTGTAATCCTTCAGAATCGATAGTATAACAATTTAGTAACTAAAGTGGAACAATACATTCATTCTCACTATGGGTATAGTTCTTCATCACAGAATAAATGAAAATTTCACATGTATAGTCCTCTCAGAAAAGCTTAAAGTTGCATTAACTCTTTCAAATGTAAACAAAATCATATTGTATATATGTGACATTTGAAAAAGAAGAATTATGGTTGAGATGTGAGATACAATTAGGAGGAATGTGTAAGACCATTTTGAACTAATTAGATATGATAGAAACTGTCGGCATATTTAGGTTATTGTGTCGTCTTAGCATAAATCAATTTCTTGCAGGTTTAAACTGTAAAAAGTAGTTTTAAGGGATTATATTTTGCTGTAAGTTTACTACCAATTGCATAGAGAAGTCTAATAAATACTGTTGTAAGTACTTTCTAAAGGTTGTCTCCAAATAGAAGGAATTGCAATTCATGTGCATTACCTGCTCATCCATGTTATAGTCATAAAAGCAGTTAGCTTTGACAGGATTTTTAAATGTACTTTTCAGGAGAAAATGACTACCACAAAAATGGTTGTAGATTCTGGCAAGTAGTTGCAATATCTCTCAATAATAACCAAAGGGCCAAATGATAGTAAACTACAATATATGTGCATTATTTCTATGCATATGTGACAACGTGTTGAAAAAAATTTGTTTCTACATCTATCCCGATATTAAGCTTCGTCTATTTGTCAAACAGAAAAAACAATCTGCTAAAATCATCTTTGCAATATCCAACTGTCAACAAAATTAATTTTGCGTGTGAAAAAAATTGAATTTATGAGATATAACTGAGGGGAGATTTATTAGTTTTAGTTATCTAGAACATCAGTTGCACTTAATATTGTTAGCCAACTTATTTATGAAATTTAACTGTTATGTTTATACCCACTTTAAAATAACATTTCCTAAATCCCCTTCACGAACACAGATTTATGTGCAGTGTTTCAGTTGTAAGATGTCCTCTTTGTTGAGCTTTTGGAAACTTCCTGTCAAAAAAGATGTACATAATCCAATCAGGGAACTAAATGGTATAGTGAATAATAAGCATGCCCATATTATGTGCCTGTCTTGGTAGACGCATTAGCATGCCTTATTGTCGACTTGAATTTGACATGGCACCCCATTTGAGTCTGCTCTTTGAACAAATTAATTTTTGATTTCGAAAATGAATGAGACTGCAGTAGTTCCAAATTTTCCTTTGTGCTTGGTCATTCTTCCATTGCTCAACTATATATTTATTTATTTAAGTAATTATTATTTGGATTTGATCAGTGGTTGTTGCTCAGTTACTTATGTTCTGCCGTTTTGTTAGTAATAGATGATCCAGCCAAATTTCTTTACTTGTGAAATAAAAATTGTGTTTGTTTACAACTTTATTCTGGAGTGATGACTACTTAGAGTTGAGATCTCAAAAGTGATTTACTGGATCAGTTGACCCATCGCTTCTTTTATGGGCCAAGTGCAAGTAGAAATCAGTTACACTTCACATTGCTGCCTAATGATGTGTTCATTTTTGGAGTTTTCTTTTATCAAATTCAAAACTTTCTTTATAACAACAACGTTAACTGTTAGGCCTGTGTACAACACGGGGTATCAAAGATTTTACAGTTTGATGGAAAGCGATTTTCAAAGACAAGAATGCCACTTGCGGATCAAACAATAAATAGTTGTGATGTAGCAGAAAAGCTTTAAACTCCACTTTGAATAATTGTGATAAATATCTCATAGTACTTTCTCTGATTGTAACGTTATCATTATATTCAAAGTAACTTACTTTAATTGTTGCAGCCCCCCTCTTTAATTTTGTTCTGAAGTTCAGAACTTATACATAATTGTTGTATACTCTTTTGTAACAGAATCTTTTGGAAACAAGACTGTGGGATGATGATACCATCTACTTAATCAACTCTTCCATTGATAAGCTGTTGCAGTCAATTTGGGGATGGCATAGTAGCTCGGTGAGTTTTTAGATCTCTTTTCCTGTAAGATACAATAGACTAATATCTCCCAAGGTGATCTTATTCTTCTCCTGACTTCTACTTTCATGTAAAGCAAGCAATTGTCCCACGGGAACTACTGTTAAGCACCGTGAATTCCAAGACTTAAACATTAGCATTTGATAAACCCCTGGTGTCCTTTGTTCATGTTATATTGTAGAAAGAACTATTAGTGCCTATGTCTCCAGGATATTATATGCATCGTTTGTTTTCAATAAATAAAAAGATCAATGCGAATTCTGTGTTTGTAGAAATACCATAGCTGTCTCTGGTTTGATGTTGATTCTATGTGGTGGAACCATCTCAAAGGCAAAGGGCTGAGCTTCTGTCTTTTCTTCTAATCATCCTAAATCCTGAAGAGAAATTTGTACAGGAGTTAATGGCCTTTGTAGATTGATACATTTACATCATCTCAGTGTCCATATTAAATTATTTATTGTTTTACTGGACAGTAGCTTATGTTAATCATGCAGTTTTACTTCCTTTTAAGCCATGTGTTGTAGCAGCACCACAAGTCTTCGGGCAAAGGAAAGAAAATTGTCTAGACCCTACTGAGTTGAGCAAGATATGCAACATCAACCTGTAAGACAAAGCTACTTAATAACATAATGCAGATAGTGGGACAAGCTTGCAAACCCAAAAGCATGGTAAAAAAAAGATGGAGTAACCGAGTCTCTGGATTAGTTGTTCGAGAGGCACCATCCTTGCTCCCTTTTTCGCCTTTTTTGCACATTTTTGTAAGAAAACAGCAACATTATGCCGGAGCTGCACAGAAAAATCTTTTGCATAGAAAAATCTTTTGACTATAATTATTTATTTTGATTATGATACAAAGTGTTGTGCTTATTATTGACAGTAAATAACATGTTAATATTGGTCGTGTCGATGTCGGGCCCGTACGATGCACGGGTATCATCCCTGTAGTATATATATATATATGATGGAATGGAACAGTTCTCTCTTCTGTCTTTAGGCATAATGAGAATTAGGACCTGTTGCTTGAAGCTTGTGTGCAGTGGCTTCAGTGGCGTATGCAAAATTTTGCATAAGCGGTGTCACCATTTAAACAAATAAAAAATTGCTGTAAATTTGTACAACATATAAAAATACAACCAAGAAAACAAAAGGAAGCAGCAGAATCCTTTCACGTTTAAACTAATTTACTGTGGCTATTATGTGCAATTGTGAATTATGATCCATTTGTTTAGTGTTTTCATAATGTCAAAGAGGTCAGTGGTTCAAACCCCTTCAGTCACATCTATTTTGTGCATGGGCACAAAAAAAATTTAAAAAATGCTGCTGTAGGTTCGAACACGCAACCTCAGGCGCAATAGCTCAGTTTCTGACTGCATGAGCTACACGGACCAGAGTAATCAGTGGTGTCACTTATATTATTTAACTGATTGTTTCGTATTTATATTTGAACTATATATACATAATTAGTAGAATAATTCGACGAAGCGGTGTCACATGACACCGCTTGGGCTACGGTAAATCCGCCCCTGAGTGGCTTCCGTTGGTTATTGCTTTAGAGGAAATGTGCTCTAAAACATTTTGACCAACCAAAAATAGGAAAATTCCCAATACACCCTTAATCTTATAATTTTTCAAGCAGGTCTTGACCATTTGAACATATAACATGGAATAATTCATTTTGACAAGTCTCCAAAGAAAAATATCTTCCAATCTAAGTTAGATACTCTATATTACAGTGACTCGTTTTCAAACATGAATGTGCACTGATGTCATAAAATTGCAAATCGATAAGATTAATTAATATTCTCTATCACGATTCATCTCTGTACGTGTTTATCCTAAAAACGGATAACAATTGAATTTATATGTGGTTCTAAAGATATGCAGATTAATTCAATACAAATAATAAATGGTGTTAGATTAAATAGATAAAAGACGTAATAAATTGTCAAATCAATAAGGAGAGTAATTCCCGAACTCAGTAACGGCTTAACGAAATGCCTGCCTTCGGTCCAGAGCTCACACTAATGAAGAACTATTGAACAAAAATAAGAACTTTGAATAACAGAAAGAATAAGAGTACATTGCCTTGATAAGCGTGTTACAATATGTCACGAATAATAATCTTTTCCCTTTATATTTGTTTACCATGAAAATAGTAATAACAATTAAATTTGTTGATGAGACTCTAAAAATACATGAACTATTTTTATGCTAGTTTGTTAAGCATATGATGCTAAGTATACGAGATTTAGAGGCGAAATAGAATTAAGAAGAGCGCTACAATCAAACCGATAAGTTAGTTATTCGGGGCCTCGAGCTTGGTTGCCTGTGACCTCGGGCTTGTCGATTCTGGGCCTCGACCACGAGCTATTGAAAGTAATCGGGGTAGGGCTAATAGTTGTGAGCCGATTAAAGAGGGCTCTTTATGGCCAATGATAAGCAATAAATGATGAACAAATATGGAGATAATAAATGAGAGCAATAATATCAAGAAAGTATGTTAGAAAGAGAAATAGAGAGTTCTTGTATATTTTTCTTGTGGAGTAACTGAAAAATTACCAACCCTTACAAAGTGATAAGGATCCCCTTTATATAGGAGGGAAATCCCATCATAGTACAACAAGCATTAATTACAAAGATATGGAGATGTTACCACTAGATGACACCCGGACTCGGGTCTTAGAGTAGCTCCCTAGGATCTATCAATCTTAGCCATGTGCCTTGGGAACTCCCCGTTTCCGCGTGGCTGTGGTTGACATTATCACAAGATCGAGTATCGAAGAATCTCGAGGGAGGAATCTCGATCGTAGCCTTGTAGCCCCGGGACTTCGAGACGGTCTTCTGAGGTGCTTTGATTATGAGAAATTGGACCCTCCAATTTTACTGTATACAGATAATCCCCGCATTTCTTAGAGAGGAGTGATAAAAAACGGTTTTGACACCTAACTCTTCGGACTTCCCGCAGTGATGTCACACTGATGATATCATACTTATGATGTAAGTCTACACGATAACCGATACGTCCCATGGGCTTGTCTTTTCAGTGTCATACTGTGTACTGCCGATCCTCATTCTTCAAGGTGACTATATCACCGTCGATCTAGTTTCCAATGGCACATTAATTACGCCTGTCGATACTTCTTCTAAAGGCATTGATGGCATTGTAGGCCACATTGTCATCCCCTATAAATGGGGCCTTTCTATGCTAACTTTTTATTCAAGTGTTTCTCAACATCTTTTCATTCCTGTCTTTTCATCCTCATTATCCTTCTTTTATTGCCACCTGCCATGTCCGGGGTTTCTGACCTTAAGATCATACGGCGACGTTCTTACCAGTCATGACATGGCCCTTTACTTGGGCTTTGCTGTGCCGAGCGAGATTACACTGTCTCGCTGTTGTTGTTGTTATTGTTAAGGCTATCGCTGCAGTCGTCATTAGACTGAGGTGACGAGACGAAGGGGGTCAGCCTGTTCCAACTTGGGGGAATATTTGGACTCTACACCGCTGCTCAGGAGAGTGTTCGGACTATGCACGCTACTCACTCTCCTACCCTGGCCTGGTGCTACACTTCATCCCTCAGGGCTTTTCCCAAGGGATAAAATGGTGCATCGGCTGTTAAGCTCGCACTACACGATGTCCCGGAAGGTGGACCCGGAACGGCCGTGCGAGTAGGGTTGAGGCCCGCCGAATCTTCAACCTTTGGCTTCGGCGGGCTATGTCTCTTTTTTCTGCCTCTTCTGCATCACCTTCCTCTTCTTTGCCTTCTCACTTTCCTTTTCTTCATCTTCGCCCTTGTAGATATTGCTCCGTGGGATTGAGCTGGGAACCTAAAGGAGGTGGCGGTCGAAAGTATCACCATCGAGGATGCATGCTCGAGGGGGCGGAGCTCGAAGATGCTGATACCAGAGATGAATCTTCGAGAGTAGATTAGGTCCCAGGCTTTCACTGTGTATGTACCCTCTCGCTTCTTTGTTTCTGTGTAAGAACCCCTTGTGGGCTTTTGTAATCATATGTAAAGACCCCTCGTGGGCTTTTGTAATCGAATGTTTCATGAATACAAAGATATTTTCTCCAATTTGTCTTCGATGCTTGCTATATTCTTTTATGTTTGTGGAGTCTTTGAATGCATGGCTCCGTCTTCTATTGCCAATACCAAACCCAGGTGCGAGTATTCTTTCTGGACTTTGGCCGATTAATATGGCTTTGCGCGGAACCCTTCACGATCGTTTAAATCAAACCTGAATCGGGCCGATGGACTCGGGTCGCCGGGACCTTGACTTTGGGTAGAATGAAAATAACGTTTTTGGCCTTGGAATCATGGCTTATTAGTTAAACTCTGTGGTGACCTTCAAGAAGAAATTTGCTCAGAGACCCGTGGACAGGGGCTACCCTTGATCTCTCGAGGAAAGTCCCTGAGTGGAGGTTCGTTCAAATTCAGACCACCTAGAAACTTGCTCTGGGTTTAGCGTAAATAGCCTTAGGGCGCTGTAGATAGATTTTGAAAGAGGGTTTGTCCGATCTCAGACGTTATCCCAGGGCCTAGCCCATACAGGTGTGCTTTAAATGCTTATTTCCTTGGAGACTGAAACCCCTGAGTTCGGGTACCACCTCGGGTCTTGTAATGATGTCACTGGATTTCTGGAGCCTAACCTTGTTCTGATGGAGGTCCTCGAGGTCGAGTACCACCTCGGGACTGGATAAGGTGTTATTAGCTTCTTGGAGCCTAACCTTATACCACTTCGGGACTGGAGATGTTGTCTTTAGCAGTTTTGAGGAAAACAGACCATTGTCGTTTCTTCCACAAATATACATAGACGTTTTTTGCTCTTTAGGGGATCCCACCACTTTAAGCAGTTGGCCTTCTTTTTCTCCGCTAGCCTTTTGTTACTCCAGCACTAACGCACTTGCACATACTCTCGCTTTAGTTTTCAAACTTCGTCATAGCCATGGCTTCCATGTCGGGGTCTATCCGATAGGAAGGGGAGAGCTCTGCCTCCGACATTCAGGACCAACGAGAGTATGCCTTGAAGGTTGCTTCTTCGATAGGAGAAGAACTTCTTGGGTTGGTGAAAAAGACTGCGGATAGGGGAAAAGGTAGTACCGTAGACACTTCCCCCGAGTGAAGGCATCACGGATCGTGCCAATGGATTCTTGAATGTGTACACATACCCTTTCATATTGGGCCCCATCAATAGGGTTTTGCTCGACTTTTGCCTAGAGTATCGGGTTACTTAGCGTAGATCCATCCGTCATTTTGGCGAACAGTGCTGATGATGAGATTTTTCGCGGAGAAGGAGGGGCTTGAATTTTTGCTCAGTCATCTTATTGGGTTGTACCGGCCCTTTCACAATTGAGGTCTGCTAACCTTGCGATGTCGATCGACCATGCCTTTATTGTTGATGACGAGGAAGATAGAGATCGGGGATGGATGAGTCATTTCGTCCGAGTACGGACCGCTGATATTATCCCAGTGGAGCTTATGTCATTCCCTAAGGAATGGAATTATACACGTAAGAGGTGTATTTCGCGCTTTCTCAATTTTGCCTATAGCAAGAACTGGTTTCGTAGTCGTGCCTTCCTTTCTTTCTCTGCAGTGGTTTCATGGGTGCCAGGCAATGTTCCTGATTTGCTGGATTGGGTCCGTGAATTGGTGACCCACTCGACTTGTGAGGAGCGCAAGTGGCGAGCTTTGTCCTGGGGCAGATGGGAAGCAAAATACCATGGTAAGTGTTGTGTTATTCTTTCGTTTCCCTTCTTTTTTGTGGAGAAGCATATCTATTTTACGTGTATTAATCTTACTGTTGTAGGCATTGAAGAGCCTTTTGAGGAGAGACCATGCTCCTTCGGAGAGGGGGAAGGGTTGCCGACTTCCGGGTTGAAGAAGGGTAACCATGAATGAGGGGTACTTCCAAAGGGAGATGGTGCTCAAAGTAAGGCGGAACAAGACCGGGGCTTCGGAGCGGAAGCATCATCCGAGCCTGTCGTGTGTGCGGCTCCCGGTTCTGGAAAGAAGGTTTCTCCATTGCTGTCACCTTCTTTTTCTATTGATAGCATTTCGGGAGATGCTAGAAACCTGGGGTCGTATACACCGAGCAACCGTGATTCGACCGGAGTGGGCTCCTTCAGGGCTGAGGGGACTGGATTGGCAGGTGTGTGTTCGGCCTTCGAGGAAGCCCAACGGCTTCACTTTGTAGTGAGTTTCGACACGGGATTTTTGAGCATTGTGTCTTCCCTTCCTTATTAAGTTTTCTTTTGCAGGCATTCGACAAGCTCAAGTCCGGGCTGCTTCGTTGTTAAGCCAAGCTATGGAAAGCCCTGGATAAGGAGAAGTCCCTAAGGCTCCTTTGTGATGGAAAGGAAGTTGAGGTAGTACACTTGCAGTATGAGGTGGGCCGGAGCCTGTATTACGAGAACCACCTGAAGGAGCAGGTAGTTTTCTGTCCCGGGTGAGTGTGCACTCCGCCTCCTGTGTCCCAAAGTTTATTTCAATTGCAGAAAACGACAGAGGCCCTGGAGTGCCTTCGAGATGAAGTTGGCAGGGGCCAGGCGTGAGCATGATGAATTGAAAGCTCGGGCGGAGGGTCAGGCTTTAGAGAGGAAGGATGCTCTGGCAAAATTTCCTGCTTTTGAAGCTCAACTTCACATAGCTCGTGACAATGGTTTGGTTCAGATAGAAATGATTGCGAAGCTCGAGTCCGAGCTTTCAAAAATCAGGGCTGAGATCGTTGATGCTCGGGCAGAAGATGCGATGAGTCGGAGTAAGGCTGATCGGGAGATGGTGATCTATTCAAAGGATGCCGACGATGCTCAAGCTAAGCTGAGAAGGATTCACGACCGCGAAGGGAGGGTTGAAGAATATGCTCATTGCAAATCTCGAAGAAAGACCCTCGAAGAGATCTGTGCTAGGGGCTTCACCCTCTCGGAGGAATTGGCGCTATCAAGAGCGAACGAGCATGATGCTCGGTTGCTTTTTCCTGATGCCGAAGAAAGCGAAGATGAGGCCGGCAGGCCATAGCCCCCGGGGGGCAAAGATTTTGCTATCTGTATGTCGCATTTTCAAAACATATTTGTAGTTGAAGGTTGTGTTTCTTGCATGTGTGTGAAATAAAACCTTGCGGCTTTACTCCTTTCGCATCTTTTTCTGTCTTGATTTGGGCTAGGCGAGCTGGTTTTTACGTGGTAGGAATCCTCAGAGTATGGATGTGGCCCTGGGGCTCATTGGACTATCCCATAGGCTCTTATGTACTTTCTCTCTTAGGCATACCTAGGCCACCTATTTTGGGCTTAGTCCCCGCGTCTGGCATCGACTCGAGTTTATTTGGCCTTCAAATGACCAAACTTCAGGCTAGCGATAGTGGCTCTTACGCCTTTGGTCAGTGCGACCTTTTAATGAGGGCTGGCGACAATGGCTCTTACGGTTTTGGTCGATGCGACCTTTTAATGAGGGCTGACGACAATGGCTCTTACGCTTTTGGTCGATGGGACTTTTTAATGAGGGCTAGCGACAATGGCTCTTACGCCTTGCTCTTAGGCATATTTAGTTAGCTGTTTTGGGTCTAGTCTCCGAATCGGGTTACGACTCGAGCTCATTTTCACACTCAAGTTTTTAGGTTTCAAGCTAGCGACAGTGGCTCTTACACTTTAGGTCGATGCGACCTTTTGTGTGTATAGCCCTGAGGCTCATTAGGCTGGCAACAATGGCTCTTACGTGCTTGGTCTATGTGACCATTTATGTAGGCTTTATTTTCCTCTCGTTAAGGACTTTTAAAGTAATTTTTGCCTGACTCGTCGTCGGTTCGGTAAGAACCTTGATTTCGAGTAACTCGCGGCGATGTTCGAGCACCTCGAGAGATTTGGCTCGGAGGCTGAGTAGCTCGAAGCTTGTGATTTGGAGCTGACATGGTCGAAGCTCTTTTGCCTATGTCAAGGGTAGTCTTTTTAACTGGTTGTTTTTTAAGTAGATTTGGAGTAATTTGAAGGCCTGTGTGGGCTAGCAACAATGGCTCTTATGCCTTGTAGCGACGGTCGGGCGTCCCCGAGTCGCGTTAGTTCGGCTGGAACAGCCGTGCGACCGGAGTCACTTGTGTTTGGCTGGAGACTTTGAGTCCTGAGTGAAGTAGTTTTGGCATCTATATCGAGGGTATGCCTCTTTAGGGGTCTTACAAGTTCTATATATAGCCGAAACTTTGAGATCGAGTTTATGCCTTTAGTAAGGTCTTACAAGTTTTTCACGCCGTTGAGGTCATACAGGTTTTTCATGTCGTTGAGGTCTTACAGTTTTTCATGCAGTTGAGGTCTTACGGGGTTTTTATGCCGTTGAGGTCTTACAGTTTTTTCATGCCGTTGAGGTCTTACAGATATGATCGCTGCCTTATGTAGGTCTTACGTGACTGAGTATGCCCGCTCGGGGTCTTATGGCCTCAGGTTTTGATAAGTCGATGGAGGTGGTGCTTGATGGAAGTCCTCGAGTCGTCGAGAGTTTCTTCACTCGGGAGCCATTTTTTGCAAACTTTGCATTGCCTCATCGAGGGCTTACGATTTTGGAGATTCCAACCCTGAGGCCGTGCGTTTTTCTTTTTGAGATTTTGATGCCAGTCCCTGAGTATTCGAGGTACTTTTGGCATTGGAGGTGTTTAGTGATTTCCTGCGTTGTCTTATATGAGGGCTTATGATCTTGGAGTCCCGACTCGGAGGTCGTTTAGGTGTTGAATTGTTGATGCCAGTCCCCGATTGTTCAGGACATTTTCGGCGGAGGAGTTGTTTTTGCGAAGGTGTTGAGCCTCATTTGGAGCGTAAGATGCTTTGATAACAAATATTCTTCAATTATTTGGTACAAGTGTACATGTTTTAACCGTCAGGGTCTGGCTATGCGGACACGGTTCGTTCGACCGTTTGTCCCGGTACATCATTTTCCCGTAGGGGCCCGATTTGGCTTCTCTTGGCTTTTCCGATTGGATGACCTTCAGGGGGATGCCCCTCAGTGTTCGAGGTTGATTGAAAAAGAAGCCTCAGACACTTGTTGAATCTCCCTTAGGCAGCATACAGATGTTGCCTCGTTAAAAACCTTGCCAGTAAAACCCTTTTCAGGAGAAAAACTCGGTCGAAGGAAAATAGTGTAATGGATGCTTTAAAACCTCAAGGTCTTCGAGTTACGTTAACGTTCTGACTAGTTCGATCGGGCGCCTGCATAAGGGTTAGTCTGAAATACGAATTGAAAAAGGGAGATGGTTATACCTTAGTGTGAGACACGCCGGCGATGTTTTGAGGATTGATATGTTCCAATCACTCGAGATGAGGACGTGGTATGGTCCATTAGTTCATTTAATTAGGCTGAATCGGGGTGTGTCTTGATTGCCACTTGGCTCTTTTGGAGCGAAGGTACGGATACTGGTGCCACATCGTGCATTGTGAACATTTCCCTCGCCTTATGTTGTTCCCCGTAGACGATTTTAATTCCATCCTTCGTTGGGAATTTCATCATTTGGTGGAGAGTAGATGGTATTGCTCTCATGCAGTGTATCCACGGCCGTCCAAACAAGGTGTTATACCTCATGTCTCCCTCGATGACATGGAATTTGACATTTTGGGTCGTGCCGGCCATGGTGATTGGGAGCGTGATTTCTCCGTTTGTTGTTTCATTTGCCATGTAGAATCCGTTGAGGGCACGAGTAGTGGGCACGATTTGGTCAAGTAGTCCGAGATGCTCTATCACCCTCGACCTGATAATATTGGCTGAGCTACCTGGATGTATGAGTACACATTCTATTTGAAAAGAATTTAAAAGGAAAGAGATTACCAGTGCGTCATTGTGAGGTTGAGACAAGGTCTCGGTGTCCTCTTCGCTGAATGTGAGGGCTTCCTCGAGAATATATCCCCGGGTTTGCTTTTCTCTGGTGATGGATATTTTTGTCCTTCTCATTATAGGTTCCTGCGGGGCATCGACGCCTCCCAAGATCATGTGGATGACATGTTGTGGCTCGTTTGCTTTGTTCTTTTTGGCTTCCTCTCTTTCCTAGAACTGATTTTTGGCTCGGTCGCTAAGGAAGTCCCGGAGATGACCTTTGTTTAGTAGTTGAGCTACCTCTTCTTGGAGTTAGTGGCAATCCTCGGTCCTGTGGCCATGCGTGTTATGAAACTCACAAACTAGATTATGATTCCTTTGTGAAGGATCAGATTTTACAGGCCGGGGACATCTGGTGTCTCTGATCTTACTGATGGCAAACACGATTTCCGATATATCGACGTTGAAGTTCTATTCTGACAAGTGAGGTGCCCCCATTGGCCCTGCTTTCCTATCAAATCTAGCTCTGTTGGCGAGTCCCCGAGGATCTTGTCCTCGGTCTATCCTTCGATTATTGCGAGGTGGGTTGCTCCTCGGGGCGCCCCTCCTGTCTTTGACGTATGGCTGATATCTTTCTTTGTTTGGTTTTGGCTCCTTGGCCAGGAGCCTGCTTGGGTATACCGAGCCCGAGGGGGCTCCCAACTGGTCATCCTCGGCTCTGATTTTCAACTGGTACCGGTTGTGAACGTCCGACCACGTCACTGTTGGATACTCGATCAAATTCTGTTTTAATTGGTTTGAAGCCACTGAGCTTCATTCATACAGTCGGATTTCCTCGTTGGTACTTTGATGGCACCAGCATATGCCTTTACAAAGGAGTCTGCTAGCATGGCAAATGAATCTATGGAGTTAGGAGCTAAGTTGTGATACCACATCATGGCCCCCTTCGAGAGTGTCTTCCCGAACTTTTTCAGTAATACGGACTCGATCTCGTCGTTCTTTATATCGTTGCCCTTTACTGCGCAAGTGTAGGCAGTAACATGTTCATTGGGGTCTGAGGTACCATTGTACTTTGGGAGTTCCGGCATTTTGAACTTCTTCGGAATGGGTTTTGGGGCCACTTCCTCGGGGAATGGCCTTTATATGAACTTCTTCGAATCCACACTTTTCAGGACTGGGGGTGCGCCCGGAATTTGGTCGACCCTGGAGTTGTAGGTCTCAAACTTCTTATCGTTGGCTTCTATCATTTTCTCGCCGGATTCGATCCTTTTGGTGTGATCCTCGAGCATTTTTACGATGACAAGGTCAGCTATCAATCTGTTATTGCTCGATCTCTTAGGTACATGTTCGGCTGGGGGAGTTGTCCCCGGTGCTACCGTGCTAGGAGTTTTCTGGTGACTTTGTAGCTGAGCAATAGCTAGCTGTTGTGCCTGCAACATTTCAAAAATAACATGAAGGCTAACCTCGCGTTCTTCCCTTGCTGAGGCTTCTTGAGCTTCTTGTCGATCTCCTTGGTGCACACTCCTATTTGTGTGCGAGTTGACGTCGATGTGTTGAGCATCGCGCTAGACCGCATCTACGTGAATTGGGTCTGGTGAATCCCTAGGGTGTCGCGGTGGCACACCAACACCTGGAACAGCCACATCGTTCTCTTCGTGGTCCTCAAGATTGTTGTTTTCACCTCCGTTCACTGAGTTAGACATTTCAACCTGAAATCAATGATCTTAGACAAGAAAAAGCGTGAAAGATAACTTGCGTTATAGGATTAAACCAGCAAGAACACTATTATTTTTAGCCACACGGTGGGCGCCAAACTATTTACCGTGAAAATGCTAATAATAATTAAATTTTTGATGGGATTCTAAAAATACATGATATATTTTTATGCTAGTTTGTTAAGCAGTTGATGCGAAGTATACAAGATTTAGAGGCGAAATAGAATTAAGAAGAGAGCTACAATCAAACCGATAGGTCAGTTATTCGGGGCCTCGAGCTTGGTTGCCTGTGACCTCGGGCTTGTCGATTCTGGGCCTCGACCACAAGCTGTTGAGGGTAATCAGGGTAGGGCTAACAGTTGTGAGGGGATTAAAGAGGGCTCTTTATGGCCAACGATAAGCAATAAAGGATGAACAAATATGGAGATAATAAATGAGAGAAATAATATCAAAAGAGTATGTTAGAAAGCGAAATAGAGAGTTCCTGTATATTTTTCTTGTGGAGTAACTGAAAAATGACAAACCCTTACAAAGTGATAAGGATCCCCTTTATATAGGAGGCAAATCTCATCATAGTACAACAAGCATTAATTACAAAGATATGGAGATGTGACCACTAGATGACACTCGGACTCGGATCTTAGAGTAGCTCCCTAGGCTCTGTCAGTCTTAGCCATGTGCCTTGGGAACTCCCAGTTTCTACCGTGGCTGTGGTTGACATTATCACAAGATCAAGCAATGACGAACCTCGAGGCAGGAATCTCGATCGTAGCCTTGTAGCCCCGGGACTTCGAGACGGTCTTCTAAGGTGCTTTGATAATGAGAAATTGGACCTTTCAATTTCACCGTATACTATATAGTAGGGTAGCTTTACCCTAAGTACAATTCTAAAAAAGGTAAAAATCTTCCGTTTCACTAATTATTGATTCTCTATTGATATGGATCGAGATTCATTCCGTGATATCTGGTCATGCTCGGACATGCAGGTCCTTTGTTAATCGTGTACAATTGTTTGGTAATATTCTCCGAGGCCTCAATCCTCAAATCGAACCCAGAGGATATGGCCCCATATCCCCAATGGCAGGTGTTTTGCTCGACTCCGATCCATTATGGTCACGTTCCGCTTCGTTTGGCTCACCGAGAAGTCCAGTCATGTAATGGGCTTGGTTTTACATGTATACAGATAGTCCCCTCGTTTATGAGAGAGTAGGAATGCTGAAATGATGGGAAACGACAGATGACTCCGGTTCCTTCCTTCGTACGTAGCGACGGAGAGCTGAAACGTCCCATCAATCACGTATTTTGACTTCTGACATGTGTTGCTTACTGGAAGGTTGCCTCCGAATGCAAAGCATTGGCTATTTCTCGATAAAAGCATCATTACTTTGTCCCTTTTCTACTTTCCGATCAAACCGCTATTTTCGAGGTTTCCAACCATTATCAAAATGTTCTTCAAATATTCATATCTTCATCCCTCTTCTTCAATCTTCAAAGCAATCTATAGATTTCTGCCCAAATTTCTTCAATTTTCATACTCTATTCTTCATCTTCTAAACTTGTTTTTCAAAAACTTAGTGTTTATTGCTCAAATTTTCATACTCTGTTCTTCATCTTCAAAACTTGTTTTTCAAAAACTTAGTGTTTATTGCTCAAATTTTCAAACACTCCTCTAGTGATAATGGCAAAAACATCAAAAATTGTTCTGCAACAAGTTGCCTCTTCATCTTCACAACCGGCCGCTGGTACTAAAGCGGTTGCCCTCGAAATGACTTCCCCCCATTGTGGCTGCTAACGAACCAGCCATCGAGCCTCCCTTGTCAGCATTCGTCCCCGGGGGATGCTCGATTACAATTGACTTTAAAGTCGAGAATCCTTCGCAAAAATAGGATTGGGGCAAAGGATTCTCGAGATACATATGTTTTGTGATTGAAGACGTTCTTCCCATAGTTCATAAGGACTGTGATTGAGAAGGCAAAGACGTAGTAATCCCCGGGCCCGAAGACGTTGTTACTACCCATGTGGAAGGGTACCTATCTTATTATACTTATTCCTTCACGTTGGGCCCGATGGATCCAATCGTTCTAGATTTTTGCAAGAGGTACAGGGTGTGCCGCGGGCAAATCTGTTACGCCCCAAACTCGGGAGCGCGACCGGCGCTCAACCAAGTGAACCCGGTCAAGCAAGCCTGTCAGGTACTTTCTACTCAACTCACCCATGATTAAGAGAAGACATATTTTCATTAATTAGACCATAGGGAGATCATGTATACAATACCAAATCCTTCTATTAGTTACTTTTTTCCAAAGTCTCAAAATACACACATTTCCATAGTCGAAAGTGGAACTGTAATTTAAAACATAACGTGATTTGGTTGGCTATCCCCAATAACGACATACAACCCACACTATGTCTACAAAGCCTCTAATAATTACAAGGAGTACAATAGTAGTGGCGGCCACAAGGCTCATGCTATACCTCAAAACATGATAAGAAAATGAACAAAAGATATATGATCCCGGGATAAAGCGGGGCTCACCAAGTCTGCTTGGAAGAAGATGTAGGACTTTCGCTGATCAACACCACATGCATCAATTTAAATATGCAACGCCCTCGGAAAATGGGATGTTAATATTGTTGAATAGTACTAGTATATATGACTAAACACCATCTCAAAAGAACGAACAATAATGCAAGTAAGGACAATCAAAATATCAGTTAAAGCATTGAACATTTACCAAACATTAAATAAGGGATACGATAAGTTTTCCATTAAATTTCCATATTTTAGGTTAGGGAAAGTCTTTAGTACCAATATGCCACTATTTACCATTTCGATTTCAGTTTCCAGTACAGTAAGGACCATGTGTACGACACGATACCCGCTCACGACCCGATCAGCTAGGCCATCTCATATGAGACATCAACCACAATCACGATTTCAATTACAATTTCCCAATAAGGTCGCCACCATGTGTACGACATGGCGTACGATCATGACCTGATTGGCTAGACCATCTCATGTGAGACATCAACCACAATCGCAAGTTCAATTACAATTTCCAATTTAGTTACCACCATGTGTACGACATGGCATTAGATCACGACTCGATCGACTGGGCCATCTCATGAGAGACATCAACCACGATTTTATTATTTCACTTGACACGTTGGCCGTGTTTCATATTTCACGGTTCATATTTCACTTTTAGTATTTCTCGCTTTGTATCTCATATTTCGTATTTTGTGCACACTTTTACTTTTATTAATCATCATAGATTTTCAAAAGTAAGCCATTTCTATTGATATTTAATCACACATATGAACAAATAGGAGTGTTAGACACATCGAGATTTCTTACATAATTGTCATTAGTTTTCATTTGAAACACAACTTCATGTCAACGCATTTGGACATGCAACCATACTTTCAGCTCATTTTTTCAATAAGAGCGCAACATAACAAGAGTATTTAGATTACACATTGAACATGGATATCTTTTGACACAACCTTATTCGGAATGTTCAATTCATAATGAGCAACTCGGGACTTACATGGATACTGTGGGGTTCAATTCTAGGAGAAGAGTTTAGCCATACATACCTCATCCTTAATCTCTAAAACATTCCGGAATTCCTAGCACTTTGATCTAATTTAGAAATGTAACAAATTGAATCAAAATTAGGAAGATGATTTTCGTTCTATCCCACTTGAGCATTTTATCAAATACTAGGTGTACATTAAGGTTTCAAGACCCTTTATATGGAGGATTCCATCATCCCACAACCCACTCTTTACCATTTTTAGATCACAATATTCCTACACCCTTTGTTAACACATGCATGCAAGATGAACAACTCCCTTTCCCAAGAATTAACTTGCTAATTATCCATTTCTAGTTAAATTACGAAATTAAGAGTTAGGGTATAGCATCTTACCTCTATGATGAGGACCTGGTGAGTTTTACTTGCTAATATCCAATGATTTAAGCAAGAATTGTAGAACAAATTGTTGAGGAACTCTCCCTCTCTCTAGGGCACTCTTTCACTCTGAAAAAAATAAGATTTTTGCAAGAAAATGGTCCAATGCCTATATAACGAGATTGGGTCAGGTTATAAAAATCAGATAAATAGGAGCGCCGACACATATCTACGATCGCATATGTGACCGCATAATGCTTCTGCAGTCTGCAAAGTGGGCTGCATAATTGGCCCTCCGGAACTGCAACTCTATTTTCATCAATAATTTCATATTTTCGAAAACTCTACTTCTGTGACAGCCAGGATTTACCTAGGGAAACTCAAACAATGCCTCCAAAACGAGGAGCAAAGCCAGCAGACATAGGCACGAACCAACCTCCCCCTATAAAACTTATAATTTTTCTTTGAGCGCAGCCACATCTAACGTAACCGTAGCATTCGCAAATATATACACGCAGTAGAATCACAATCAATTAGGCCACCAAGCACCGAATATATCACCAGATAAGAAATACTCTGCTCCTTTTTACCAATTTTTCACTGCATAAGGCTAAGCATTGCCTTCCATTTGTGACTAAGCCCTGTCTCGAAACTTGCATAAGGCTAAGCCCTGCCTCCATATCTGCATAAGGATACGTTGTACCTTCCATTTGCATGAGACTAAGCCCTGTACCGAACCTTGCATGAGGCTAAGCCCTGCCTCCATATTTGCATAAGGCTAAGCTCTGCCTTCTATTTGTATGGGACTAAGCCATGTCCCGCATCTTACATGAGACTAAGCTCTGTCTCCAATCTTGCATGAGGCTAAGCCCTACCTCTATATTTTCATAAGGCTAAGCACTGCCTTCTCTTCGCATGAGACTAAGCCCTGTTTCCATCTTGCATGAGGCTAAGCACTGCCTTCTCTTTGCATGAGACTAAGCCTTGTCTCCATCTTCCATGGGGCTAAGCCCTGCCTCCATATCCGCATAATGCTAAGCTTTGTCTTCCATCTGTATGGGACTAAGCCAGGTCCCGCATCCTGCATGAGACTAAGCTCTGTCTCCAATCTCGCATGAGGCTAAGCCCTGCCTCTATATTTGCATAAGGCTAATCTCTACCTTCCATCTGTATGGGACTAAGCCCTGTCCCGTATCCTGCATGAGACTAAGCTTTGTCTCAAATCTCACATGAGGCTAAGCTCTGCCTCCATATTTGCATAAGGCTAAGCTCTGCCTTCCATCTGTGTGGGACTAAGCCCTATCCCGCATCCTGCATGAGACTAAGCTCTGTCTCTATTTTGCATAAGGCTAAGCATTGCCTTCTCATGGGACTAAGCATTGTCCCTCATTGCATAAATGTTGCTCTATTCTGGCACTATCTATTTACTCCTCTTTTGGGCTGAGCTCTACCCTCAACCTCACAAGACTAAGCCTTGTCTTGTTGATTTTTATTACAACTCATGGGCTGAAATATCGCCAACTTATCCAATGGGGTCATTGTCTCAAGACATCATCCTCATAGCCAGCAGACATCATGCCATGCCCTGAGGATCTCTTAAATTTGCATATCATTTTTCAAAGGCGTCATGGTTCAGAGGCACCATTCTCATGGCCCGAGAACATCATATCATGGCCTGTGAATCTCCTATCTCACAATTCATGGCCCAGGACATCATCGTCTGAGGACATCATCCGCACCGTCCAAAGACAATCTTTCATGGTCCAAAGGGAATTGGCATCATGTTTAAATTTTTTGTAGTAATCTATGTATTTGCATGCATTGTGTTTTATGTTTTGCATGTAATCCAGGAGGTAATCGTTCTCCAAACAGGAGCAGCCTTCACTCCGGTTTCCGCTCATGAAATTTTCACTTTGCCATTCATGACTGATTCCCATCAGTTACCCATCCTACCTCGTGATATCTAGCTATCTGCCCTATAATACATCTGGTATACTCCAGACCCATAATCATAACTCCATCCGACATTACCCTACACAAAAGAACCTTTGCTGAAATTGGCTACCATTCCTATAACAGCTCCATCGGCTTCATTCACTGGTGGACCCAGAACTACACATGGCCTAATTCCTGTAAAACCAGGGATATGTAGGCAGCTCAAAGACCAGGGTTCGGCCTATATTTTCCAAAACACCCATTCGGTCAAATTTGGCCATCATTTCTTTACCCGAAAACTCATTCATCCTTTCCGGTAAAGAGGGGCAGCTGTTGATACCCAATTATTCCCTATAATACGTTTAAGTGCATATATACCTTCAAAACTATGCATTAGCATCAATTGATATTTTTCCATAATTTCTACATTTTTTAAATTAATTTATTCCAATTTTTATTTTTACATAAATAATTACAAAATTGCATCACAAATAACTTTATAGCATTTCATGACTTAATATTGCTATTTATAGTTATATTAAGTTCAAGTTATTTCACAAATGGCTATATTCATATTTTTTAGTTACAATTGCAATAGTTTTGCAATTATAGCCCATGTATATATTATCACATTATTTTAACAGAAAATAGCACATTGTATTTTCTATATATGTAGTAATTGTTTTAAAACATTTCTATGCATAAAAATTATTTTCATAATCTGTTAATTTTTTTTATAAAATATTTTTTATAAATTGTTTGGGTATTTAACAAATAGCCCTATTTGATTCCCAACATTTTCCAGATCTAACCCATCAAATCAGCCCAAATAACCCTTTTAAAATCAGCCCAAATTCCCTTAGGCCCAAAGCTACACCTGCTCGACCCAATGCCCCATTCAATCCTGACCGTTGACCATTTTGATCAATGGTCCACCACCCTCTTACCTTAATTAAACCTAAATGACCCCCCCCCCCCCAAACCTCTTATTTCTCACCTCTCACCGCCGTCATCATCTCACTTTCTCTCTCAACTAAACCCTAGTTCTCAAGCATCGTCGCCGGCATATATCTTAGTCTTGTGATGTTTCCTTGTCTTCTCCAGTAGACCCTGGTCTTCTACATGCCATAGCTCTTTGATTCCTTCGATCCTTGAGAAGATCTTAAAGAACCCAAGCGGTTTGGGGTTGAAACTTCGCTCAATAGCCTGTCTCAGGCAATTTTTCTCGACCATGAGTAAGAGATTTCTCTTTATTTTGTTACAAATCTATAGTTTCTAAACCTATGCTCTCATCTCTGTTATGTTTTTTAAAAACCCTAGTTTACCACCTTCGATCATTTCTAGATAGGTATATATCTGAGATGAATCGAGCACTTTTACATGTTTTTCTCTGAAAATTTCTAGTTTTTTATCGATTATTCATTGCTTTTCCCTAAAACTAGGGTTCATTACGAGTTGTTTTTCAAAGGGCTTTTGACTTCTAAATGTTTAATCGATTCTCTTTTCATCTTCTTGACTGATTTTTGCAAGAGTACTTGAACCCCAGTTGACTCTATGTAATTTATTGATCTTTCCAGTCTTTGCTTTGATTTGGGGTCTTTCCGTGTTACAAATTGTATTAATTTTCTCTGTATTTTCTTACTTACATATTTTCTTTGTCAAATCAAATATTTGTGGTTTTGCGCTAACTAATCTCTATTAGGATTTGAACTTGCTTTTTTCGGCTAAGTTCTATGTTTCTGTGAGGTTTTAGTTAGTCTGATTTCTATTTATGGAAGTTGAGTAATTCTTTCAAGAAATCAGTGTTCTTTTGAAAAGTCTTGTTGATTGCTTTACTCTGTTAAAGATTCATATGCATAGACTTTATTTGTTTGCTTGTTTGTAACTTTAATTTGTCATCTCTGCCTTAATTACTTGCCTGTATAACTTTGGGATTCTTATTGATTCTTTATTTTATATGGTCTGGTTTTCTTTACCTTAATTAAACCCATGTTGTTACCGTTAATCAATTACCCCTAATTAGAGGGTCTATTCCAGACTCCCTCATTTTAATTGATTTTGTGACCCTATGATTGCCCGTAATTGACTAATTTCTGGTTCTGTTACCTTATTTGTGCTACTCTTGAACTGCTATATAAGCACCCTTATTTTAACTCTCAAAAATGAACATTAAGTTCAGAACACACACTCACACTCAAATTCTTTCTTGTTTCTCTAATACTTGTGATAATTATTGGTCTAGTTGGCTAAAAGTCAGGGCTAGACATTGGAATTGCACCTGTTTTACACTCTACACTTTCATCTTTAACTAGTATGTCTCTAAGTTAAATTTTGAACTCAACTCCATGTGTTCCATTCCTGCACTAGTTTAATTGGATATGTATCCAATTTGTTTCCCCGTTTACTGCTTTATTCAGCATGTCTAAATTCTGCCTTCTCTTGTTCAATGTGTAATCAGCATATCTAAACTTCACTTGGTTCTTTGATACTTGTCCAGCATGTTTACTTTGTTCCCTTACCTCACCCCTCCCCCCTTAACTGGTGTGACCATGTTAGTTACTTAGTCTCTTAATTCATTTGATTGGCCCTAATTGTATGTCCAATTCTGTTCAATACACCCTTGTCTTCAACATGATTCTGCTACATTCTTTCTCTATGTTTTAACTGTCTATTACCATGACTGACTTGTTCAGCGGACTCCTAATTGTTTTGTGTATTTGTTGTCTCAAATGTTTCCCTGTTTATGTGGTTTCAACTCTTTATGTTCCCAATCCCTTTCGCCCCTATTTGTAAATCTATTGGTTAAGTGTCTGTGAATCTAAGTATTCTATGATTAATTGGTTGTTTGCTGAATTTTCTCTCCTCAAAACTGATTTCAAAACTGTTCTTTTACTCTTAGTATTCTCCTCAAACTGGTCACTCCTAGCATCTTCTTAAAACTGTTTTTCCATTTCTGAAATTCTTTTTACTTCTTAAATTGTCTCTACACTGTTTTTTTACTAAATATTTCAAAACTATGTCAAGCACTCTCACTTTACTCTTAGACTATTAGGTTTTGCCCCTCTGGTGTGTACTACTTAGGGATCATTGAGATTCCTCTGAACTCTGGCACACCATAGCTGGCCCATCCACACTGCACATAACCAATCCCTATTTGAGAAAAGGTCTTGGCGTAAGCACTACCCGAGATCCCTGATGTCCTTAGGGAACTCTGACACACCAGGACACACTATTGGCTATTAGATTCTTGGCATTTGAGATTGTATTGAAGGCCTGACATTCCGAGGTTTACCTTGGGCCTGATTCAGGCTACCTATAGTATAGTTTCATTTATTTATGTAATTCATTCATTCCTAGTCTGTAATAATATTCTTTGTAAACAGATATTGGGGTAACTAGTAAAAAGGGAAGGGTTCCTATATTATTTTGTGGGGAAACCGAGTAGAAATCCTGCTTTAGGTTTATATTATGATTTGCAATAGAAATCATGCTTTAAGATTATGTAGTGCTTATCGGCAATAGGAATCATGCCTTAGGTCTATATTGTTTGCATTAGAAATCCTGCCTTAGGACACTCACGTTTACTACCTTTGCATATTAGAAAACATGTTCTAGTTCATCACTTTTTTCTAATTCTGCATAAGTTGTTATTACATGGAAATCCTATCATTAAACTACTGTTGTAATCACGCCTAATAAAATGACCATCTCTCTCTGTGCATTAGAAATCCTGCCTTAGGACTCTGTTTGCATTTTCTTTAAATCGTATCTATGTCGCTTAATTGACTCATTATCTATAAATAAGTTTAAAGATGGCCCCAACACATAGATATCATGTTCTAGTATAGATATGCATGAAATCAGCTTTTTTGTAATATTAATCACCTAGATCAGCATGCCTATAGGACTGAATAACTTCAAGTTGTTTCAATTAGTTCTCAAAATTATAATCGGACACAACCCATGCCTAGGCAAGCCTTAGGTAATTAATGGTCTAAAAACTGTAAAGTTGTACTCTGCTTATTTGTAAAATTGTCCAAGTTTAACAGGCTTTAATATCAGTAGGCAACTGATTAGGATTTTGTCACTCCGCCTTAAAACAAATGATGCATATTCTGTAATGCTCATCTAGATATCATGTTCTAGGGCCTTCTGAAATTCTTAAAAATCAGTTGTTTGAGACGTGCTAATTATTTATTTACATGTGGAGGTAAACATGATCCCCTTAATTGCTTCCCTATTTGACAGTCCTATATGTTATTTGTTGTAGCTTAGATTTTACCTTTTTAAACACCTTAGGAGGGTCTAGTGCTGCCTTAATTTAGAGGTCCTAAATACCTCCATGACCATAAGGAAGGGACGGGTAAAGCACGCTTAGAGTTCGTTAATTAAAAATCGCTTATACAACCGCTAAGGGAAGGGTAATAGGTAGAAAAGGATATGATGACCTTTGTGCTAATGCCACGTGTAACCCCTTTACTTGAGGAAAACTTACCATATTGTACAAATGTGATCCTATAGGCAAACCAACTTAGGACTTCCCTTACTTAATTTACGTATGTATGCTTAAACTGTCTAAACTTCCTTAATTTACGTATGTGTGCTTAGACTATCTAAACTTCTTTAACTTACATATGTGTGCTTAGACTATATAAACTTTCTTTATTTACATATGTGGCCTTAGACTGCCTAAACTCCCTTTATTTGCAAATGTGTGCTTAGACTACTTACCTGTTAAATGACTAATTCACATAACTGAGTTCAGTCGGGACCCACCGTTGTGGACCCCGAGGGGAGCCTAACACCTTTCCCTCAAGGTTATTTCGAGCCCTTACCCTAATCTATGGTAATGCAAACTGGTTACATGAGTTAATTGCTCTAGGTGCCCTAACACACTTTAATACGTTAGGTGGCGACTCTTCAAATACTCAATTCCCAAAAGAAAACGAGTTGTTCCCAATGAATGTCGAAATCCGAACTCCGCGAGAAAAAATAGGGCGCGACAGAAGTGTGGTGGTATTTTTGAAGAAGAACATCATTACAAGATTTGGTACTCCAAGGGCTATCATAAGTGATGGGGGATCACATTTTTGCAACAAGGCTTTTGATACCTTACTTACCAAGTATGGTGTCACTCACAAAGTCTCGACCCCCTATCACCCTCAAGCAAGCGGACAAGTGGAAGTCTCCAACCAGTAGATCAAGAGTATTTTATCAAAGGCAGTGAATGCCAACCGGACGGATTGGTCAAGAAAACACGATGATGCTCTATGGGCTTATAGAACGGCTTACAAAACACCGATTGGGATGTCTCCATATCGATTGGTGTTTGGGAAGGCTTGTCATCTTCCGGTAGAACTTGAGCATAAGGCTATGTGGGCATCGAAGAAGCTTAATATTGAATGGGATGTCGCCGCCAACTTAAGGGTGACACAATTGAATGAGCTAGATGAATTCTGGTACCATGCCTACACAAGATCCTCTCTATACAAGAAGAAGGTGAAGTACCTCCATGACAAGTACATTTAGAGCAAGGAGTTTAAAGAACGTGATCTTGTGTTATTATTCAATTCTCGATTACAGATGTGTCCGGGCAAGTTAAAGTTAAAATGGAGTGGCCCGTTTGAAGTTGTTGGTGTGATACCATTCAGTGCATTGGACTTGAAATATAAGAATGATGAAGTCTTTAGAGTCAATGAGCACCGGGTGAAGCATTATCTAGGAAAAGTTGATGATAGCCATGTCGTGGCAGTTCTCCATTTCAAATGATTGGTAAGTTACATCGTGTCGTGATGTTAAATTAGGCATTTCTTATGAGGCAACCCATGTGTCTTTTTCTTTTTCCTTTTCTTTTCCATTAGATAGGCTTTATTTTGTGCTAACAAGTTTTGAAGTATATGCAGGAATGAGTGTGCATTGGAGGGACTATGTCATAAAAATTGGCTAATTGTTGACAAATGTGCGGTCCGCACTTTTCTGATTGTTGCAGCAGAAATCACTCTGCGGCCGAAAAATTTTGTGTGCAGTCTCACAACTGGAGGACAAAAATTGCAAGCACTCTGTAGTTGGTCTGCAAAAATCATAGCCAATCTACAGCCGCACTCACTTTTGTGCGGACCGTAGAGCTTCATCAAAGACCAGGTAAAGAGTGCGGACCGCACTTAAATTTTGCGGACGCACTCAGCTTAAGTTTGAGCGACTTGGTCAGCCTATAAATAGAACCTCAGTGCACTATTTACAACTTTACACACTTTGAGTTCTTGAGACCTAAGCAAGCAGAGTGTACGTCCAATTAGTTCACAATCATCTTTCATTTCAATCAGTGTAGATTCTTACCTGCATCCTTTATCACTAGTATGTTCATTGCATCTTTAGATTTTTCAATTTCTCTTAGTTTTTATTCTTCTGTGGTAGAGTTATTTTTAGACCTAAAATGTCAAATGTTAGTTATGTGTGCTTACAATCATGTGGGTAACATAATATGTTTCATTGGGGGACTAGGTAGATCATTAATCATGTTTAATTGCAATTACCATGTCTTAATTGTGTAAAAATTGCAAATTATAAAATCAGTGGGCGTGATTTCAAATTGTGCAGCCGCACACGAAATTATGCGATTTGCAGATCTTAAAATTTAGGCAAATATGTTGCATGAAAAGTGCAGACAGCACTCAAAATTGTGCGGTCCGCACTGTAGGATGTGCGACCACACTTCAAAATTGTGCGGTCCACACATTGCAATCTGTTGCCGCACTCATTTTATGCGGTCCGCACTATCTCCACTATAGTCTATTTTCCTGCAATTATAATGCAACAGTTTGCATTGTTTGGAACTCTAACTGACTTATATGCCTTTTATTGCAAACAATGGTTCGATCACGATATCGAGGCTATACTTCTAAAGGGAAAGGTGAACCCTCTCGAGGCCGAGGCAGGGGCAACCTCCCACTCTCAGTCCAAAGAGCAATAAACAAGAAGGCAACTACTTAAAGAGTCCCTGAACCCTCAGAATCCAGTGAGTATCTCTCATCTAGGGAAGCTTCAGAGGGTAACTCTGTGTAAGCACAACCCGATACCCAATCTCAACCCAAACAAGTTCCGGGTAGACTACAATTGAGAGATGAACCCTAGTTCTTCTGAGTGTTCAGAAGAGGGTAGCCAAGATTGTGATCCCTCTTCCTCACATATCCCGGTAGCACCAATCCCCGTTGATAATGATGATGATACTCCTGACGATTGTAGAGGAGGTGGCACTAGAGTGGGAGGCCTAGAGAGATCGAAAAAGAAGGAGATATGGGAGGATAATTTGTGAAGTTGACAGCCTTCACGAGGTTCAGAGAATGGTGCCTCAGAGATCGCTCACACTTAAGTAGCAATTCTTAGTGAAGGACTTGGATAAATACAATCCAAATGTCCTTAGGGAGCGCAAGGGTTGGATGTAGTTCATCCAGAGTGTAATGGATGCCAACGAGCACGTGGTACGTAAATCCTATGACAATGTGACACGCATCAAGAAAGGTACCAAAGTGGCCAATGTGCGGAATTTGAAGGTCCGTGATAAATGCACTCTAAAAACTTACATGGGATTTGAGGTAAAGGCAGTTCAGTATATGGAGAAGCTTGCTATGGGTGATGCATCTCGCCCTTAGGTAGTAGAGATCTTAGCATCTCCAGGACCACCACCGCCGTGGATCACAGCAGGAGTTTCCATTGCATGGAACACCCTCAATTTTGAAGCAAAAGGGTGGCAAACCTTTGTGTGTAGCCGGAAAGACCCGAACAAAAATAAGAACAATCTTCCAATTCCCCAAGCAGTTCTAGTGGCATCTATCATGGCCGGGTACCCAATCAATGTGGGTACCATCATGTCGGACAACATGTCAGTGGTTGTACGAAAGGGTGAAAGCTCCTATCCATATCCAAACACCCTCACTGAATACATTAAGGATGCCAAGGTGGAGCCAAGGAGATTTGATACACAAGTGCGGTCCAAAAAGCCCTTCTCATGGTACTCTTTGCAAGGACCGAGGAACCCAAAATTCAAGGGTAAAGCAACTACCACAGGTGGCCATCTGATGAACCAACAGTGGTGGTTATAGATTATCCTACTGAGCCTTCTACAGCTGTTATGCCTTCCACAGCAGCTAGTCCTTCCACCGAGACAACTAACGTGCCACCAAAGCCATATTCTAGACCATCTACATCAGTATCAATGCCTGCCTCATCCACATATCTACTCATTGCGCTGTGAGTCTCCCGGACATTGGCGAGTCTCAACAACTAGATGCAAACAGCTACTTCAAAGTTGTCTGACACATCCAGTGCTGTTGCGGCACAGTCTTCTGCCCCAGCAGCATCATTGGTACCTCCGTCAGTGGAGGAAACATTGTCAAAGATCCTGGAGAATCAGAAGATCATTATGGACACATTGGTGGCACATGGGAAAATCATTGAGGAGTTGGGAAAACAACGGAAAAAGATGCGGAAATCTTAGGCTTTGAAGAAGTCAGTGGATAAATTGACAAAAAAAAGTGGTCAAAATAGTATCCGTTGGAGATATACCACTCGATCTGCTGATGGAGTCAGCACCAGCAGCACCATCAATACTTGAGGCATCAGAGGCAGCAACTTGCCAGTCTGAGGAGCCAGACCTTCCTGCCCACACTGCTAAGGAGATGCTGCAAATGTTCTCAAACCCTGTTATTCCTCGACTGGAGGATGATGAGATCCAGTTGGCGGAGCCCGGGGATGTTGATGACCCCATGCACACTGAGACCATATAAGGAGCTCTCTTAACCCTCTACCCTTCCTTATTCTGATTGTTAATAAGCATTGAGGACAATTCTTGTTCTTATTCAGGGGGTGGTCTATTTTATTTGATTTAATATGATATTGTCTTGTAATAACTTTAATACTACTTTTATTTTATCTTTATTATCTCTTTCATTATGTATATATTTCTCCCTCTCATATATATATATATATATATATATATATATATATATATATATTCTCTTCCCCTCGGTTTGTATATTCATTTGTCTTACTTTTAGTAGTTTATTTCATAACTTTTCTAGTTTGTTAGTCTTAGTAGATAACTTCTTATTTACTTCGATAGCTTCTTTTATATTCGGTAGCTTCTTTTTATGTTTAAGCAAGCAATAAACCTTTGGTTTTCTTAATGTCACGGTTCTTTCCAAAGGTGGATTTTGTGTGAACCGGGTGGCTCTTCCCAACGATGGATGGCATGACAACCTTCTTAAGGGATTGAGTCCCTTTTTTGATATTTAGGTAAAAATAGTAGTATTAATGAATAAAAAGGGTCAAGCATGCTTCACATGGTACCAACTGTTGATACCCAATTTTTCCATGTATATTTTTAATAGGCAAAATACATTCAAAATAGTTAATGTATGCATATATAAGTGTGTCCAAATATTGTAGTATTTTTCCTAATTTTTTTTAAAGATTTTTAAATCAATTTATTGTCCGATTTTAGCTGTACAAAAACGAATAATTATTCCTCAAATTATCATTTTGTGATCAACTTATTTTATTCTCATATTTATACCAAAATATAGCTAAGGTAATTTTACACATTTTTACAAATTCATTTAGTATTTTTAAAGTTGAATTGCATATAATTGCAATTTTAGCCTATTGTAAGATTTAATTGCGTTTATAATTACAAAATTGATTCCACTATTTTTAATTTAATATTTATATGTTGTTAATTAATTTAGTAGCTTTAATTTATTTCCAGAAATCATTTACTATTTTTTATAAAATGAAGGAAAAAGTGGCTATTTAAATACTAGCCCTATTTCATTTCAATTGTAGCCCAAATCAAACCCCCAATTGAACCCAATTACAATTTTGAATTAACCGGCCCTATTTCTAAATTACCCGACCCCTGAACCGTTTAATTCAACCAGCCCGGCTCCCCTTTTGATCCAGGCCGTTGATCAAATGATCAACGGCCACAATTCCCCCTTTCGCTTTTTAATTTATCCCCAACCCTAAAATCATTTTCATTCACCCGCCGCCTATGAAACCCCTCTCCTCTCTCAAACTCTCTCGAACCTTCCCTAACCCTATCCGCCTCTCACCATCTTCCACCTCAAAACCCTCCGGAAACCATGGCTTCCCAAGCTGTAAGGGCCCTATACTGACCTCCCCTTGCTCTTACACACCTGATACCTGAAGATTCGAGGCCAGGCCTCGAAGGTTTGCACCCAGACCTCTGCCGATTCAAGGTTCCAGAGTCATCGTCGGCCTTGCTCTGGCGTACCATGGTGTTTTGAGCCTGATTCTGATCTCTCCAACTCAGATCAGTGACCTTTCAAAGCCTTTCTCATTTTTAGGGTTCTTCCGAAACCCTATCCCTTCGAGGTTCTCTCCGATTTTTCTTTTACATCTGTTGTTTATCTATGATCTACTTGAGTTTTCAAATGATTTCCTTAACTTTTCTTTCAAAAAAATTACTTTTCAAAGTCTTTCTTTTATGATCTAGGGTTCTCTGAAAATGCTTAAGTGTTTCTCTGACTTTATTTTCCTTTTCTTTTGTGTTTATTTGCCTCTACTGTGTTCTATGTTTTCCTTCTACCATGTATGTCTTCTACTGTGCTTTCTATATTCCGTTCTGGTATGTTCTTCTACTGTGCTTTCTATACTATGTTCTTGTATGCTTTTCTACTATGTCCCACTATTTTCTTATACTATGTTCTGGTATGTTTCGCCTACTGTATTCTTCTACCGTGTTCTTAAGTGTTCTTACTATTTTTCTTCTATTGAACTTTGTTTAAGTCTCTTTAAAAGGATCTTCTTAAGCATGCTTTCTTCTACCGTTCTTATCAGGCTTTTCTCATCATGTTTCAAATTAGTTTCTTTACTCTGTTTGCTTTGAACCCCTCTACTGTATTTACATGTTATTCATGAGTTCTGTTACTGGAAGAAGCATGTTAGAAGTTTCTGTTCTTTTCTGAAACCTCTAAACATGTTTCGATTTGACTACTTGCCTCATCATCTCTTTACTTGATTCAAGGTGGAAACCTTAGAATTTGGGGGTTCTTCCGAGGTTTGATTGAACTAAGGCTTTTTTTTAGAACCCTTAACTCTTTCAGACTGACTTTGAGTCTCTGAACTGAGTTTGGACACCTTTGTTTTCTTACAATGCTGAACTTTTTGCTAAACTCTTCTACACTGGATTTTTTCTACCGATTTACATGACAGTCTTCTTTCATGCTCACATGTTCCTTATATATGATGAATTTTTCTCTAAATGGTTTTCAAATTTGCAATTACTGCAAACTTCCTTCTGAATGTAGCTTGATTGATTTCTTTCCATCTTTTACTGATTTCCTCTGTGACTCGACTTAAGTAAAACTCTTCTTCATCTTTTCTGACTTGGTTCATTCATACCAAATCTCAGACCTTGTGATTTACTGGCTGTTAATTGACTCCCTTACCTTATTTGCACAAATCATGTATTGGCAAAACTCTGTCCTTAAATAACCTTTATGTATTTTCCCTCAATTGCATGTTTTACACAAAGTGTTTATTCAATTCCTTTCCTTAAATGGTTTTACTCGTTTTGAATCTGAATCCCTTAATTAAGGGAAGCCTTGTGTAATTGATTGACAATCAGTTTTTAAACTATTTTCTTACCTTATTTCTGCCTGCTTTCTACACTATAAAAAGGAACGACCCTTTTTACAAACACACACTTCACACTTCACACTTCACAATTCACAATCCTACTAAACTCTTACTTACACATAATAGCATTCTCTCTTCTTGTCTGCACTATGGCTTTTACAAGACTACTGCATTTTTTCTTTTGTTTCTTTGAAACTGGTATGTCCCAATTTAAGTTTCAGCATCACCAATGTGTTTACTTACAGTCTTTGTGTCCATGTCTACTTTATTATTTTCTATAGAGTTCGACATTTAGCTTAGTATGCCTATGTTCTACTGCCTGTTCCTGTTGTGAATCTTTTCTCCCTATCCCATTATTCCTTTTTCCCTTTTCCCTTTCCCCTTTTAGAATTTCACTTCTGCACTTGCACTCTCTCTTAGTCTTTAATTTATGTCCCCCTCTTGTGAGCCTTGCCTTGGGACCCTTTGAGCTCCCTCTGAACTTGGACACTTGAGGGCTGGCCTTTCCACACTGCACTTGTCCTATTCTGATAATACATTTGGGTGTGAGCATTTCCCGGGGTCCTTTCGAGGATCTTAGGGAACTTTGACACACTCAAGTGGGAGAAAGGCTTTGGATCATGATCTTTGGAGTTGAGTTACCTCATATTCAAGACATGAAGTCTGAATCAGGCTCTCCTTGGTTGTACTTTTAATTTCTGATGTATTTTCTTTACTTTATTTTTTTTGGACTGTAATAACTTTGTAATAAACTATTGGGCATGGCTAGTGAAAAACGGGGGCGCGATAGCGTGGTGACTCTGCTGGGGATTTTAGGCTTTTACCATTTCAGTCTATTATTGTGAATTTATGCTTCTTCATGTGGAATTATTTGTTTATTTCTTTTAAGCATTTAATTTCCTTTTTGATTGCAAAACTGACTTGTCTCTTCGTTTTTTCCCTTTATTACTTTCCTTTACTGCTTTCCTTTGCTACCGCTTTAAGTTATGAAAACGGTTAAATTTACTGCTTTCCTAACGTGAAAATGCATGACAACTTATTTTAATTATTACATAAGCATGTTTTCAACATCATATTCCACTCGTACCAAAACAAAATACCATAGCAACGCTTATAATGAGTGGTTGTGCTCTTCCGATATTATCACCCCTAAATCCGAAAAAGGCATATTTGCGGTAAAACCAGTCGATCGACGGGGTAGTCGAAGGTTCCGTGCCTTTCCCCTTGAGTTGTCCGCTCAAGGGTACTAGTCTAAAACCCCATAGAAACCTTACTCTGTTTAATTATGCATGCATGATGGTCAAACCTAGCCGAGTCAGCTATGTTGTCCGCATAATGACTCTTTAAGATAGCCTTGTCCAAAATCCATTGGGTTTCCCTAAAACCCAAACGGACATCACCACGTTCTGTGCATTTATTTGGAGAACTAAATGCGTCGTGCTAATTGTTGATGTTAAATAGTCGAGTCTGGTGGGGGTAAGGGCCTAACCTTGTTTGTCTTGCAGAAAATGAAGAACGAGGTCCCCAGTTTCGGTATGGTTAGCACGCCCCCATTCTTGCTAGACTGGTGGAGGAGTCTCCCATCAAATTACCAAGTCAATGAGTGGAAAGAGAGGGTCGCCAAAGCTAGCAAAAAGTTGGAATATCTGGAATACAACCTGCTGGAATTGGAAGGAAAAGTGAGGAAGAGAGTCACTGACTGCCAAAACGTTGAGCGAAACAAAGGAGAACACCTGGCAAAGGCGTTTTTACTGGTGAACCTACGCGAATTGGAGGATTTGATCAACGAGAGCATTCAACCTGAGGAAGGTCCTTCTGGGACCGAGTAGATATGAGCTTGCTCTTTTGCTTTAAGAAATGTAACAAGGCCTATGGCCGCTAGTGACATTTCATTCCTTATTATTTAGTGTCGTTTTGGGATTTGTCTACTTTCGTCAATAAAATGAGGCATTTAGCATTCTAAATTCTCCAAATCAATTTGTCACTAGGCCTACCTCGGGTATAATGAGGCTCCCAAATAGGACACGATTTACATTCTTGCACTATGTGTTTAAATATCGCAACATTTTCTTATAATCCTCACTAACTTGATACCTTTTTGTTTTTACTTTTTGTTATTTATTCCCCTCCCCAAAGGTTAATTCGTGCACTATGGCATACAGGCCGCAAGCCGGGGAGCATGCCTCAACAATTGGACCATCAGAACCACCAGAGCCCGGAAAGCCTCAGGGTAGCAAAGCTGAACAAAGCATCATGCACTATCTTTTATTTTTACTAGTTGATTTTCCTTTCGCATTTTGAATTTTCGCAATAAGATCTTCCAATGTTCAAAATAGTTATGAAATTTATCAAAGCATTTCAGATTCCTTACAAATTCTTACTCTCATCATTTTTCTCATTACTTTATTTATACAACATTACTATTACCTATCTTGATGAACCAATGAATGTGACATGCAACGAGACAACGCAACAAACGGACATAGATTCAGAGGAAAACGATATAGCGGGAGAGATTGTTAAAGAGGTTGAGAATTTTGAGAACAGGCCGAAGTCCAACTTGGACAAGACTGAGATCGTTAACATGGGAGATGCAGAAAATGTCAAGGAAACATGAATCAGCGTTCACTTATCAACGTTAGAAAAGAAAGGGTACACAGAATTTCTAAGAAAATACAAGGACGTATTTGCCTGGTCATATGATGACATGACAGGTCTGAGCACATCTATTGTGGCCTACAAACTGCCAACTGATCAGACATGTCCACCGGTAAAGCAGAAGCTCAAAAAGTCCAAGCCTAATATGAGTCTAAAGATCAAAGAAGAAGTCACTAAGCAGGTCAGAGCTAAGGTTCTCAGGGTAGTAGAATATCAGACATGGTTAGCCAATATTGTGTCGGTGCCGAAGAAGGATGGGAAGGTCAGAGTATGTGTCAACTATCGGGATCTCAATTGGCCGAGTCCAAAGGACGACTTCTCCTTGCCGAACATACACATCCTGATTGACAATTGTGCCAAGAATGAGTTGCATTCATTTATAGATTGTTTCGCTGGTTATCAACAGATCTGGATGGATGAAGAAGATGCTGAGAAAATGGCTTTCATTACGCCATGGGGAATGTACTACTACAAAATGATGTCGTTTGGATTTAAAAATGCAAGGGCCACCTACATGAGGGCCATGACCACCATTTTCCATGATATGATACACAAGGAGATCGAAGTATATGTAGACGATGTTATCATCAAGTCCAAGAAAGACACTGATCACATGGAAGATTTGAGGAAGTTCTTCAATAGACTGAGAAGGTACAACCTAAAACTGAATCCCACAAAATGTGCATTTGGGGTTCCTGCCGGAAAACTACTTGGGTTAATTGTAAGTCACTGAGGAATAGAACTAGATCCATCAAAGGTTAAAGCTATTCAAGAATTGCCACCGCCAAAGAACAAGAAGGACATAATGAGTCTCTTGGGGAGACTTAACTATATCAGCTGGTTCATAGCATAATCTATATTAATCTGTGAGCCAATCTTTAAGATGTTGAAGACGGATGTCGCTACCAAATGGACCGATGACTACCAAAAGGCCTTTGACCGAATCAATGAGTACCTATCAACACCACCAGTTTTGGTCCCGCCCGAGCCAGGTAGACCTCTATTACTCTACCTCGCAGTATTGGATGGAGCGTTCGGTTGCATTCTAGGTCAGCATGATGAAATGAGGAGGAAAGGGCAGGCCATTTATTACCTCAGTAAGAAGTTCACCCGTATGAGACCCGATATTCGCCGTTAGTGCGCACCTGTTATGCTTTGACTGGGTGGTGCAGAAGCTGAGGCACTATTTCTGTGCCTATACCACATACCTCATATTGAGGATGGATCCTTTGAAGTACATCTTTCTGAAGCCCATGCCCACTAGCAAGCTAGCCAAGTGGAAAATCCTGTTGAGTGAATTTGACATTGTCGATGTAACTCAGAAGGCGATCAAGGGACAGGCACTAGCAGATCACCTCGCTGAAAATCCCGTGGACGGAGAATACGAACCCCTGAAAACGTATTTTCCCGACGAAGAGGTATTATTCATAGGAGAAGACATTGCAGAATCCTATGATGGTTGGAGGATGTTTTCTGATGGAGCAGCAAATTTCAAAGGAGTTGGCATAGGAGTTGTCCTGGTATCAGAAACCGGTCAGCATTATCTGGTCTCTGCCAAACTCAAATTCCCGTGTACCAATAACATGGCCGAATATGAAGCCTGCATATTAGGGCTCAAGATGGCTATTGACATGAACATTCAAGAGTTACTAGTAATTGGGGATTCAGATTTGCTTATACATCAGGTCCGAGAAGAATGGGCAACCAAGAACTCCAAAATACTCCCTTATCTGCATGATGTATAGGAGTTGAGGAAAAGGTTCACAAAGATAGAGTTCTAGCATGTTCCCAGAGTCCAAAATGAATTGGTCGATGCACTGGCTACCCTATCATCCATGATACAGCATCCTGACAAGAATTTCATTGATCCCATTCCCGTAAAGATCCATGATCAGCCAGCTTACTATGCTCATGTTGAAGAAGAAGCAGACGGAAAGCCTTAGTTTCATGATATCAAGGAATACTTGGCAAAAGGAGAATACCCAGAACTCTCAAACGCTACTCAGAAGCGCACGCTTTGGAGGTTATCCAACAATTTCTTTCCCAGCGGAGGAATCATATATAGGAGGACTCCTGATTTGGGATTACTAAGGTGCATCGACGCAAAGGAAGCATCCAGGCTATTAGAGGAAATTCATGCAGGGACCTGCGGTCCACATATGAATGGTTTTGTCTTAGCAAAGAAAATACTCCGAGCTGGTTACTTTTGGATGACTATGGAAACAGATTGCATCCAATATGTCCAAAAGTGCCACCGCTGCCAGATACACGCAAACATGATAAAGGTGCCTCCAAACGAGCTTAATGCAACATACTCACCATGGTCGTTCGCCGCTTGGGGAATGAATGTTATCGAACCAATCGAACCTGCCGCATCAAATGGGCAAAGGTTTATCCTAGTAGCAATCTATTATTTCACCAAATGGGTTGAAAAAGCATCATACAGAGCAGTGACTAAGAAAGTCATGGCAGATTTCGTCCGTGACCGTATCATTTGTCGGTTCGGGATTCTGGAGTCAATTATGGTTCCAATCTCAACAATGACCTGGTGAAAGCCATGTGTGAAGCTTGAAGATCAGACACAAGAATTCTACAGCCTACAGACCTCAGATGAACGGAGCCGTAGAAGTCGCCAACAAGAATATCAATAAGATATTGAGGAAAATGATAGAAAAACATAAACAGTGGCATGAGAAACTATCATTTGCTTTATTGGGGTACCACACTACAATTCATACATCAACTGGGGCAACCCCCTATATGCTGGTATATGGTACAAAATCGGTCATTCCCGCCGAAGTAGAAATCTCTTCGTTGAGGATCATACATGAAGCAGAACTCGACGATGCAGAGTGGGTGAAGAGTCGTTACGAGCAGATGGATCTTATATATGGCAAGAGAATGAATGAAGTTTGCCATAGTCAACTTTATCAGAACAGAATGTCCAGAGCCTTCAACAAAAGAGTCAAGCCAAGATAATTCACACCAGGGCAGCTGGTATTAAAGAAGATTTTCCCGCATCAAGATGAAGCCAAGGAGAAGTTCTCTCCCAACTAGCAGGGTCTATACATGGTCCACCGGGTTCTAACAGGAGGAGCCCTCATACTTGCAGAAATGGACGGGGAAGTTTGGCCAATGTCGATCAATTCAGATGCAGTCAAGCGATACTATGTGTAACCTTTATGCTTTCTTTCATGATGTAATTTAAACTACGCCTGACTGATTCCCGTTTAAGAGGGGATATGTAGGCAGCCCTATGGGTTCGGTCATAAGTCAATAAAATTTTCATTTTCCCCCGCAATTGGAAACTGGGGCAGAATTTTGAGGAGGACCCTCAAAATTCCGAAGTTAATTTCAGCCAATCATCGCTAGAAGTAGTCGAAAGCATCAATCCATTAAACTGGGGCAGAATTTTGTGGAAGACCCTCAAAATTCCATAACAAGAGAAGTTGTAATGTCTTGAACCACATCGCAATCGTCGGTTCATCTAAAGAAAACTATTCTTAATTATGTATTTTTGTTGCATTTTCTTTACTAAAATCATGCATGTTTATTTCTGAAATTGCTCTATTTAGCAATGCTACCCAAATGATATGGGCAACATCACTAGATCAAAATCGAGCAGGTCAAGCAAAGCCAACAGGGATACGAACTAACCTCCCCTCTACAAAACTCACAATTTTTCTTTGGATGCAAACATTTGGATTGCGAAAGCATCCGACATGTTATACATTCACAAGACTCACATTGCTCAGAAATAAAACTCTTAGAATTTTTGCACTTACTCACAACTGCTATCTGCACGCAGTGTCCCCAGCAGACACAGTATCCCCAGCAATCACGATACTGCAATCCGCTATCAGCTAAGAAAACTCTACTATCGTTTGCCCTTTTTACTTCCTGCATAAGGCTACTATTCTGCCTTCCGAGACTAAGCTCTATCTCCATCTGCATTTCTTGCATTGCATAAGGCTACCATTCTGCCTTCCGAGGTTAAGCTCTACCTCTATCTGCATTACCAGCATTGTATAAGGCTATCATTCTGCCTTCCGAGACTAATCTCTATCTCCATATGCATTTTCTGCATTGCATATAGATACCATTCTGCCTTCCGAGGTTAAGATCCACCTCCATCTGCATTTCCTGCATTGCATAAGGCTACCATTCAGCCTTCCGAGAATAAGCTCTATCTCCATCTGCATTCTTGCATTGCATAAGGCTACCATTCTGCCTTCCGAAGTTAAGCTCTACCTCCATCTGCATTCTCTGCATTGCATAAGGCTACCATTCTGCCTTCCAAGACTAAGCTTTGTCTCTATCTGCATTCTTTCATTACATAAGGCTACCATTCTGCCTTCCGAGGTTAAGCTCTACCTCCATCTGCATTTCCTGCATTGCATAAGGCTACCATTCTGCTTTCCAAGGTTAAGCTCTACCTCTATCCGCATGGCTGAAATATCGCCACTTTATTTACATCTTGTATGGCTGAAATATCACCACTTTATTTACATCTTGTATCAGCTGAAAGATCGCCAGTTCAGTTATATTTTGTATCGGCTGAAATACCACCACCTTCTGCATCTCATGGGCTGAAATATCGCCACTTCATTTACATTTTGCATGGCTGAAAGATCGCCACTTCACTTACATATTGCATCAGCTGAAAGATCGCCACTTTATCGACTGAAATATCGCCACCTTCTGCATCTCATGGGCTGAAATATCACCACTTCATTTACATTCTGCATGGCTGAAAGATCGCCACTTCACTTACATCATGCATCGGCTGAAAGATCGCCACTTCATCGGCTAAAAGATCACCACCTTCTGCATCTCATGTGCTGAAAGATCACCAATTTGTCCAAAGGCGTCATTGTTCATAGGCACCATTTTCATAGCCCGAGAACGCCATGCCATGGCCTGAGGACCCTTTTATCTTTTGCATATCATTATTCAAAGGCATCATAGTTTGGAGGCATCATTCTCATATCCCGTGAGCATCATTTCATGGCATGCGAATCCTTTATTATACGCTTCATGGCCCAGGACGTCATGGTTTGAGGACGTCATCCTAACCGTCCAAAGACAGCATTCATGGTCCGACTGGAATTTGCATCATGTTTAAATTTACGCACAATATATGCTTGTATTGCTTATTTGTAGGTAAACCAGCGAGCAACGACTATCTTAGCAGGAGCAATCTCTCTCCAGTTCCCGCACCCTTATTAGACCTTAACCATTCATCCTGATCTGAATATTGCGCCCGTTCTTGAAAAGGTCTCTATCGGCATACGCCGCCGACAAACCTGAACTATATATGGCTTGATTCCTGTAAATCCAGGGATATGTAGATAGCTCAGGAGCCAGAGCATGACCAACCTCTTCAAACCATTTCGTCCGTCCAAAATTGGTCATCATATCTTTACCCGATAACTCTTTCATCCTTCCCGGGTAAAGAGAGGCAACTGTTGATACCCAATTTTTCCATGTATATTTTTTATAGGCAAAATACTTTCAAAATAGCATATGTATGCATATATAAGTGTGTGCAAATATTCTAGTATTTTTTCTAATTTTTTTATAGATTTTTAAATCAATTTATTACTCTATTTTAGCAGTACAAAAACCAATAATTATTTCTCAAATTATCATTTTGGTGATCAACTTATTTGATTCTCATATTTATATAAAAATATAACTAAGGTAATTTTACACATTTTTACAAATTCATTTAGTATTTTTAAAGCTGAATTGCATATAATTGCAATTTTAGCCTATTGTAAGATTTAATTGCGTTTATAATTACAAAATTGATTCCAGTATTTTTAATTTAATGTTTATATGTTTTTAATTAATTTAGTACATTTAATTTATTTCCAAAAATTATTTACTATTTTTTATAAAATGTAAAGGGGAAAAGTTGCTATTTAAATACTAGCCCTATTTCATTTCAATTGTAGCACAAATCAACCCCCCAATTGAACCCAATTGCAATTTCAAATTACCCGACCTTATTTCTAAATTACCCGACCCCTGACCGGTTTAATTCAACCCACCCGGCTCCCCTTTTGATCCAGGCCGTTGATCATTTTGATTAATGGCTACAATTCCCCTTTCCTTTTTTAATTCACAAACACCCCAACCCTAAAATTATTTTCATTCACCCGCCGCCTCTGAAACCCCTCTCATCTCCCAAACTCTCTCGGACCTTCCCTAACCCTAGCCACCTCTCACCATCTTCCACCTCGAAACCCACCGGAAACCATGGCTTCCCAAGCTGTGAGGGCCCTATGCTCACCTCCCCTTGCTCTTACACACCTGATACCTGATGATTTGAGGCCAGGCCTCGAAGGTTTGCACCCATACCTCTGCTTATTCAAGGTTCCAGAGTCATCACCGGCCATGCTCCGGCGTACCATGGTTTTTTTAGCCTAATTCTGATCTCTCCGACTTAGATCGGTGACCTTTTAATGCCTTTCTGATTTCTAGGATTCTTCCGAAACCCTAACCCTTTGAGGTTCTCTCCGATTTTTCTTTTAGATCTGTTGTTTATCTATGCTCTACTTGAGTTTTCAAACGATTCCCTAACTTTTCTTTCAAAAAAATTACTTTTCAAAGTCTTTGTTCTACAATCTAGGGTTCTTTGAAAATGCTTAAGTGTTTCTCTGACTTTCTTTTCCTTTTCTTTTGTGTATATTTGCCTCTAGTGTGTTCTTTTTTCCTTCTACCATGTATGTTCTTCTACTGTGCTTTCTATATTCCGTTCTTGTATATTCTTCTACTGTGCTTTCTATATTATGGTCGTCTATGCTTTTCTACTATGTCCCGCTATTTTCTTATACAATGTTCTGGTATGTTTCGCCTACTGTATTCTTCTACCGTGTTCTTAAGCGGTCTTACTTTTTTTCTTCTATTGAACTTTTTTTAAGTCTCTTTAAAAGGGCCTTCTTAAGCATGCTTTCTTCTACCGTTCTTATCAGTCTTTTCTCATCATGTTTCGAATTAGTTTCTTTACTCTATTTGCTTTAAACTCCTCTACTGTATTTATATGCTATTAATGAGTTCTGTTGCTAGAAGAAGCATGTTAGAAGTTTCAGTTCTTTTCTGAAACCTCTAAACATGTTTCGATTCGACTACTTGCCTCCTCATCTTTTTACTTGATTCAAGGTGAAAACCCTAGAATTTGGGGGTTCTACCGAGGTTTGATTGAACTAAGGCTTTCCTTTAGAACCCACAACTCTTTCAGACTGACTTTAAGTCTCTGAACTGAGTTTGGACACCTTTATTTTCTTACAATGCTGAACTTTTTGCTAAACTCTTCTACACTGGATTTTTTCTACTGATTTACATGACAGTCTTCTTTCAAGCTCACATGCTCCTTATATATGATGAATTTACCTCTAAATGGTTTTCAAATTTGCAATTACTGCAAACTTCCTTCTGAATGTAGCTTGATTGATTTCTTTCCATCTTTTACTGATTTCCTCTGTGACTCGACTTAAGTAAAACCCTTCTTCATCTTTCTGACTTGGTTCATTCATACCAAATTTCAGACCTTGTTACTGGCTGTTAATTGACTCCCTTACCTTATTTCCACAAATCGTGTACTGGCAAAACCCTATCCTTAAATAAACTTTATGTATTTGCCCTCAATTGCATGCTTTACACAAAGTGTTTATTCAATTCCTTTCCTTAAATAGTTTTACTCGTTTTGAATCTGAATCCCTTAATTAAGGGAAGCCTTGTGTAATTGATTGATAATCAGTTTTCAAACTATTTTCTTACCTTATTTCTGTCTGCTTTCTTCACTATAAAGGCACGACCCTTTTCACAAATACACACTTCACACTTCACACATCACAATCCTTCTGAACTCTTACTTACACATAATAGCATTCTCTCTTCTTGTCTGCACTGTGGCTTTTACAAGACTACTGCATTTTGTCTTTTGTTTCTTTGAAACTAGTATGTCCCAATTTAAGTTTCAACATCACCAATGTGTTTACTTATAGTCTTTGTATCCATGTCTACTTTATTGTTTTCTGTAGAGTTCTATATTTAGCTTAGTATGCCTATGTTCTACTGCCTGTTCCTGTTGTGAATCTTTGCTCCCTTTCCCATTACCCCTATGTGTTTGTAAATGGTGACTTAGGGCATGACAAAATGAGTTGTTGTCCATGAACTGAGTTTTGAACCAATGGAGTCTTAACCTTTAAATAGGCTGGAGGGTGTGCCATCATATCCCATTACTGGGTATGCCCATCAGCCTGCTCTTCTTGTGTTCTTGTAAATTTCCCTACTCCCCTATACCGCTATGTGCACTGATTTTAAGTTATTCCCTTTTCCCTTTCCCCTTTCAGAATTTCTGGTCTGCACTTACACTCTCTCTTAGTTTGTAAGTTCTACTCCCCTCTTGTGAGCCTTGCCTTGGGACCCTTTGAGCTCCCTATGAACTTGGACACTTGAGGGCTAGCCTTTCCACACTACACTTATCCCAATCTAATAATACATTTGGGTGTGAGCATTGCCCGGGGTCCTTTCGAGTCTCTTAGGGAACTTTGACACACTCAAATGGGAGAAAGGCTTTGGATCATGATCTTTGGAGTTGGTTTACCTCATATTTAAGACATGAAGTCTGAATCAGGCTCTCCTTGGTTGTACTATTAATTTCTGATGTATTTTCCTTACTTTATTTTTTCTGGACTGTAATAACTTTGTAATAAACTATTGGGGATGGCTAGTGAAAAAAGGGGCCGCAACACCAACACATTTAACTACAACGTTATGGTTAAAAACAAGTTCTTGGTAAGAAAGAGCTTTAATTAGTTACCTTTAGACTCTTGTATTGACTTGAGTAATCATCGAGTGGTTTAGTTGAAACATTAGAGATTTTTAATCTTGAATATGGTTGTTGTACGCCCACGACTCTATCCTTATTAACAATCCAATTGTGTGAGAAGTGAGATTTAAGACCTTTTTCATTTGATATCCACGATACAAGTTTTTACACGTCTTGTAGTGACCCTCTCTTGGCACCCTAGCTTTCCTTATCGCTCTTGAGAAGTAAATGGATAAAACATAAGTTTGTGGGGAGAGACGAGAGGATTGAAAGTGATAAGAAGGCAAAAAAAGAAAAGAAATGAAGAAAAGCACAACCAAAGAAAAAAAAGAATGAACAAAAGGAAAATACAAAAAGAAAGTGAATAAAGTGAAGAGTTGAAGGGTTTCAAAGAAAAGCAATGATGCAAAGCATGGAGAAAACAAAGAAGGAGAAAATGACCATCATGACCGAGAAAGAGTGATGTTAAGTTTCTCTAGTTCCCCCGAAAAAAAAGATAATGACTCAAAGAATCGGCACAACCTGAGCCAAAAAGAGAAAAAAATTGAGTGCTTAAGGAAAGGTGAACCAGTTCATATTCCAACATTCTCTACCCCTGTCCAATAAGCCTCCATTACATTTCAAAAAAGCCCTACAGGATTTCAACCCGAGTGGACTTATATTAGTGGTGATTTACATGAGGGGCAAGCAATTGGTACCTAGAGCTGTACTTGTGGCATTCTTTTGAGAGAGATAAGCGAACTTTTCACAAATCCTTGAATTGAGTGCTACATTCTTAAGTGAGATATGACAACGAAGAGTAGAGAATGAGGAGTTTGGGATCCACAATGACCTACATAAAAGAGAGAGCTTCCTTGATGAATAAAGTCAACTCTTGATGCTCTGGTGTCACATTTGAACTATTGTACTTGAAAAGTCAAATCATTGCCTTATTGATAATCCATAAGTGTTGTGGGTAATTTGTTGGTCCTAATTGATGTGTGTTTGATTCACCTTAGGCTAGCTGAAATAGAGCTTTTCTTGTAGATGTGGGAATTACCTTATTTGCTTGAGGACAAGCAAAAGCTTATATTTGGGTAGTCGATAAGTAGGGATTTTAACTACTTATTTGCACCATTTTACTTTCATTTTAGCTCAAAAATGCTTAAAGGTATTCCCTAGAACTGATAAAGTGTGCTTACTTGCAGGATTATTGGAAAATAAGCCAACGAGATGAAAATCAACTCAAGAAGGAGTAATTTTGGATAATGACAAAAATAAATCAAAAAAAGTAAAATGCGGACCGCACAATATTGTGTACGGCCGCAGACTGTGAAGATTCCTCTGTCAAATTTCCTATGCAAAGTACGGACCGCACAATTATAGTGCGGCCGCATAAGATGAGGTTCAGAGAGGTGTGACTTTGGGACCATGAAGAAGTGCAGACCGCACTATTATTATGCGGACGCATAATCAAAAGTGCGGCCACACTCAGAAATATGCGGTCCACAATTGTTAATCCTTTACTGCTTTAGGTAACTTTGTAATAGTTTATCATTTTAACATTGGATTAATTTCCTTTTATCATCTATTATGAGTTTAATTTTATTTACTTCTTTAGTTTCTTCAATTTTCTCTATGAGTAGCTAAATTTCTAGCTAGGGTTGTAATCCAACCCTAGTGTGGGTACCTAATGGGTGTTTAATTTAGGTCTTGTTTGTGATTGAGTAAGAGATATTTAGTCTAGTTCTTGCTTGAATTTAAGAATTAATGGTTGTAAACATTGATTCATGCCTAATTGACTTAGACTCTACTTGAGAAAGAGAGTCTAAGTCTAGGAAAACTTGGCTAACAAGGAATTGGGGTGAACTCAAGAAATTGATAGCCCCAATTAAAAGGTTGAATCTAAAGATAGTAGGACCCGACTTGAGCATCTATCACTTGTTTTGTGCAATACCCATTTAGACTTGAGAAAGCCAAATTAGGTAAAACCACCCTAACTACCAAGAGGTATTGAGTGGGTAATTATGTGTGATTGCTATATTACGACCCCTACCAATCAAACATACTCTAAAGCCCACAATCAGTTAGGTAACCACCTAGGTGGAAGTCACGACCCTAGATCTTTTATAAACTTGAAAAACAACAACACCAAAAATATCGTTCTCTAGCTTTTCATTTGCAAACAATAGAATAATCATTAGAAGTTGAAGGAAACAACCAAACATGTGGAAGTGCATTTTGGTCACATCATATACTTAGTCTAGATATATACCAAATCCAATATAAGCTCTCTGTGGAATTGACCCCGACTCAAGTTGGGTAATTATAATTGCATCGACCACTTCACAATCCCAATTAGTGGTGTGAATTTGGACAACATCTGGCCTTGAGAGTTGTTTCTTTGCCCTTGAAAGTTTTTCACGTATTGCATTTCCTCCTCTTGTTCATCATAAGATTCATCTTGATCAAACCCACTATCTTCTTGCACATAATTCGCTATACGATTTCGCACTTCTGCACCCTTTTGCCTTCTCTTGTTCACCATCATATTAACTCCCTCTATGGCATTGACTTGTTTAGGATTTTTCACTTGTTGAAGTTTAGCCTTCGATAATTGATTCATTGCGGTGGTCAACTCAGCAATGGCTTACCTATGATCATGGAATTCTTTATGTAGATGAATCACATTCGGATCACCTTGAGGAAGATTTGCTCTACTTTTCCATGCCAATGAAGTATCCATCATTTCATCTAAAATCTCACAATCTTCCACATATGGAGTTGTTATGAAATTTCCACCAGCAAGTTGGTTGACCACGCATTGATTGGTATATTCATCCCACGATAGAAATTTTGTTGATTCATAGCCTCCGTCATGTCACTATTGGGGTACTCTTTGACCATTGTTCACTACATTTCCCATATTTCATGCAACGACTCATTGGGCTCTTTTTTGAATGCTAGAATCTCATCTCTAAGAGTAGCCATATGCCCAGGAGAAAGGAACTTGGAAATAAATTTCTCCGCCAATTCATCCCATGTATGGATGGAATGGTTTGGCAATCTCTCTAACCAATCCAAGGCTTTCCCCCATGGAGAGAAAGGAAATACCCTCAACCTTAAAGAATTCTCGGAGACGTTTGTCTGTTTGCTCCCCGAATAAGTGTCCACAAACCCCTTCAAGTGTTTGTATGCATTTTGACTTGGAGCCCCAGCGAAGAATCCTTATTGCTCTAGCAATGTGTGCATTACATTCGTGATTTGAAAGTTTCCCACCCTAATGCGAGGCGGGACTATGGACCTTGCATACCCTTCATTCGGCAACACCCGATGTAGACCCGCTCTTGGTGGAGATGGGGGTGGAACTGGGACTTTTTCTTGAGGTTGTCAACCTTTTCTATTTGCTTGGGGTTCAAGAGGAACCTCTTCAACTTGGTCATCTTCTACGTCCACATCCCTCATAGGCATATTTCCGAGTGGATCATTGTTGAGAGCCATTGTTGCACCTACAATTGTTTCACAAAAAAGATTAGTAACACGGAAAGAAAAGAAGGCAATTCACACACAAAATCAAATATATAGCTAAATTCATTTTTAGCTCCCTGGCAACTGTGCCAAAAATTGATCACGTCCAAATGCACGCCTCTAATAAGGTATGACACGGTCGTTTGCAATAATAAAACCTAACAAAGAGTCGGGATAGAATCTATAGAGAGCTAAGATGGGAATTAGTAGTATATATTCGGAGTGAGTACGTGAAGTATCTAGATTGCACTTCCACAAATAGGGTTTTATTTTTACTTCTAAAATTACGCTAAGGATTGCAATTCTAAAGGTATAAAACTAGAGATGATTGTTTTTTAACATTTTTCAAAGATATAAAAAGACCTAAGGTTGTGACCATAACATAGGTGTTTGCCTAATGGGATAAAGACTTTTATGTTATTTTATTGTCTAGGGTGTGTTATAGCTCACAACACTACGTTGCCCACTCAATACCTCTCGGTCAGAGAGTGTTTTTGTCCAATTTGGCTTTCTCAAGGCTAAATGGGTATCTACCAAATCGGTTGATAAGAGATCAAGTTGGGTTGTTAAGATCTCTAGGTTGAACCCTTTAATTGGGTTAATCAATCTTTCAATTCACCCAATTCCTTGTTATCTAAGTTAACCTAGACTAGGTATCTCTTTCACAAGAAGAGACTAAGTCAAATAGGCATAAATCAATGTTTGCAACCATTAATTTCATAATTGAAGTATGAACCTAGCTAAATAACAAACATCTATTCATAAGCAAGGATAAAATTAATCACTGATAAGATTTTTACATAGTAAAAATCTAGCTAGTCATAGTGGGTATAGAAGAAAACAAAGAAGAAAAGATAATAAAACTCATATTAAAAGATTAAAATATAAAAACCCAATGTTAAATCACCAAAATAAGCTAAAGTTGCCTAAAGAAGCAAGGAGAAACGACTATAGCACTTTGAATATTCAAAACTTGACCTAAGAAAAGTGAAACTATTCTATTTATATTGGAATTTTCAGACCAAAAATGCCCTTCGGAGTTTCTGCAGTCACTTTCTTCATCTTTACAGGATTTGCATCTTCGCGGCCGCATAATTCTAAACAGTGGCCGCATTTCTCATTTTTTTCGGTTCGCACATTTCTAGGTGCGGCCGCACGGGGCTCTTCTGTGGATCGCACAAATGTAATTGCGGTCGTATAGCTGATCTTCTGCGGCCACACAATAATTGTATGGTCCGCACTTCCTTTGAGCTTGAAATGAGAACTCTCTAAACTTTTAATCTTGTTGACCTTTTGTGGCCGCACATTTCATGTGCGGACCGCACTTCTCACGGTCCTCTGATATGAATGCCTTCACAATCTGCAACCGCAGATAGAAATCTGTGGTCCGCCTATTTCTGTCCTTGAGTTCAGATTACTCCTTCTTAAGTTGGATTTCATCTTAGTGGCTAATTTTCCAATACTCCTGCAATTAAGCATATTTCATCAGTTTTCAGGAACACAATTAAATGCTTTTGGACTAATACGAAAGCTAAAAGGCGATAATAAGTAGTCAAAATCCCCACTTATCAGGGGCACAACTTTGGTTCTGCAATTGAGCTATTGCTGCCTGTTGAGCCTGTAATATTTTGAAGATCACCCCAAGTTGATCCCATCACCTTCGCCATTGTGTGTACTCTGGGCTATCGATCAGGCTCCCCTACAAATACTATTTTTGGGGTCGGTAGGCAAGTTTGCTTCGATATCCACATGTGACTTAGCATCGATCAGGTCCACGACTGGAACTTCGTTGGGGTCAACATGGTGCACCTCGTTGCCGGGCACCACATTATTGTTTTCGCCATGGTGGTCAAACTCATTATCAACGTACAAATGGACATATTAAGAGTTTGATATTTTTTAATTTGACCAGAAATTAAAAGCTCAAAGAAAAAGTGCAAAATATAGTACGTTATGGAAATTTGTATCAAACTGCCACCATTATCCTTAGCTCTACGGTGGGCGCCAGACTGTTTACCCTAAAAAATGGATAACAATTGAATTTATATGTGGTTTTAAGGATATGCGGATTAATTCAACACAAATAATAAATGGCGTTAGATTAAATAAATAAAAGATGTAATAAATTGTCAAACCAATAAAAGAGAGTGATACCGAACTCAGTAATGGCTTAACGAAGTGCCTGCCTTTGATCCGGAGCTCACACTAATAAATAACTGATGAACAAAAATAAGAACTTTGAATTAAGAGTATATTCCCTTGATAAGCATGTTATAATGTGTCGTGAATAATAATATTTCCTCTTTATATAGTAGGGGAGTTTTATCCTAAGTACAATTCTAAAAAAAGTAAAAATCATTTGTTCGCTAACCACTTATTCTCTGCCGATACAGGCCGAGATTCACGTCATAATATCCGGTGAGGCTCAGACATCACGACCCTTTGTTAATTGTGTGTATTTGTTTGGTAATGTTCTCCAAAGCCTCAATCCTCAAATTGGACCCCACGGATATGGCCTCGATATCCCCGAGGGCAGGTGTTTTGCCCGACTCCAATCCATTATGGTCACGTTTTTGCTTCATTTGGCTCACCGGGAAGCCGAGTCATGCAATGGATTCAGTTTTACCCATATACAGTACAGAGAAGCAGTGATGGTGTAAATGTTGCGTATCATCATCTACTAGCTTCAAGCAATACATCGACCACCACTTGTTGACAGTGGCGAAGCCACATAGTCATAAGTGTGGTCAGTTGATCACCCTTCGTCGAAAAATTGTACTGTGTATATAGGTAAAAATTACGTTTTAGAGGTATATAATACATATTGAACATCCTTTGTCGACCCTCCAAGTCTACCCTTGAGAAAATTCCCTTGAGAAAATTTGAATACCCTTGAGAAAATTTGAATACCCTTGAGAAAATTCCTAGCTTCACCACTGCTTGTCGACCCTCCAAGTCTAGCCAGAAATTTTATCTTCATTACCTAAGTATTAACTTTTGGTTATATATATAGAGAGGAAAATACAGGTTTATGCTTTAATCATAAAACAATTTACGTCCCCTTCCTGTACATGTTCTAGTAGAAAATAAATATGGAGTAATTGAAATTACAAAACAGAAACACTTCACTTAATCAATATTGTTCGAGTACATTTAATAAAGTTGCTAGTACTTAGCACCTACACCATTGTCGTCTCTAAGTTATTCTCCGGGTCAAATGGTTGTGGGTCTTTACAAATTTATATTAAATTTTTTGATACTATCTCTTTTTATATATGGGAGATTTATTTTTACGCATAAGAGATTTATCTTTTACACATAAGAGATCTAAAAAGGGTACTTTCTTAATTTTAACATTGTAAATTGTCATGAATGTATTTCTCGAGAAAAGGGTGACATGAACCTTCTTATGCCAAAAACAAAATAGAACAAGGGAGGTAAGTGTAATATTCTAGACCACAAGATTATTGTGACCAAACACAAATCTGAAGGTAGATCTATGAATTATCTAATGTCAAAAAGAGTCATCAACATTTCAGATTTATCTCGAAGAATAACTTATCTTAATCTCTCTTTCTTTTCTTCTATAAACTAATTCGATATCGATATATGGGGGACTTGTATACGATTAAAATTGTATGCCTCCAATTTATAGGCTTGAGGGTCCGTCACGGGCCCAAGTTTGGGTGAGACCGAGATTTGTGATCAGTGGACCAGAATTAAGCTCGAAGACAAAGCGTAGTTCCCGGAGATAGGAGTACGAGGAGCACCAGGTTTGAGTATGCCCGACTCCGAAATAGTACCGTTACAGACTCTTAACAGAGCGAGCTAGATTCCTTCCACATCCCCAAAATCATGGTGCAAATCCCAGAATAGAATTTACGATTCCGTACTAGGCGGTTAGACAGTTGTACCAAGAATATTCCCAACTGTAAATAGAAATATTCCTTATTTAGGGTTTTCCTATTATATAAAGGGGATCGAAATCATTTGTAACATCATCTTCTTACTAAGCAAAGAATATACTCTCTACCTTTTCGCTTATTGTTCATCAGCATTGTCCTTTAGCTCTATTGTTCTTACTTTACGATTCTTACTTTATTGCTCTTAGCCCATCTCGAGGTCACCACTATCAACTATTATTGGTTTGATTCACTTGTGTTTTTTTATTCTTACTCCATATTTCTTGATTGCTAATTGGTATTGAACTAAATCACATATCTTTAAAACCACAAATCAAATTTAATTGTTACTCATATTTCGAGGTAAACTGTTTGGCACCCACCGTAGGGCTAAAGATAATAGTGATTATTTCGTTATTGATACTAATTACACACATTAGCTTTACACTTTTTCTTGTCAATATTTTTTTATTCTCAGGCTTAAACATGTCTAGCACATAAAATGCACTTGTTCATGACAATGAAGGTCTTGGAGAAACCAACAACACAGGGGTCGGTATACCACTGATAAACCCAGGGGAAGTACCAAATGCGAAATCAGTTGATGTTAGTTCACACATCGCTTTGAATATAGATCAAGGCGCGGACCCCGAAGGAAATATGCACAAGGAAGCCCGATCCGGTGACCAAAGAACACAAGGAATGGGAGATGGGGGAGTCAGCTCCAAGTGATATTCGAGATGCTGCAAGCTCAGCAAATCACCATCACTCAACTTCAGAGTCAGAATAAAACTCCAAACACAGCCGAACCAGTAAACACTCAGCATACTGAACAAGCACTAGAGAGGCTCGATGAAAGTGGCTCGGGAATTGACCCCCTGATTATAAGAATGCTCGAGGAAATAACTAAGAGGATAGAGTCCAGAGAAAAGAAAAATGAGGACAAGAGAAGAAGGTAGAGACTTATAACTCCCGTATAGACCAGATACTGGTGGCACCTCTAATTTTGAAAGGTTTAGACACTAAAAATTCATACAAAAATCATTCCCTCAGAGTGCGGCTCCGATGCCTATTCCTAAAAAATTTTGCATGCCCGATATACCCAAATATAATGGAACAACTGACCCCAACGAGCATATCACTTCGTACACTTGCGGAATCAAAGGAAATGATTTGAATAACGATGAGATCAAATCAGTCTTGCTAAAAAGGTTTGGAGAAACGTTGTCAAAAGGAGCCATAATTTGGTATCATAACCTAGCTCCTAACTCTATTGACTCGTTTGCTATGTTAACAGATGCCTTTGTGAAAGCACACGCCGGGGCCATAAAGATGGCCACAAGAAAATCGAACGTCTTCAAAATTAAGAAAAGGAACAACGAGATGTTAAGGGAGTTTGTGACCCGATTTCAGATGGAAAGAATGGAATTACCATCGGTCTCCGATGACTGGGCAGTACAGGCTTTTATGTAGGGACTGAATGAAAAGATCTCGATCGCATCTCGGCAGTTGAAGCAGAACTTGATTGAATATCCAGTTGTGAAATGGTCGGATGTGCACAATCGTTATCAGTCAAAGATCAGAGCCGAGGACGACCAGTTGGGAGCCCCCTCGGATTCAGTGTATCCTAATAGATTCGCAACCAAGCCCCTAGGGACACAGACCGGTAATCGAGATTCAACAAATAATGGTATCATCCATATGCTGATCGAAGGAACAATGGCCCAAGCCACAATACTCCTCAGAGCAATCGGAGAAACGATCGAGGTAAAAGCTATCGGGACTCATGAGTAAAAACGGGTTTGATAAGCACACTAACCCCGCCGAGGCCCCTCAATTATCAGAGTACAACTTTAGCATAAATGCACCAGGGTTGTCTCAGCTATTGGGAGAATTAAAGACACCAAGTGGCCCAGGCCAATATAGACTGATCCTTCTTAAAGAAACTCGAACATGATGTGCAAGTATCATGGCACACATGGTCATCAAACAGAAGATTGCAGACAGATAGGGAAGAAGTGGCTCGTTTGTTTAACGAGGGTCACCTTCGAGAATTCCTAAGTGATCAGGTTAAGAATCACCTCCTCGAGAGATATGCAAGGAAAAATGAACAAGAAGAACCACAACATGTAATCCACATGATCATTGGTGGAGTCGATGTCCCTCAACGACCTGTGTTCAAGCGTACCAAAGCATCGATCACTAAGGAAAACAGAATCGAATTTATGTGTCCGTAGACGTCTTATCATTCTGTGATGAGGAAGTAGAAGGCATATCTCAACCTCACAACAACGCCCTGGTAATCTCTATCCTTTTGAATAAAATTCAAGTTAGACATGTTTTAGTAGATCTAGGTAGCTCATCAAATATAATCAGATCGAGGGTCGTGGAACAACTCAGCCTACAAGATCACATTATACCTGCATCCCCGGTCCTGAATGGCTTCAACATGGCAAGCGAAACAACGAAGGGACAGATTATCTTGCCAGTTAACATAGCCGGGACCATTCATAGATACGAAGTTCCATGTCATCGAAGGTAACATGAGGTATAACGCACTCCTCGGGAGACCATGGATACACAACATGAGGGCAGTGCCTTCAACTCTTCACCAGATGATGAAGTTCCCAACAGAGGAAGGGGTAAAACAGTCTACGGGGAGCAACATGCTGCAAAAGAGATGTTTGCGATCGAGGAAGTTGGGCCAACCCTAGAGCCTTAGATCTCGGAGAAGTCGAGCACTAAAGATAAGTAGGTCGCCAAATAGCAATTAATGCCTCCAGCCTCGATGGAGAAAAAGCAATAGGTAATCGAAGACGAAGATAAGGATTTCCTTACTCCTCAAACCTTCATCTTTCCCGAAGAATCTGATGCAACAAAATCAACTATTGAGGAGCTCGAGCGGGTCATTTTGATCGAGTACATGCCTGAGTAAAAGGTATACCTGGGAACGGGATTAACCCCCAAACTCAAGAAAAAACCCATGCAATTTCTTATTGATAATATGGATTGCTTTGCTTGGTCCTACTTAGATATGACAGGGATCCCACCAGAAATCACCACACATCGGCTGAGCACCGATCCCAGGTTCAAACCGGCAAAGCAAAAGAGGAGGCCTCAGTCCGAGGTAAATCATGCCTTCATAAGAGACGAGGTAACCAAACTTCTTAAAATAGGATCGATTCGGGAGGTAAAGTATCCCGAATGGTTAGCAAACGTAGTTGTAGTTCCTAAAAGGAAATAAGCTTAGAATGTGTGTGGACTATAAGGACTTGAATAAAGCATGTCCGAAAGATTCTTTCACATTGCCAAACATCGATGGAATGATTGATGCCACGACTGGCCACGAGACCCTAACATTTCTCGATACCTACTCCGGATACAATCAAATTCAAATGAACCCGGAGGACCAGGAAAAGACTTTATTTATAACTAAGTTTGGAACTTATTGTTACAACATAATTCCCTTCGAGCTAAAAAATGCAGGAGCTACATACCAACGCCTAGTTAACAAAATGTTTGAAGAAAAAATAGGTAAAACAATGAAAGTCTATATTGATGACATGTTGGTTAAGTCCCTGCGCGCAGAGGACCATTTAGTGCATTTTTAGGAAATGTTTGCAATTTTAAGGAAATAAAACATGAAGCTTAACCCGGAGAAATGTGCCTTCGGAGTCGGCTCGGGTAAGTTCCTCAGCTTCATGGTATCAAATCAAGGTATCGAAATCAATACCTATAATATCAAGGTTATCAAGGATATCACAATCGTGGATAGTGTGAAGGTCGTGTAAAGGATGAGAAAGCGAATAGCTGCCTTGGGTCGATTCATTTCGTGGTCGTCGAATCGGAGTCACCGGTTCTTTTCCTTGCTCAAAAAGAAAATGGATTTCGCGTGGACCTCGGAATGTCAGCAAGCCTTAGAAGAATTAAAGCGATATCGGTCAAGCCTGCCTTTGCTTCACACCATGAAGGAAGATGAAAGGATTTATCTATACTTGGTAGTATTCGAGATAGCGGTAAGTGGGGTACTAGTTCGAAAAGAGCAAGGTACGCGATTTCCTGTTTATTACGTAAATCGAACTCTATGAGATACTGAAACTAGGTATCCTCATTTAGAAAAATTAGCACTTTCATTGATAAGCGCTTCTCGAAAGTTAAAACCATATTTTCAATGTCATCCTATATGTGTATTAACCACTTACCCTCTTCGAAACATTTTGCATAAGCCCGAGCTATCGAGCTAATTGGCCAAATAGGCCATCGAACTTATCAGGTACGATATCAAATATTAACCCCGAATGGCCATCAAGTCTCAAATCCTAGATGACTTCGTGGCCGATTTTACATCGACCCTCATACCCAAAGTGGAGAAATAACTCCTGCTAAACTAGGGCACAACATCGGGGTTATGGACCCTTTTCACGGACGGTGCCTCGAATGTGAAAGGGTCCGGGTTCGGTATTGTCTTGAAACCACCCACAGGTGATACTATTAGGCAATCTATCAAAACTCCAAGATCAACTAACAATGAGGCCGAGTATAAGGCCATGATTGCAGGTCTTGAGCTAGCTAAAAGCTTGGGAGCAGAAATCCTCGAGGCCAAGTGACATTCTCTATTGGTCATAAACCAAGTAAACAAAAGCATCGAGGTTTGGGAAGACAGAATGCAACGGTACTTAGATAAGCTACAGCTAACTCTACACCGCTTTAAGGAGTGGACTCTAGACTATGTGTCTCGAGAGCAAAATATTGAAGCCAACGCACTTGCTAATCTTGGGATCCTCAGTCGAAGAAGATGACATCGTCCCGAGGGCCGTTGTCCAATTATCAAGGTCTGTAGTTGAAGAGGGTCATGCCAAGATAAATTCAACAAGCCTAACGTGGGACTGGAGGAATAAGTATATTGACTATTTGAAGAATGGAACACTCTCATCGGACCACGAAGAATCGAGGCCTCACGAGCCAAGGCTGCTAGGTTTGCATTAGATGAAGATGGAACATTGTATGAGAGAACGTTTAATGGGCCATTTTTGGAGCCAGGAGACACCGATTATGTCCTTCGAGAAATCCACGAAGGCACTTGTGGGAACCATTCCGGCGCCGAATCTTTGGTTTGCAAAATTATCAGAGCAGGTTACTACTGGATAGCATGGAAAAAGGTACTAAGGAGTTTGTCACAAGATGTGATAAGTGTCAACGATTTGCACCGATGATACATCAACCCGGAGAACAACTCCATTCGGTTTTATCCCCGTGGCCTTTCATGAAATGTGGAATGGATATAGTCGGGCCTCTACCAATGGCCCCAGGTAAAGCTAAATTTATTCTATTTATGACTGATTATTTTTCTAAGTAGGTGGAAGCACAGGTCTTCGAGAAGGTCCGAGAAAAAGAAGTCATCAACTTTATCTGGGACCACATCATATGTCGATTCGAGATACCCGCCGAGATCGTGTGTGACAATGGAAAGCAATTCATCGGTAGCAAGGTAATGACATTCCTCGATGCGCATAAAATAAAGAGGATTTTATCGACACTGTACCACCCAACCGAAAACCGACAGGCCGAGTCAACAAATAAAACTATCATTCAGAACTTGAAGAAAAGACTTGATGATGCAAAAGGGAAATGAATAGAAGTTATACCCGAGGTCCTTTGGGCATATTGGACCACATCAAAATCCAGTACGGGGGTCACCCCATTCTCTCTAGTATATGGCTCTGAGGCCCTCATCCATGTTGAGGTTGGAGAACCCAGCGCCAGGTTTCAGCATGCTTCGAAGGAGTCAAATCACGAGGCCATGAATGCCAGCCTCGAGTTATTAGATGAAAAGCGAGAAGCAGTGCTCATTCGGATGTCCGCACATAAGCAAAGGAATGAAAGATACTACAATAGAAGAACCAACCTTCAACATTTTGGAATCGGTGACTCAGTCCTACGGAAAGTCACCCTCAATACTCAAGACCTAAATGAAGGGAAACTTGGCCAGAATTGGGAAGGATCGTACCGAGTCCTCGGAGTTGTCGATAAAGGATCTTACAAACTCAGCACAATAGAAGGTCAACAACTACCAAACAATTGGAACACATCATTACTCAAACGGTACTAATGCTAAGGTACAACTTTATCCTTTTCGTCCATTTGAGTTTAAAACTAACTCATTATATGTTTTTGATTGAGGGCATACGATCTCGAAGGTATCGTATTTCTACACGAAGGCCTTAGGTTTTAAAGCATGTGTTGCACTCTTTTTCCCATAGATCGGATTTTGTCCCAAATGGATTTTACCTGCAAGGTTTTTAATGAGGCAACAACTATGTGCTACCTAAGGAAAACTCAATAGTATCAGAGGCTTCTTTTTAATCAACCTCGAATACTGGGGGTCATCACCCTCGGAGGTTATATTTTCAAGGAAAATACTTCACACCTAAGAGGGCCTCAATAGAAAAACTTTGTAATAGGCCAAACGATCCGATGAACCGTGTCCATATAGAATAGTCAAGCCCCGTGGCTAATCATAAATGCATGTATCAATTATTTGAAGAAACATTCTGTTAATATCAAAAACACTTTGTGTCTCTAAGTCTACTATTACACGAGCTCTACACTTATAATCCTACGGGAAACGGCTCAAGATCCAAAGCATAAAAGCACCTCCGAATACTCGGGGACTATCATCGACAGTCAGTACATCCGAGTCATCCAAAACTCGGACTTATAAGACCTCAAAGGGGCACCCCCTCGAAACAAATGCTAAGGCCAATATATTCAGGGACTAACTTATCGAACAAGTTCGGAAAGTTATCGGGAAACAAGTCCAAGTGACATACCCGAAGCCTACGACCATACTAAAGACTACGATCATATAAAGACTGCGGCCAAAATAATGCAGCTCAGAGACGTCCGACTTCTGCTATAAATTAAAGGCCTTCAAACATTGAAAAAATCAATTAAATCAGGCTACCCTCGGCAAAAGAAAAATATGAATGGCTTTGATAAACTCATCCCCACAAAAATCTGAGGGCCTCGATAAATTCAACATTCAAATAATCCAAAGGCTTTGATAACATCGGCCTTCGGAAATACCTCAAGAGGTATTCAATTGTTTACACAAACAAATTACTAATAACGTTCCGATATGTCGAACCCCTGAAAAACCCAAACGTGTACAAAACCAAATACATGCTAAAGTATACAAAAAATTTCTCTAAGTCTTTTTAGCCAAAAAGAAGGGAAAAATTATTGCGATTTTAGAGGCCTAAGCGGCCCAACTTAAAGAGCCTAAGGGCCAATTTTAAAAAAAAAGCCTGAGGTCCAATATATAAGAGCCTAAGGGCCAAAAGCATATAAAAGATCGAGACCTCATTCTCACTCAACTCGGACCCAAGAATCCCATTGTTCTAAGCTCGCATCAAATTGATTTAAGCTTAGCTCGAGGATTATCTAGAACTTTAAGGGGTATTATATTAAGCAATAAAAATCTAAGGGTTTATTACGTTATAAGCCCAAACCGATACTCGAGCTGATTATTTGAGTTATCGAAATTTTCTACAAACGAGAACAAAATAAAATTCAATACAAGTCGAAGATAGAACAAAAAGATACTTATATTCATAAGGGAAATTTTACAAAATATATTCGCAACACCTACAAGGGGCCCTTGCACAAAAAAGAAAACCTAATCTATTTTCGGGGTCACATCCCCAGTAGCGTCGTCTTCAGAAGTTGCACCTTCAGCAGTTCTATCTTCGGGAGCTTCCACTCCCTCGGGAACATCTTCTTCACTTTCCCCGTCCCCGGAGGCACTTGCTACATCCTCATCATCAGGAGACAAGAAACTTGGCATCAGTTTCCCGCACCTTTGCCTCGGCTATCTCCTCGGCAAGATTGACCTCGGGCATCGATTTCTTCGAGAGTCTCCTTCTGGGCTTGGCACTTAGCCAAATCATTGCTCCCCTTTCCCCAGTCAGAGGCCTCCCTCAACTCAGCTTGAACGGCCACAACATCCTTTAAGTACATGGCAATGGATTTATCAGTCGCAACCTTCGTCTTCTCAACTTCAGCCTTAGCCTATACTGCCTCAGTCTTAGCCTGTACGGCTTCGGCCCGGGCTCTAGCGAGCTCAACCTCTAACTCCTCGATCTTCTTGGCCTGAGCCAGACCCTTCGCTTCAATACCTCGGAGCTGAGTTTCAGTGAGGCTAGTTGGGCCATAACAGTTTTCTTATCGGCAGCAAGTTGATCCATGTTCTTCTTCCACTGATGATAATCAGCTTTAACTTGATCAACCTCACTCCGGAGCTGCCCAATCATCATTAACTTTTGTTGCAGCTGAGATATCGAAGTATTAGCCTCCGAAGTAGGGCCAAGAAGATCGTACTATGTTAATATCACTGTTGCCTGCTCATCTAGCTCGGCCTCATTTTTTTGGGCTTTGGCCAACTCATCCCGAAGATCCTTAATCTCCTCCTCCTTTTTGCTACAGAGGAGCCTAGAGCCTTCTCCTCGCCCAAAACTTTCTTGAGCTCGGCCTTATAGTGACTCAACTCAGCTCTAAACTTTACAATGGCCTATACATGAAATAAAGGTATATCAGTCAAAGGAAAAGAAAGAAAGAGAAAAATACAAGAAAAGTAAGTGTTTTACCTAGGAGAGGAGATGTTGAGCCTCTTCAAAGAGAGCGAATGCATCATTAAGGTTGGTGGTATCATCGATCCCAGCAAAGCAACTCTGAAAGGGATCTTATTTGAGGATCTTATTCGGGTCATGCATACGCAGAGTATTAGCTTCTTATATTGCCCCCTAGGAATAAGTTGGCAAATAAAGGAAATGACCTGTAGTCATGGCCCCAAGCTCGTCACTCGGGGCGTTCTCATTAACTTTGAGGGTCTCCGCATTTGCCTCTTCCGGCATATTTGATGAAGGCAGAGGAACAATCTCAACATGGGGGCCTTACCCGCATCTTTCTTTGGGGTTCCTTCACCACAAGATGATATCTCTAGGTCGGAGGGCTTGGCGGCTTCAACATGTTTCCTGGCTTGAGGCACCAGCGCTGACTTTTCACCATTGTTTTCTTCGTCATCGGGGGAACAATGGGCCAAATTTGCACCTGCTTGAGCAAACCTCTTCCACAGCCTCCGAGCAGGGGTTTTCTTATCTGAGGGTCTTCAAGCTTCGAAACCCTCTTCCTTTTATTATCCTTCTCCGATTTTGGAATCGAAGGCTTGGTCTTTTCCCCTGGCGGAGCCGGCCTCATCTCAGATGCATCTCCAAGGCATGCACAAGTAAACATGAGTAAATTGACTCCACCAATATATGAAAAGTATTTGAAACTTAGGAAAATCACTTACCATAGTTCTTGGCCTCCCACTGGAAATTTGCTAATTCACGCCGCTTGCGCTCATCATAGGAAGAGGTGAGAGTAAACTTTCAGACCCAATCCTCGAGGTCCGACACCGCGAGGGGCGCCCAGGCAGTGGCTGCCAGAAGAAGGGTAAAGGTATTATGAAATGAAGAAGCAGAACATGAATAGATACCGGGGAAAGGAACTCCACTTACGATTAAAGTTCCACCTCTCCGGGAACAGCATTTTGTCCCCGAGGATAATATCTGAAGTTTTTACTCTGACAACCGACTCATACAACCTCGATCTTTGGTCTCGTCAGTACTGGCAAAGATGGTTTTCGGTGTTCTACGTTGCAACTTGATGAGCCCTCGAAATAGCTGGGGCCGATACAATCAAATCAGGTGGATGAGGGTGAATTCTAACCCCTCGGCCTTATGGAAAAAAGCGCAGCATGATCACGATGCGCCAAAAAGAGGGGTGAATCTGCTCGAGGGTGACTTCGTATGTTTTGCAGAAGTCGATTACCACTGGATCAAGGGGACCCAGTGTGAAGAGATAAGTGTAAACACTTAAAAAACCCTCCATATGGGTAGTAATGTTTTCTCTGGGAATTGGGATCTAAACCACGACCTCATCTCCCCAGTCGCAATCCTTCCTCACATCTTCGAGATGCTTCTTTGATATCAAACTAAGATATCGAGATGCATCCGCATATCATCCTGGTACATCGGGAGGATTTTCAATGCTAAAATCTTTCTTAATACCACAAGGGCCGGGGGTGATCTCCTAAAGATTTGGCGGCACCACCGGTTTGGCCGGCCAAGAGGTAGAATAAGACAATGTTTATCTTTTTTGGGGACTGTTTTGGACATTTTAGCCATGAGTTTAAGCTAAAGAATACAGGTTATATTGGAATGTGGTGTTCTTTACAAGAACTTGGCGTTTTTCGGCGCTTGAAGAGGCAGTGGAAATAGGCGATTGAGAGAAGGAGATGAGGAAGAGAAAGATGTAAAGAAAGAGCAAATTTCTTTACTTAAAAGAATAGCCTCATATTTATAGAAGGGCAACGATGGTTCGGCGGCGCTAGTGGTCGACCAACACTGGCGTGCATTCAATATTTTGGGGAAGTGGACCAACGGGACGTTTCAGTCACTTTGAATGCATGTGTCACGCGAAGGACATCATCATTAAAGGCTTCGGGAAATCGAGGATCAAATCATTTCTTATCATCTTATTCTAAGAAATACAGGGACTATCTGTATACGGTTAAATCGTATGCCTCCGATTTATAGGCTCGAGGGTCCGTCACGGGCCCGAGTTTGGGTGAGGTCGAGATTCGAGACTAGTGGACCAGAATCAAGCTCGAAGACAAAGCGCAGTGCCCGGAGATAGGAGTACAAGGAGCACCAGATTCGAGTATGCCTAACTCCGAAATAGTACAGTTACGAATTCGTACCAGAGCGAGTTAGATTTCTGCCACCTCCCCAAAGTCATGGCGCAAATCCCGGAATATGATTGTACGATTACGTACTAGGCAGTTAGACAGCTGTACCAAGAATATTTCCTGTTGTAAATAGAAATATTCCTTATTTAAGGTTTCCCTATTATGTAAAAGGAACCTCAATCATTTGTAATATCATTTTCTCACTAAGCAAAGAATATACTCTCTACCTTTTCGCCTACTATTCATAAGCATTATACTTTAGCTCTATTGTTCTTACTTTATTGCTCTTAGCCCATCTCGAGGTCACCACTGTCAAGTATTATTGGTTTGATTCACTTGTCTTTTTTTATTCTTACTCCATATTTCTTGATTACTAATTGATATTGAACTAAATAACATATCTTTAAAACCACAAATCAAATTTAATTGTTTTTCGTATTTTCGAGGTAAACTGGACTAACAGCATACGTACCTTAAACTATTAATTAATTATTGTTAGTCAGAATTGCGATATGCAGAGCTCATTAAAGTGTTAATTCTATCTATCAAGAGTTTGTGAAGAACACAAGCAAAGTTGGAGTTGGGGTATTGATATATTCAAAAAAAAAAAAAAAAAAAAAAAAGAGGCACAAAATATTGGTAACAAGGCCGACCACATGGGGCGAATCGAAAAACTCGGCTTTTTGAAATAGACCAATCTTCCATATCACTCCTAGTGGAAGTACTGAGAGCTAAGTCACTAATGTCGTGGTAAAAGTTAGACCACATAAAGTTAGCGAAGCTTAGGTGTCATGTCTATTATATCCTTTTGATTGAATGAGAATTTATATGTTTTCATGTTACTCTATTTTCAAAGTTCGAATTCGAATTTGATTGAATGTAAAACGAATTTCATACATCCCCACGATTCTACTATAATTGTTCCTGAGTTACTTGTATAGACACATTTAGCAAATAGTAGCAGTGGGCAGCATATAGGGGAATTTTTCTTAATTTTTTCTAATTTTAGGGGGAGGGTTATTTATTTGTTTATTATGTGTTTGGTATGAAAAAGATACAACTAGGTTTTAAGCTATTCCACCTGATCTTATTTGAATTTGATGCAACTTAAGGAGTGTGCTTTCACTTCGACAATCCTTTTGTAAATTTTCAATACCGAAATGTGAAAAGCTTTGTAGTCCGAACCAATCACAAGGTGACAGAATTTTTTTGTCTCATCAGGATAAATTGAGGTGCATTTATTTGTGAGCCTGGAACCAAAATATGGTTTATTTGCACTCAAAGAATCGAAATGTGTGGAAAAAAACTAGGAACCATTATATATATATATATATATATATATATATATATATATATATATATAGAGAGAGCATAGTGTTGCACCTCGTTATACTTAAGTTTTGGGCCCACAAATAATTGTTCTGTGCTTAACTGACACATCAATAATTTGACTAGGTATAGCGCCCATATTTATGGTATTATACCTCAAATAATTGCACCCCCAGACTGATTTTTCACTTATTTAGAGGGTTTTGAGGATTGGTAGAAATTCATTCATCCTCCTTCAAGTCTTTTGATATTTTTTTCGTTAAATATTAGTTTGTTAAGTTATTTTGCATTTTGTCATAGTGTTTGAAGAGCGAAGAATTAGCGTTTCATTATATTGGGAGGGGGAGGGGAGGTTGTGGTGTCTAATAACTCAGTAAGCTATAGTTGCTCTCCACAGTGTCATGTTAAGTTGTCACTTACAATGGAGTACGATACATTGGTATCATTGCTATATAAAAAATGAGTGTGAGCAAAAGTTCGGTGAGTATTAAAGTAACCGAAAAATATCCGTATTCTGTCACTCCGCAAGGGGTTGCTTGTTATGCTGAATTTAACATCGAAGACGATGAAACTCTGAGATATTTTTTGAGGACTCCGGATGAATACCGAAAATTTCTTGTGATAAAAATTTTGAAAAAATACGTCAAGGCTGAATCCGTTCGCAATAATGAGGTTCCGCAATGTAGGGATATCCCTCAATCATCTGGTGGTTATTTTAGAGCAGTTTTAGCATAACAGGTTCCGGTTGAAAGAGCTTGGCCTGGTCTAAACTTATCTCCACGGGCTAATGAGGAGTGACGAAATAATTTCTCTCCTAGTTTATATAATCCACAAGCCGAGTGGTAAACTTCAATTTTCCTTTGTATTACGATGTTTAATTTTATGTATTAAATTGGTATTAACACTCATATATTCTACAAGGGGTACCGGCCAGATATGAATTTTACAAGTTATGAACTAATGCCCAATTGGAATATGCCTAGTTTTGATGTGTTGGATCATGGTGGTCCATCTAGGAGTTCGCATGGACAAATAACCATATGATCAAATATAAAGGGAATAGAACTATCTTAGTCATACAAAATTTATTTTGACCACAAAACAAATTTAAAATTCTTATTATTTTTTAATATTAAATTAGAAACCTTCTTGATAGTTAATAGTTTCATAATCTTGTCTTGCAAACTATCGGAGCAGTACATATGGGAGATGATGTCAAGCATCAGGATATGCTCTTGTTTGCCACTCGAACGCAGAGGTACTTCATAAATATACATCTGCACAAATGAAACTAAATTGTTATGTAATACAAAATAACCCAAGTCTTAAATATTAATGTAAGTTAATTGCAAAATTCATGAAAATTGAAAAATGATATTCCCTGTATAATAGAAGCAAACATAACATCGATATGGCATACGAGATGCCCAGATTCACATAGGCTCAACCAAATTGATTCAAAGTTGTCGGTCATTCATAATTCTATCATCAAATAAGTTATCTTCTCACATGGGTAGAGCTTCGTGCTGATAATGTGTTAAGAAACATAGCTCAAAGTAATAATACAAAACAAGGAAAAACAAGAGATATAGAGAGAAAGAGAGGAGATATTCTTATTTCTTTCATGTATTCAAGTGTATACAATGTGATGCCCAAACCCTCTATTTATAGGATGATATTTAGGTAATACAAAGAGATGTCATGAACATGGTATTAATTATTGAGATCATGGGGAAGATCATGGAGGAGGTTATGGAAGTGTGAGAGTTACAACCATAATGGTAACAAATAATGGGAGGTTAATGGAGAAGAGTAGTGAGAGTAACTTCTTTAGGAGTTATAGACATCTATTACATAATATAATATTTCATAACAAGAAAAAATAAAAATAGGACATCCCAAGCTTATATGACCTAAGATTCTTGGTGATGGAATATCCAAAAGATATATATCAATTACATTTCTATCGGAAATGTTTTCTCTGTTTTGCACTATTTATACTTTTCTAAGTTTTTAATGAATAGTTTGCATGGCCTTTTAACTCTTAAATTCATCTTGAGGTTAGGAAGATAGAAAGAATGTCCGTTGAGATTTCCAAACATCAGTAAATGAAATAACCATCTTTATTCATATTCTTAATGACTATAAACTCTTGATGTTTGTTATTTATTAGAACGTAGGTTCATATTTTTGTACAAAAAATTTATATGGGAGTAATGTTTGATTGAAGGGCAAAACTATCATTCAACTTTTTGTAAATTAGCTTTTAACTTAGGATGTTCCCACTTTTAGTATAGTATAGTATAGTATAGTGTGTGTATATATATATGTGGTGATGATTTATTAAGAGTTTATTTTACTAAATTAACTTTATTAATAATTATTAAACTTGTAAGTTCAATAAATTTGCGAAGTGTGAGTACTTAATATTAAGGGTAATATTAAAAAGAAATAAATTTCTTTTTGATTTGCTAAAATGTATAAGTAAAAAAAAATTATATTTAGTGTAAAGGACTAGCGAAAGAGAACAGAGGAAGTAGTATTTGTCATTAAACTGTCAACACTCAACTCACCGTGTAACCAGTGATATTAAGTTTTGAAAGCTTGAAAATAATAAGAGTAGCGCAATAGCAAACTGAAAGTTCTTTCCTGTTTAAACCAAGAACAGCTCAAAGATCTTTGATTTCAAGCTTTTGTTTTACAGGAAGGGCTATGATAAAGGTAAGGGTCCACGCCCCCCATCACCTAAAGACGGATTTATTTATTAAAAACAAAAAATGAATAGCTAAGATACATATGAAAATGACAAGTCCGTTCCACTAAAAAAAAAGTAATAAATGAAACAATGAAGGAACCATTAAGGGGGGAAACAATCATAATTTATATCATAAACTCATCAACTTGAACTGTAGCCTAGCTAGATCAATATCTCCTCTTGAATTCACCTGCACATAAATAAGTTCCAAACATGTTCAGTACTTTTAGTCTATGTTGGTCGAACTCTTCAAAAATGTTATCGGATGTGTTTCAAATTCTCTAAAACTAATACATTTTTTGAGAACTTGACACAGATATTATAATATTTTTGAAGAGTTCGCACAATATAACTTCCAATAAGGTTACTGTACATAAAGATGAGACTCAGAACTTAGGAAATTGATATTATTTCAACAAAGACAAACTCTGGGATCCTTTCTCCTTATTAATAGTGGTAATGTCTAATTTGATTCTTCCTCCTAGGTAAGCAATCTTGTGATTTCCATTTAAATATTGTTATTTTTGTCTTTTCTTGGATCAGTACTCGTTGTGACTAGCAGAGTGTATATGGCAAATTGCCAATTTCTTTTTGGAAACAAAAAAACACAATAAAACAAGGCCAACAAGTCTATGAATTGAAAGGTTCGAAAAAAAATTAAAACTGTTGTTATAGGACGATTATGATATCTTACATTAAGTTCTTGACCCTTAAAATACTCGGAATTAAAAGTTTAGAGAAAAAGAGAAGATTAAGCTCACATACCTCAGATTGAATAATGTGAAGACTCCTTTGATTAATTTTGGAGGAAACACAGCTAATAACAAGCAGTTCTTCTTCCATAAGAACCCTAAGCACTTTGGAAAGAGCCAACACTCCTCCCAAAGTACTGATCACTGAAATTTCCAGTACTCCTTCCTTACATTTTTTCACTATTATTCTATCCTGATTATCATCACTTTTCCTAGAGGAAGATGGTGCAGCCAAGTGAGAGTTATGATCAGAGCTACAAATATTTCTCATTTCTTTCAATTTTTCTCTCTTAGTTTCCAGCTCCTCTATGTTCTTCCGCATGTCTTTTATGTAATCCACAATCTCTTCTAGATGATCAGATATCGATCTCTTTCCCTATATATATATATATCATCATAAAACAAGACCAGAATTATGGTTTCTGAATAGGAACATTACATGTATAATGCAATAATCATTTTTTTAGGAAAAATATTTTCTATGAGAAAGACATAAGGTGTTTGATTGTCATAGTATATTTTTCATTCACTAATGAAGAAAAATATTTTTCCTGAAAAACATTTTTCGTCGTACAAAATACATTCTTAATATGTATAAATATTGTTGTATACTGACCATGAGATATTTAGAAGGGATAAGAAGGCGTAAACGCTGGTAAAGTCGAGCCATATCGCGCCTTCTTTGCCTTTCAACATCTCTGCGTACGACTTTCTTCTCAGAATTCTCTTTTTCTTTAGGGGGTTTGCCTTTGCCAGTATCTTGATCAATATTGGCGATTACAGTTTTTCTTTTAGGCACAGGAGTATTGAAAAGATTACAGCTTTGTGTTTGTAATGGAACTGGTGAATTCGTCGTCAGAGGAGGAGGAGGAGAAGGAGAAGAAGAAAGTAAATGTAAGAGGTGTTCTACTTGAGCATAATCAAATTGATCAGAATCATCCATAATTTTAACTCAAGATGGACTCTTTTTTCCCTTCAAATCTACACTCTCTCTCTTAGCCTTTTTGGTGTTTTATTTATAATTAATGTGATGAACTAATAGAGGTTTCATAAGATTTCTTGGATTTCGGAAGTTGGAAGGGTCATACCAAGTTTTAAAAAAGAATTAATTGTTTCAACTCTCAACGTCAATGACAGGGTACTTTTAATTTATATCAGCAGTAAATTAAACCTCGAGCTAGAGACAATAATATTATGAAAGAAAACAGCACAAGGAAAGTAAAATAGTAAGAAAGATAAGATAAATTAATTTCACATGTAATCCATGATCAATATGCCATAATTCACTGACCTTTTACGTTGTATAAAATATACACACTAGATTGCGAAGGCGAGAGACGATTGGCACTTGCCCTAATAATATAATCCAATGCAAAGCTTTTTGTCCATATATTATACTCCTACTTAATTTGTAACTTTTAGTCCCTCACTTATATGATCTTGCATATTTAACCTTTATTTTATAATAGTTTGAAAATTTCGTCCAAGAATGGACAGAACAGTAGTTATTTATAACAGCTAGATCTATTTATTTCTTGAAAAAACAAAAACTACTCCATTTACCCACAACTACAAGTTCTTGCACTTGTCTTTTATATAGTATTTTTTTTTTTTAGATTTTAATACAGAAAGAAACTACTGGTAATTTTCTGGAGGAGCATGCATGGATAAGAAATTTTAAATTACTGGGAAATATTATTTTCTTTTTAGAAGTGCACTCTAAAAAATGAACATCTTCTATGGAAAATGGTAAGCACTGCCGTGTGACTTATATTAACTGCAGCGAATCTGCAGAATCTGATAACTTGAAGGTTGACATGTAAAAGCTTCTAATAATAGGGAAAAACTTTTAAATAAAAATGACAAAAGGACCAAAACTACTCTATTTTCTAAATAAAAAATTGTTACCTGTACGACGTTTAGTTTATATTGCTGAAGGATCAAATCTTGAAACGCAAGAAGTGACGCAATTAGCCGACAGACCTTATTGCAGTGATGGGCGGACCTACATAGAGTGTTGAGGGTCACAGGACTCTGTTAGCCTCGACAAAAATCATGTACATATATGACTAAATATATACGGAGGATTCCTTATATATTTTTCTTGGCCCCCTTGAACATTAAAGTTGAATGGCGAGGCTGGTTTATGTATGGCGCTAGTTCCTTTCCTTACCTGTATACTTGGGTTGGAAACCCACTCTACAACTTGATTGTTTGTTTTCTAAATTGTTTTTTTAATAACGTTTTCTTATAAATAAAAAAATCATGGATACTTACCACTCCTTATTTACTAGTCAATTGATGTATAATTTTTTCTATAATCTTTTTCTGAATTAGTTTATTTTTATTACATAATTGTTTATTCCCTTTCCCCTCAACCCCTCACCCCCCCCCCCAAACCCCCTCCCCCCTTTTAAACTTTCTACTACTCCCTTACTAGTTTTTTCTTTTATCTTTTAACAATGAGTTTATTATTAGTATATAATAGTCAATTTATTTTATTTTTTTTCAAATTCCTCACACACTCTTTGCTTAGAACTTTCTCTTTTTTGAAAGATTTATCTGGGTTGTGATTTTTTATGCGTTAGCAAGATATATATTTTCTCAATTCTAATTAGTGATACCTAAATATTTAACTCATATTTTATTAGCTACAATCACACCAGGACATTCTATATAAACATTTACATATTAAAATTTAAACCTTTTCCCTATGCATATGAAAATGCATAGAGTCAAATATGAGCCCATGTACTTTTATTATATTAGTACCAAATTAATGATATTCGATAATATTAAATTTGTACTTTGTTGATATGTTATCGTAATCATTTACGTTTTCAAAGAGTTTCCTTTTGTCTCTAGTAATTTGCATATATAAAGTTATGGTGCTCCCCAGGGGCGGACCCAAGTGGTGAGAAGTGGGTTCAACTGAACCCGCTCAATTAAAAAATAATACTGTGTATATGTATAAATTATGGCTAAAGCAAGGTAAATTTTGTATAGAAATTATTTTTGAACCCGCTTATACAGCTTATACCGCTTATGTTAGTTATGGACTTCTCCGACTGAACCCGCTTGCATAAAATCTTGGGTCCGCCACTGATGCTCCCTTGCGCTCAAATCCTAGGTCCGCCTCTGATTGCAGTAAGCTATAAATGATTAATCAACCAATAATGGTTCAGACAAATACAATTAATATTGTTTACTGTAAGCAAATACCGCTTATGCAAAACTACTCCCTCATCACCCCGAAAAATAAGAAAAGGAAGTATTCGACATATGCATGCAGTGAAAAAATCTGGACGTGCAATTTTAGATTACTTCCAAGTAGAAGCAAAATCTAATGATAGGCATTGTGTAGATTTTCTCCAAAATTTGATTGAAATTAACAATATAATAGAAACTTGGGAAAGACTCCCTGACCATCAGCTCGTAAATTTTAACACTTTTTTAGCCTACGATGTTCATGAAAATTGTTTATTCATGAAAATGATTAACTAATGCCTATTCGTCTATTTTTTATTTTATTTTTACTTCATGAACATGAAATGTGAAAACTAAGAAAAGCTTCAAATATCTAATTTAAACACTTTAAATTCCTGAACATGATTCACGACCAAAGAAACAAAGAACGAACCTTACCTACTAGATTAATGCTCCTTTAAGGGTTAAATTAATGTAATGCATTTGAAGGGTCCCAAAATAATTTATAGTATACTTGAATATATTAACATATATAAACTTAAATGATGATTTTGTATAGGGTAAAATATGCTATGACACGTGGTCATCTAAAGGAAGGACACCTGGAATTCAAGACGGGGATGGCCAAAGACCGAATGCAGCTATTCCGCTTGTCACCGGAAGGAACAACCTTCATACAAGTGTATAAAATACTTTGCATTCGGTAGCATTTAATAAAGAATATTCTATGGCTTAAGAGAGGGTCCGTTACAGGGAATTTGACATTTATGTTCACCGTTACATCTTCATCAATGACCCTCATAATTGACATTACAGGCGGGCACGATCCTAGGACCTCCTTCCCTACACATAGCTATAAATAGTGAGCTCAGTTATTATTGTAAACACATGAATTTTCTAGCAAACTTTCACTACATTCTATACAAAGCTTAATACAATCTTACTTTCTCGCATTTTGATTTCACTATTGTTGTGCCCGGAAACCTTGTTCCCGAAACTGTTACTTCTACTATTTCGTCTACATTTTAATGCTAAGAATTGCATAATTCTTCGATTATCTTATTATTTCAGGATCAAATTAGTTTACTTGTCTAGAAACCACGTATAAATTCAATTGTACTGTTTACTAGTAAACAATTATTTCAGGATCAAATTAGTTCACTTGTCTAGAAACCACGTACAAATTCAATTATACCATTTTACAGTTATGTGTCAAATCACGTATAAATTCAACTGTAACATTTTACGGGTAAACAGATTTGATTTATGTCAAAGAATAAATTTAATTATCATTTATCATTTTCTTTCATTATTAGTTCTTTAATAATCTTACATATTTTAACTCTGCGTTGACTTAAAAGGGTTATTTATGAAAAAGAGGACAATTTAGAAAATACGAACGTTTAAAGTGTTGGCAATAACTCATATACACTGTCACGACCTAAATTACATTATAGGTCGTGATGGCGCCCAACGCCGTTGTTAGGCAAGCCAACACTGATTAACTAGTGAGTCCTCATTTATTTTATTAAACAATCCCAACATTTACTTAACTTAAATTTAAAACATTCGATAAATAATGAATTTATAAGGCAAATGAAACGAAAATGACTAATGGAAATCATATTATAGGAATACATCCCAAAATCCAATCTACTAATAAGTGCCAAGGATCTAGTGTCACAAGTGTGTGGGCAACTAGCAAAATATACAAATGAAGACTACCCTACTGTCTGAAATAAATAGACAGATACAAGCAAAAGAGACACTCTGATATGTTGTTGAACGGCTAGGGTGGGGGCAGCTCACCGTAAGTCTCAGTCTGAATCAAGTATGCGCGCCTAGCGGATAACTAGATGTACCTGCCTCAGATCCTATACAATTAAGTACATGTTAGAATAGTTATGTGAATATATGTAATTAGTCCTAGTCCGTTATGTAATAGGAGTAGGTTATGTGCTATATATACATATAAATAGGGCTTATTGTAACATATAGTATTAATCAATAATATTTTCTCCTGTACTTTCTCATATGGTATCAGAGCTTTGGTGAGAATAGATCGTTGTGCTTCATTCCAACAACATCGGGGAAGAAAGAACTCAGTCACCGTGAGATTTTCCGGTGACCTAAGTGATTATTTGCGTCAAAGTCACTAATTATTAGTGTTGTGCGAAAGCCAACATCACCAAAAGGTTCCCAAGAGATAGGCGACCAAACCCCAGAAAAAACCAACTGGAAACACTCACCCACGCGCCCCCACGCGCCTACCACAGTTCTGCCGCCGACGGTGCGTTTGTTCCACGCGCCAGCGCGTGAAAGCTATTTTGGCCAGAATTTGAAAAAGTTTCTTTTGGCAAATGTAATCGTCTTGCAATTCCGAGCCTACCCATCTAATTTAAACCTAATTCCGACAACCTTTATATTTTTGCAGAGTGAACAGTGATTTCCGCGCGTGAACAGTGATTTTTAGAAAATTTTCTGATTTTTTCCAGTGTGAACATTATAATGTCATTCTTATTAGAAGCCTTAGACACACGATCCGTTGGATCAAATGCATTGAATCCAATCCAGATGGTTTCTTTACTTGATTATATTGAGTTCCTTCAGTACAAAACACGTAAACAGACATCTTCAGGATTAGCCTCTGTTGTTCCAACAAATAATAGCATGACTTGTGTCTCCCAATCTTTACCTTTTGAGTCTTGAGTCATTGATTTAGGTGCATCTGATCATATTTCTGATAACAAATCTCTTTTCACTAGTATTTCATATTCTCCATCTCTTCCAATAGTCACAATGGCCAATGGGTCTCAAACCATGACAACTGAAATAGGTCAAGCAAGTCCACTTCCTTCCTTACCTTTAGACTCAGTTATTTATGTTCCCGGTAGTCCTTTTAATCTCATAGTCGTTAGTCACTTAGCCAAATCACTTAAATCTGTTATTTTATTTCTTGATGACCTTATTTTTATACAGGAAGGCAGTGCAGGCCGGATCATTGGTACCTGACGTGAATCAGATGGATTTTATTACCTTATCCTTGCAAAATCACATGGACTCGTATCTTGTGTTCCTTCAATAACTTGTCTCGTTACTGATTCATTAGATTTTTTACATAAACGGTTGGGACATCCTAGTTTGTCAAAACTTCAAAAAATGGTACCTAGCTTATCTCACTTGTCCACTCTAGAGTGTGATTCATGTCAGCTCGGTAAGCATACCCGCTCCCATTTCCCTTGGAGTCTTGATAATCGAGAAGAGTCACCTTTTACTTTAGTCCATTCAGATGTTCGGGGGTCCTAGTCAGGTCAGTTCTACCTTGGAATTTTGCTACTTTGTCAGTTTCGTTGATGATTATTCTAGGTGCACTTGGATATTATTGATAAAAAATCAATCTGATTTGTTTTCTATTTTATAGACCTTCCACGCTAAAATTCAAAATCAATTTGGGGTTTCTATCCGCTCATTTCGTAGTGATAATGCGCTAGAAAATTTGTCTTCCCTATTTCAGCAGTTTATGAACTCCCATGGGATTATTTATCAAATATCTTGTCCATACACATCCCAACAAAATGGGGTAGCTGAAAGAAAGAATAAACATCTTATTGAAACTACTCGTACCCTACTCATACAATCTCATGTTTCGCTGTGTTTTTGGGGGGATGCAATTCTTATATCCTCCTATCTTATTAATCGTATGCCATCTTCAGCTACCTAGAATCAAGTTCCATTCTCTGTCCTGTTTCCCCATTTACCTTTGTTCCCTTTTCCACCTTGTGTCTTTGGGAGTACGTGTTTTGTTCATGACCTTACTCTAGGAAAAGATAAGTTAGCTCCTCGTGCTCTTAAGTGCATATTTCTGGGTTACTTGAGAACGCAAAAGGGATATCGATGTTATTCTGCTGTCGCGCCCCCTTTTTCTCGCAAAATTGGGCCTATGACATTTGGGAAGACAACTCGTTCCCTTTTGGGAATTGGGTTTTGGAACTTGAAGAGTCGCCACCTAATGATTAAGTGCATTAGGACACTAAGAAGGGTTTAAGTTTGAAGAACCAGAGTTTGGGTAAGGGCTAGAAATTATCTCGAAGGGAAGGTGTTAGGCACCCCTCAAGATCCACTAGTGTGGTTCCCGGCCATGTTACAATTGTGACTTCACATAATCAAGTAAGAAATTAAGGGCCTAAAATAGAAGGGGATTTTCACATATTATTGCAAGCAAATTGAAAATTTGAAGAGAATAAAGAAAGCAGAAATTTTAAGGAAATAGTTCGGACAATAAAACAAGTTAAAAAGAAAGGGGGTCCTAGGTTTACAAATAATATAGATCACATCAATGCAATACCTGGTAATCACTCCTCAAAAGAGGGGTTACACGTGGTATTAGCGCACCGGTCATCATATCCATATCTAACCTTTCCCACCCCGTTAAGGTAGTAAAGCGCAGAATGGTGTCGTTACTTATTGCATGCTAGTACCCTCCCCAATCCTATCAAACCCGGAGGCATTTGGGACTACTAGTCCTAAAGGGAAGGGAAATTTGGCTTTTCAGAGTTTTAAAAGGACCAAATTCTAGGACGACAATCAAAACATATAAGGCATGTATGGGGAGAACACATAACAATTTAAAGGGCTCAAACAGGCCTCCTCAACTTAAAGACAGATTGTTTAGCATGTCTTGCATGTACTGGTTATGGTCTGAAATCAAATTAAAGCGTAGGATAGGCTGATTCATCACATATTTCTCAGATGAGGAGTCTGAATTAGCGTTCCCTGGTTGTAATTTATCAAAGACTGATGCAGTTGATTAATTACCTAATGGTTTGCCCAAGTGAGACCTATAGGCATGATATCTAACAGTGCTTACTCCGATTTTTAAAGAAGTCTTACTGATTGTAGAAAACACATAAGTTATGCGGATGTTAAACGACATTACTACTGATTTTAGACTTATAGATGAAATAAACGAATTAGATTCAACTGGTTACTCTTATAGGCATGATTTCTAGGCGTTGTTAGTTTTAAAGCGATTATAAAGGTACAAGAGTCCTGTAGACATGGTATCTAGAGTGAAACATATTATTACTTAACCTATAACTGTTTGCCTAATGATAGATGTAAAATGCAGAAGTGCCGAAGACCTATAGTCATGATTTCTATATGCAGAAGTGCAGAAAAACCTATATGCATGATTTCTATATGATATGCAGAAGTGCAGAACTTATAGGCAGGATTTCTATATGACGTGCATGAATGCAGAAAACTTATAGGTAGGGTTTCTGATGCGGAAGTGCAGAAATTATAGGCAAGATTTCTAATGAAATGCGGAAGTGCAGAAATTGTAAATAGTAACAGCTATGAGCATGCTATCTACCCTTTGCATACATAAGTGACCTTCCCCTTTTCACTAGAACCCCATAAGTTATTACAACATATTACATACCAGAATGAATTAAGAAAAGTAAAATTACATCAAAAATTAAACTACAACCAATGAGCCTAATTCAGACTCAAAGTCTAAAAATATGAGGTGAACCAACTTCCAGGATCAGGTTTCCAAAGCCTTCTCTTATTTGGGATGTGTCAAAGTTCCTCAAGAGCCTCAAATAAACTCCGGGCAGTGCTTACAACCCAAATATATTGCAAAATTAAGAGCATAGTGCAGTGTGAAAATGCCAGCCCTCAGATGTCCAAGTTCAGAGGGAATTCAAGGTCCCAAAGCAAGGCTCATAAGAGGGGGCAGAACTTAGAATCTAAGAGTAAGTGTAAGTGCACAAGGGGGAAATCAGGGAAAGCCATGGCAGGCTGGTGGTCATGCCCAACAATCAGGAGTGCCGGCACACCCCCAACTAGCCTATTAGCCACATTTTGAGAGTTGGGATCCATTGAGGATCAGGTTTAGACCTAAGCAGCAATTTGGATGTTGTCAGGACATGAACCTTAACTCAAACACATAGAAGGGAGTGGGGGTATAGGGAGTTCATAACAAACAGCAGATGCAAAGAAAGAGTAGCATACTCAATACATAACATGAATAGCAAAGTAGACAGGAATGTAGCAACTGTAAAATAAACACATAGGGATGGTGCTGAAATCGAAATTAAGGCATACTAGTTTCAGGGAAACAAATAAGTGAAAGCTGAAGTCTTGTAAACCAAATTGCAAGCAAACAGTACAAAAGATCTCAGAAGAGAGTAGAGTATTGAAAGAGTATTGAAATTGAGAGGTGTGTGTGTAAAGTATTGAATTCGGAGTGTTGAACTGAAGGTTCAAGGTGTCTAAGTGCAGAAGGGTCGTGCCCCTTTTGTAGTGCAGAAAACAAGTAAGAAAAGGTAAGGGAGTAGTTTGCAATCAATCACACAGAATCTCCCTTCAGTTAAGGGATTCTGATTTCAAACGGGTAGAAGACAATTAAGGAAAGAATTGGATTAAAATCTTTTCCAAAGTAGTACAAGAAGGGCAAATACATAGAAACTATTTAAGGAAAGAGTTTAACAGCAACATGGTTTGTGCAAATAAGGAAAGACAATAAATCATCGTCCAGTAAAAATCAGAAATTGAGTTTTGGTATGAATGAATCCAATCATAAAAGGTGAAGAAAGGTTTAATTAAAGAAAATCAGTAACGATCAATTGAACCTTATTAAAAGGAATTCGGAATCAACCAATAGTTGGCAAAACCCTTTTTTTAAAGAAGAATTTCTCATATATAAAGCATACATACATGTCAAACAAGAAAGAACTGTCATGCTAATTAGAAATAATCTAGCATAGAAAGAGTTCATAGTCAAAAAGGGATACAAGTTCAATTTGTAGACTCATAATGAGTCTGAGAGTCCAGGGTTCCAAAGTAGCCCTAGTCCAAAATAAAACTTGCCAAAACCCAAAGCCTAGGGTTTTCAACTTTAATCAGAAGCAGAGACAGGAAGACAAATAACAGGCTCAGAGGTCTTTTTCATAGACTGATGAGAAACCAACATACATGATAGCAGGTTTGAAACAAACATAGTGAAAAAGTTGATTTGAAGCATAAAGAACATGTTTTAAGAAAATCTTGGAACTTAAACAAGTTCAGAAGGCAAAGAGGTAGCATAAACTTAAGGAAACAGTAGATGAAACATGTTTAGAAAGAACTCAAACAAAGTCCATAAGAAGGCAAAGAAAAACTAAGAGCTTAGTAGAAATTATAGTAAAGGAACACAGGGTTAAACGAACACATAAGATAAACGTGTGAAAGCATGATATAGAAACCAGTAGAAGAAAGAACGGAGCATAGTAGAAGAATATACATAATAAGGCAAACCTAAGAACACAAGAGAAGGACATGCGAGGTAGAAAAGAGAACATAAAAACATAGGATAGACAGATTCACAGAAAGAAAAGAAGAAGAGGAGTCAGAAAATATTTTAAAACTTTTTCAGAAACCCTAAATCGAAGAGAAACAAATTTTGAAAGAGAAGATTGGGGAAAACGTTTTAAAATTCCAGTAGAACACAAATATAGCATAGATCTAAGAAAACAACCAGAGAAAACCTCGAATAGCTTAGGGTTTCAAAGAAACCCTAGAAATGAGAAAGGCTTGGAAGAAAATCCGATCCTGAGTCGAAAAGACTCATATTGCTTGAACACGCCGGAATAATGGCCGGAGAAGCCATAGATCTACAGATCTGAGAAGGATCTGAAGAGAGCCATCGGAGTCGGGCCTCGAATCTTCGAACAACCATGGTTTAATGATGGAAACGGGTGAGTACCAACCATCCATGGCCTAAGAAGCCACAGATTCCGGTGAAAACATGGTAGAATAAGGTGGGAGATGGCTAGGGTTTCAGAGAGCTTGAGAGTGTTTTGAGAGACGAAGGGTTTCAAGGCGGTGGGTCAGGTGAGAATGAGGGAGATTACAGTAGTCGTTTAGGTTTAATTATGGAAGGGCGAGTCTTGGCCGTTGATCTTGAGTGATCAACGGTCCAGATTTAAGTGGTAGGTGGGGAATGGGCTGGGTCGTTTGTAATTGGGTCGTGGGTTGGATCAAGATTGAAACTGGGTTGGTTTTAATTTAGGCGGAATTGGGGTCAAATTGAGGTTAAAATTGAAAGGAAATGAGGCTGTAATTGAAATAGAAATAGGCTAGATGTTAAATAGCCAATTGTCCTCTTTTATTTTATAAAAATAGTGAAAAGGACTTTAAAACAAATTAAAAGTACTGACCCAACTAATAACACATAAAAATTGATTTAAAAATATTGAAACCAATTTTACAATTATAGAAATGCTATTAATCTTAAAATAGGCTATAATTGCAATTATGCAATTTAGTCTTTTAAATACCAAATAAATTTGTAAAAATGTATAAAAATTATCTTAACTATATTTTGGTATAAATATGGGGAAAAAATAAATTATTCACCAAAATCGTTGATTTTGCGAATAATTGTGGATTTTGTACTGCTAAAATGGATAGTAAATTGATTTTGAAAACTCTTCAAAAGATTGGAAAAATACTAAAACACTTGGGTATGCTTATGTATGCATGTATATGCTATTTTGAAAGTATTTTGTATATAAAAATACATAGGAAAAAATTGGGTATCAACAGCTGCCCCTCTTTACCCGAGAAGGATGAAAGAGTTGTCGGGTTAAGATATGATGGCCAATTTTGACCGAATGAAACGATTTGAAGAATTTTGACTGAGCTCTGGTTCCTGAGCTGCCTACATATCCCTGGTCTTACAGGAATCAGGCCATATGTAGTTCAGGATCCATTGGCGGAGTATACCGATGGAGGTTTCGAAAAGCAGACGCGATGTTCGGGTTGAGAAGGATGGTTAGAGTCTGATAAGCTGCGGGAACTAGAGCGAGATCATCCCTGCTGAGATGGCCGTTGCTAACTGGTTTACCTGCAATTGAGCATATATTGTGCATAAATTTAAACGTGATACAAGTTCCCATTGGACCATGAATGTTGTCTTTGGACGGTTAGGATGACGTCCTCGGACCATGACGTCCTGGGCCATGAAGCGTATGATAAAGGATTCGTAGGCTATGAAATTATGTTCTCGGGCTATGAGAATGATGCCTCCGAACTATGATGCCTTTGAATAATGATATGCAAGAGATAAAATGAGGTCCTCAGGCCATGGCATGGCATTCTCGGGCTATGAAAATGGTGCCTCCGAACAATGACGCCTTTGGACAATTTGGCGATCTTTCAGCCCATGAAATGCAGAAGGTGGCGATATTTCAGCTGATGCAAATGTAAATAAAAGGTGGCGATATTTCAGTCGATGCGAGAGTGATAAAGTGGCAATATTTCAGCCATGCAGGATGGAGATAGTGCTTAGTCTCGGAAGGCAGAACAGTGGCCTTATGCAACACAGAGCAATGCAGGATGGATACAGTGCTTAGTCTCAGAAGGCAGAAAGGTTACCTTATGTAATGCAGGGAAATACAGATGGAGGTAGAGCATAACCTCGAAAGGCAGAAAGGTAGCCTTATGCAATGCAGGAATGCAGATGGAGGTAGAGCTTAACCTCGAAAGGTAGAAAGGTAGCCTTATGAAATGCAGGAATGCAGATGGAGACAATGTTTAGTCTCGGAAGGCAGAACAGTAGCCTTATGCAACGCAGGAATGCAGATGGAGGTAGAGCTTAACCTCGAAAGGTAGAAAGGTAGCCTTATGCAATGCAGGAATGTAGATGGAGGTACAGAAAGGTAGCCTTATGCAATGCAGGAATGCATATGGAGACAATGCTTAGTCTCGGAAGGCAGAAAGGTAGCCTTATGCAATGCAGGAATGCAGATGGAGGTAGACCTTAACCTCGAAAGGTAGAAAGGTAGCCTTATGCAATGCAGGAAATGCGGATGGAGGTAGAGCTTAAACTCAGAAGGCATAAAGGTAGCCTTATGCAAGGAGGAATGCTGATGGAGACAATGCTTAGTCTCGGAAGGCAGAAAGGTAGCCTTATGCAATGCAAGAAATGCGGATGGAGGTAGAGCTTAACCTCGGAAGGCAGAAAGGTAGCCTTATGCAATGCAGGAATGCAGATGGAGACAATGCTGGGATACTGTGTCTGCTGGGAGCACCGTGTGCGGATAGCAGCTATGAGTAAGTGCAACAGTTCTGAGAATTATATTCCTGAGCAATGTGAGTCTCGTGAGTGTATAGTATATTTGATGATTTTGCAATTCAAGTGCTTGCATTCAAAGAAAAAATGTGAGTCTTGTAAAGAGGGGAGGTTAGTTCGTATTTCCGCTGGCTCTGCTTGACCTGCTCGGCTCCGTTCCGATGGTATTGGGCGTATCATTGGGGGAGCGTTGCTAAAAAAAGCAACTTTGGTAACAGACATGCATGATTTAGTAAAGAAATGTGACAATAAATACATAATTAAGAATAATTTTCTTTAGATGAACTGACGACTGCGACGTGGTCCAAGATACTGCAACTTCTCTCGCTCCAAAATTTTGAGGGTCCTCCTCAAAATTCTGCCCCAGTTTACAGGGCTGCTGCTTTCGACGGCTGCTTGCATCGAATGGCTAAAATCACTTCGGAATTTTGAGGGTCCTCCTCAAAATTCTGCCCCAGTTTCCAATAGCGGGGGGAGATGAAAATTTTATTGAATTATGACCGAACCCATAGGGCTGCCTACGTATCCCCTCTTAAATGGGAATCAGGTCAGGCATAGTTCAAATTACATCAAATGATGAAAGCATGAAAGTCACACATAGTATCGCTTCACTGCCTCTGAATTGATTGGCTTCGGCCAAACTTCACCGTCCATTTATGCAAGTATGAGGGCTCCTCTGGTGAGGACCAGTGAACCATGTATGGACCCTACCAGTTGGGATAGAACTTCCCTTTGGCCTCCTCTTGATGTGGGAAAATCTTCTTTAACACCAGCTGCCCCGGTGTAAACTGTCTGGGCTTGACTTTTTTTGTTAAAGGCTCTGGACATTATGCTCTGATAGAGCTGACCGTGGCAAACTGCATTCATTCTCTTTCCATATATAAGAGCTAGCTGCTCGTAACGACTCTCTACCCATTTTACATCGTCAAGTTCGGCTTCCTGTATGATTCTTAAGAAGGAAATTTCTACCTCGGCGGGAATGACTGCTTCTGTACCATAAACCAACATATAGGGAGTTGCCCCGGTTGATGTGTGGATTGTGGTGCGGTATCCCAACAAGGCAAATGATAACTTCTCATGCCACTGCTTATGCTTTTCTATCATCTCCTCAGTATCTTCTTGATATTCTTATTGGCGGCTTCTATAGCTCCATTTATCTGAGGTCCGCAAGCTGTAGAATTCTTATGTTTGATCTTGAAGGTTTCATACATGGCTTTCATCAGGTCGCTGTTGAGATTGGAACCATTATCACTGATGATTGACTCCGGAATTCTGAACCGACAAAAAATGCGGTCGCGGACAAAATCTGCTACCACTTTTTTAGTCATTGCTTTGTACGATGCTGCTTCAACCCATTTGGTAAAATAATCAATTGCCACTAGAATGAACTTGTGCCCATTTGATGCTGCAGGCTCGATAGGTCCGATAACATCCATTCCCCAAGTGGCAAACGGCCATGGCGAGCTTGTTGCAGTAAGCTCGTTTGGAGGCACCTTTATCATGTCTGCATGTATCTGACACCGATGGCATTTTCGGACATACTGGATGCAGTCCGTTTCCATAGTCATCCCAAAAATAACCAACTCGGAGTATTTTCTTGGCTGGACGAAGCCGTTCATATGCGGACCGCAGGTCCCTGCATGAATTTCTTCCAATAGCCTGGATGCTTCCTTTGCGTTGACACACCTTAGTAACCCCAAATCAGGAGTCCTCCTATACAGGATTCCTCCGCTATGAAAGAAGTTGTTAGATAGTCTCCGAAGTGTGCGTTTTTTAGTAGGATCTACGAGTTCTGGATATTCTCCTTTCGTCAAATATTCCTTGATATCATGAAACCAAGGTTTTCTGTCTGCTTCTTCTTCTGCATGAGTGCAGTAAGCTGGCTGATCATAGATCTTTACCAGAATAGGATCAATAAAGTTCTGGTATGGGTGTTGTAACATGGATGATAGGGTAGCCAATGCATCGGCAAATTCATTTTGAACCCTGGGAACATGTTGGAACTCTGTCTTTGTGAACATTTTCCTCAATTTCTATACATGATGCAGATAAAGGAGTATCTTGGAGTTCTTGGTTGCCCATTCTTTTCGAACCTGATGTATAAGCAGGTCTGAATCTCCGATCACTAGCAATTCCTGAATGTTCATGTCAATAGCCATCTTGAGCCCTAAGATGCAGGCTTCATACTCGGCCATGTTGTTGGTGCACGGGAACCTGAGCTTGGCGGACACCGGATAATGATGGCCGAATTCTGATACTAGGATCGCTCATATGCCAATTCCTTTGAAGTTTTCTACTCTGTCGAAAAACATTCTCCAACCATCATAGGGTTCTGCAATATCTTCCCCTATGAAAATACCTCTTCATCGAAAATACATCTTTAGAGGCTCGTATTCTCCATCCACGGGATTTTCAGCAAGATGATCTGCCAATGCTTGTCCTTTGATTGCCTTCTGAGTCACGTAAACAATGTCGAATTCACTCAACAGGATTTGCCACTTGGCTAGCTTGCCAGTGGGCATGGGCTTCTGAAAGATGTACTTCAAATGATCCATTCTTGACATGAGATAAATAGTATATGCATAGAAATAGTGCCTCAACTTCTGAGCTACCCAAGTTAGAGCACAATAGGTGCGTTCCAATAGAGATATCGGGCTTTGTACGGGGTGAACTTCTTGCTGAGATAATAGATGGCCTGCTCCTTTCTTCCCGTTTCATCATGCTTCCCCAGAACACAACCCAAAGCTCCATCCAATACTGCAAGGTAGAGTAATAGAGGTTTACCTGGCTCGGGTGGGACCAAAACTGACGACGTTGACAGGTATTCCTTTATTCTGTCGAAGGCTTTCTGACAATCATCAGTCCATTTAGTAGCGGAGTCCTTCTTCAACATCTTAAAGATTGGCTTACAAATGACAGTGGATTGAGCTATGAACCGGCTGATGTAGTTAAGTCTTCCCAAGAAACTCATAACCTCTTTCTTGTTCTTCGGTGGTGGCAATTCTTGGATGGCTTTGACCTTTGACAGATCCAGTTCTATTCCTCGATGACTCACAATAAACCCAAGTAGTTTTCTGGGAGGAACCCCGAATGCGTATTTTGCGGGATTCAGCTTCAAGTTGTACCTTCTTAGTCTGTTGAAGAACTTCCTCAGATCTTCCACGTGGTCATTGTCTCTCTTGGATTTGATGATGACGTCGTCTACATATACTTCGATCTCTTTGTGTATCATGTCATGGAAAATAGCAATCATGGCCCTCATGTAGGTGGCCCTAACATTCTTTAACCCGAACGGCATCATCTTGTAACAATACATCCCCCACGGTGTAATGAAAGCCATTTTCTCTGCGTCTTCCTCATCCATCCATATCTAATGATACCCATTAAAACAATCAACGAATGACTGCAGTTCATGCTTGGCGCAGTTATCAATTAGAATGTGTATGTTTGGCAAGGGGAAGTCATCTTTCGGACTGGCCCGGTTAATATCCCAGTAGTCGACACAGACTCTAACCTTCCCGTCCTTCTTCGGTACTGGCACAATATTGGCTAACCATGTTGGATACTCTACTACCCTGAGAACCTTGGCTTTGACTTGCTTGGTGACTTCTTCCTTGATTTTCAAACTCATGTCAGGTTTGAACTTCTTGAGCTTCTGTTTTACTAGTGGACATGTCAGATCGGTTGGCAGTTTATGAGCTACAATAGATGTACTAAGCCCAGTCATGTCATCATAAGACCAGGAGAATATGTCTTCATATTCCCTTAGAAATTCTGTGTACTCTTTCTTTTCTGATGGTGCCATATGAATGTTGATTCATGTTTCTTTAACATTTTCTGCATCTCCCAGGTTGACAATCTCAGTTTTGTCCAGGTTAGACTTAGGTCTGTTCTCAAAATCCTCAACCTTTTTAACAACCTCTTCTGGTATATCATCTTTTTCTGAGTCCATATCTGTTTGTTGTGTTGCCTTGTCGCACGTCACAATCGTCGGTTCATCAAGATAAGTAATAGTAATGCTGTGTGAATAAAGTAAACGATAAAAAGTAATAAGAGCAAGATTTATAAGAAACTGAAATGCCTTGATAAATTTCATAATTGCTTTGAACATTGGAGCTCTTAGTTCAATATTAAAAATGCGAAAAGAAAGTCAATTAGCAAAAAAAAATAAAGATAATGCATGGTGCTTTATTCAGCCTTGCTACCCTAAAGCTTTCCAGGCCCTAGTGGTTCTGATGGACCAATTGTTGAGGCGTGCTCCTCGACTCACAGCTTGTATAGAAGGGCTTTCCTTCCCCTCCTCCTCAAAAATGACATAAAAATCCATATTATCATTTTCCAAAAACAAATTCCTCATCGCCGCCAGTGCTTCCTCTTCTCCCGACCCATATATGACATTGGCGGGCTGGAAAATTTGTTCCAAGCAAGGTATTGTATGCTCCAGTAGGTAGTAGGGACTGCGCCATGGTGGCGACCAGTGGTTGAATTCCTCCCAAGTGTATTCATATCCCAAACCGAAATCGGTACCGTGTTTCTTCAACTTGATAGGCTTAGCGATTCATTGGAGATTCTTGCCAAGTCCCTTGCCAGGTTCGTATCCACACCAATTCAGTATACTTTTAATTTTGCTATCCCACCATTTGTCCTTGTCTATGGCGTTTACTCGCTCAATGTGATGGTAGGTTTCTCCGCCTATCTTCCTTCTTCCTTTGATTGTTGGGATGGTCTGGCGACTATATATGGGATTGCTACCATCGCCGTGAATAATTACCTCTTGGTGATTCCACTCAAATTTCATTGCTTGATGTAGGGTTGATGCTACAGCCCCAGTGATATGGATCTAGGGTCGTCCCAATAGCAAGTTGTAAGATGTTGGGACATCTATCACTTGAAAATCAACGTCGAACCAAGTCGGTCCCATTTGCACACAAACTGATTTCCCCAGTAGTGGACCTTTGGGATCCATCGAAAGCTTTGACATTGATGGCTCCATCCTTGATCTCATGCAGGCTCTTTCCCAATGTTCTAAGAGTCACCGATGGACAAATATTGAGGCTGGACCCTCCGTCAATCAGGACTCTGGTGATGAAATGATCTTCGCACTACATAGTGATGTGCAAGGCCTTGTTATGGCTTAGCCCTTCAGGTGGCAGCTCATCTTTATGGAAAATGATTTTATGACTCTCCAATACTTGCCCCACCATGTTTGTCATTTCTCCTCCAGTTATGTTGCTGGGTATATATGCCTCGCTCAGCACCTTCAATAAGGCATTCTTATGTGCGTCAGAGCTTTGTAGTAGAGCCAAGATAGAGATCTGGGTTGGAATTTTGTTCAACTGATCAATGACCGAATACTCTTTGGTTTGTATCATCCTACAGAGATCATCAGGCCCAGATTCAGTGGCGGTTGGTCGTCCAGAGGCATGCTTACTGGACTCGGCTAGGTGTTCTGGGGTATAAACCTTACCGATTCTTGTCATACCCTGTGCTACAATTGCTTCTCCAGATTTGGTTTTCCCTTTCATTCTTGCCTCGGCTGTGTAATCCCATGGTGTGGCCTTTGGGTAGAACGGTGTTACGGCTATCATGGCCACCGGAATGGGTACCTTTGCCTTGGATGGTAACACAGCCACTTCGAATGGTACAGGTGTCTTTGGAGACCAAAACTCGACCCCAATAGGTCCTGGGGTTTTTGCGAAGAAGGTGCTTCGAACTCAAGTGGTACAAACATGTCTACTTCAGCGTTTTCAGAAAGCTGGATCTTGATCACAATCAGATTAAGTGTGACCGTTGGTTCCTTTGGCTCGTCACCTTCAGCGACTAATCTGATCGACCCTTTGGGGTCCCAATCGTCCTCTATCTCAATCATGTGAACGCTCCCACCCTTGTGGTCAGGCAGAGGGTTGTTACGGACATTCAGAGCTGGCTCTTTTGCTATGATGATCTTGTTGTCAATCAAATCTTGGATCTTATCCTTCAAAGAGCGGCACTAATCAATGGTATGCCCCTTCATGCCAGAATGGTATGTACAAGTTTTGTTTGGGTTGACCAATTGGGAGGGTTTTTCGGGGTTTACGGCAGGGATAGGGTGATGTAACTAGCAGCTTTGAGCCTTTCATACAACTGGTCAATAGGTTCGGCAATTGCGGTATACTGTTTGGGGGGTCTGCGGTCGAAGTTTGGTCGGGGTCTAGGAAAGTTTTTGGCGGGTGGGAGGTGGTTGATGGTGAGAGGGTTGAGTATTGTAGGCTTGATATCATGTGTGCGTTGGGAATATCTAGGCAAAGTGGGCTGATATGTGGGAGGTGGAGGTGATTGGTAAGCAGTTGGTGGAGTTTGGTAAGAGGGCGAAGGTACTGGGTAATTTGGGGTAGGTTAATATGTGAGTGGAGGTATTGGGCAGGTTTGGTATTCAATTGGAGATTTTGTTCTTTGTGCAACCATCACAACGCTCACGTCCCTTTTCTTGGACGTGCCACCAGACTGTAGAGCCTTGTTGGTGGCCTGCAAAGCTTCAAAGTTAGTGACCATACCACTTTTGATACCTTCTTCAATCCTCTCCCTAGCTTGATGATATCGGAAAATATTTGGCTTTCAATCAGCATTAACATTTCATAGTACTGTAGGTCTTGAGCACGGATGAAAAACCTGTTCATTTGTTCTTCTTCTAAAGTTGGTCTGACCTTAGCAGCTTCTGATCTCCAACGAGTAGCATACTCGTTGAATGTCTCCGAGGGTTTCTTCTTTAAGTTCTGGATGTAGAACACGTCTGGTGCATGTTCTACGTTGAACCTGAACCTGTCCATGAAATCGGACGCCATACTTACCCAATTTGACCACTTCTTAGGGTTTTGGTTGATGTACCAAGACAAAGCATCTCCCTTCAGACTCCTCATGAAGAGTTTCATGCGAATCTTTTCATCCTTCCCTACTCCGACCAACTTGTCGCAGTATATCCTCAGATAACTCTCGGATCCCCGGTACCGTCAAACATTTCGAACTTAGGAGGTTTGTACCCCTCAGGCAGTTTGACATCTGGTTGTATGCAAAGGTCCTCGTAATTCAATCCCTCAATCCCCTTGCTTCCTTCGACTCCCTAAACTCGGCTAGTCAGCTTCTTGAGTTCCGTGGCCAGATTCCTGATAAGAGAGTCTTTGTCATCAGACTCAGGTGTGCTTGAAATAGGCTGAGTGTAGTGTGGAATGGTTTCCACATAGATGGGGTTGTTGTAAGGATGACCATTTGTGGAGTTTAGTGGTCCAGGAATGAGCAGTGGGGTATTGTCTAAAGTGTGGCATGTGTTGCAGTAGTGATGAGGAACGGGTTGCTTTTGTGGTTTCGGGATGCTTTGTGGAGGTGTGGGGTTTTGAGTGTTGGCAAAGTTGACATTTGGGGTAGTGAGGGAAAATGACAAATTCTCCAAGTTCCGAACTTGGTCCAGTTCTTCCTGAAACCTCAATAACTTCTGTTCGAGCTGGGAGGCACTTTTCTTGGAAACCTGAATACCCTGAGAAACCTCTACCCTTTCAACTGAGTTCTCCTTTCTGTTGCTCAAATCTTCCATCTTTCCCTTGTTCTTGTTTCTGATAAGACGCGGAGGAGGAGGAGGTGGAGGGCCCTTAGATCTTGTGGAGTATGATGACGATGCCAGTGTTCACGAACTAACCTTTGGGGAGGGGAATAAACAAAAGGTAAAAACAAAAGTAGCAAGTTAGTGCGGATTATGAGAAGGAAATGTTGCAATATTTAAACACATAGTGTAAGAATATAAATCGTGTCCTAATTTGGGAGCCTCGTTGTGCCCGAGGTAGGCCTAGCGACAAGTTTATTTGGAGAACTTATAATGCTAAATGCCTCATTTTATTGATAAAAATAAGACGAATCCCAAAACGACACTAAAATAGCAGAAAATAAAATGTCACTAATGGTCGTTGGCCTTATTACATTTTTAAAGCAAAAGAAAAGACTCCTAACTACTTGGTCCCAGAAGGACCTTCTTCAGGTTGAATGCTTGCGTTAATAAGATCTTCCAGCTCGTGTAGATTTTCTAGTAAAATGCCTTCGACAGGGGTTCTCCTTTGCCTTCCTCAGCGTTCGGATAGTCGGTGACTCTTTTCCTCATTTTCCCTTCCAACTCCAGCAGACTGTATTCCAGATATTCCAGCTTCTCACTAGCGCTGGTACTCTCTCTTTCCATTCGTTGATTTGGTTACTTGATGGGAGGTTCCTCCACCAGGTCAGCAAGAGTGAGGGTATGTTGATCATACCAAAGTCGGGAACTTTGCCATTCATTTCTGCAAAACAAAAGGGTGAGGTCCTTACCCCGCCGGACTCGACTATTTAAACCAATAATAAGCATAAGCCGCATTTAGTTCTCCAAATAAATGCACAGAATATGGTAACGTCCGTTTGGGTCCCCAGGAAACCCAGTGGACTTAGAACAAGGCTATCTTAAAGAGTCATTATGTGGACAACATAACTGACTCGGCTAGGTTTTGACAATGATGCATGCACCGTTGAACAGAGCAAGGTTCTATAGGGTATTAGACTGGTACCCTTAAGCGGACAACTCAAGAGGGAAAGGCACGGAACCGTCGACTACACCGTTGATCGACTGGTTTTACCGCAAATACGCCTTTGCCAAATTTAGGGGGTAATAATATCGGAAGGGTGCAACCACTCATTATAAACATTGCTATGGTATTTTGTTTGGCATGAGTGGAATATGATGTTGAATATGCAATTACAAGTTGTCATGTATTTGCACATTCATAAAGTAATGATTAAAATAATTGCTCATAATTACAACAGTATTAAAGGAAAGCAGTAAAGGAAAGCATTAAAGAAAAGAAACAAAGAGCCAAGTCAGTTTCGTAATAGAAGAGAGATAAAGACATTAAATAAAGGCAATAAGAGGCAGTAAAGTCACAAATAACATGAGATGGTAAAAGCCTAAAAGAAGTATCCCCAGCAGAGTCGTCACGCTGTCGCGCTCCCTTTTTCTCGCGAAATCGGGCCTGTGACATTTGGGAGGACAACTTGTTCCTTTTGGGAATTGGGTTTTGGAACTTGAAGAATCGCCACCTAATGATTAAGTGCATTAGGACACTAAGAAGGGTTTGAGTTTGAAGAACCAGAGTTTGGGTAAGGGCTAGAAATTATCTCGAGGGGAAGGTGTTAGGCACCCCTCAAGATCCACTAGTGTGGTTCCCGGCCATGTTACAATTGTTACTTCACATAATCAAGTAATAAATTAAGGGCCTCAAATAGAAGGGGATTTTCACATATTATTGCAAGCAAATTGAAAGTTTGAAGAGAATAAAGAAAGTAGAAATTTTAAGGAAATAGTTCGGACAATAAAACAAGTTAAAAAGAAAGGGGGTCCTAGATTTACAAACAATATGGATCACATCAATGCAATACCCGGTAATCACTCCTCAAAAGAGGGGTTACACGTGGTATTAGCGCACCAGTCATCATATCCATATCTACCCATTCCCACCCTGTTAAGGTAGTAAAGCGCAGAATGGTGTCGTTACTTATTGCATGCTAGTACCCGCCCAAATCCTATCAGTCCCGGAGGCATTTGGGACTACTAGTCCTAAGGGAAGGGAAATTTGGCTTTTCAGGGTTTTAAAATAACAAAATTCTAGGATGACAATCAAAACATATAAGGCAGGTATGGGGAGAACACATAATAGTTTAAAGGGCTCAAACAGGCCTCCTCAACTTAAAGACAGATTGTTTAGCATGTCTTGTATGTACTGGTTATGGTCTGCAATCAAATTAAAGCGTAGGATAGGCAGATTCATCACATATTTCTCGTATGAGGAGTCCGAATTAGCCTTCCCTAGTTGTAATTAATCAAAGACTGATGCAGTTGATTAATTACCTAATGGTTTGCCCAAGTGAGACCTATAGGCATGATATCTAATAGTGCTTACTCCGATTTTTAAAGAAGGCTTACTGATTGTAGAAAACACATAAGTTCTGCGGATGTTAAACGACATTACTATTTATTTTAGACTTATAGATGAAATAAACAAATCAGATTCAACTGGTTACTCCTATAGGCATGATTTCTAGGCGTTGTTGGTTTTAAAGCGGTTATAAAGGTGTAGGAGTCATGTAGACATAGTATCTAGAATGAAACTTATTATTACTTAACCTATAACTGTTTTCCTAATGATAGATATAAAATGCAGAAGTGCCGAAGACCTATAGTCATGATTTCTATATGCAGAACTGCAGAAAAACCTATAGACAGGATTTCTATATGATATGCGAAAATGTAGAAAACCTATAGACATGATCTCTATGTATGCAGAGGTGCAGAAAAACCTACAGACAGGATTTCCATATAATATGCAGAAGTGCAGAACTTATAGGCAGGATTTCTATATGACGTGCATGAATGCAGAAAACTTATAGGCAGGGTTTCTGATGTGGAAGTGCAGAAATTATAGGCAGGATTTCTAATGAAATGAGGAAGTGCAGAAATTGTAAATAGTAACAGCTATGAGCATGTTGTCTACCCTTTGCATACATAAGTGACCTTCCCCTTTTCACTAGAACCCCATAAGTTATTACAACATATTACATACCAAAATGAATTAAGAAAAGTAAAATTACATCAGAAATTAAGCTATAACCAAGGAGCCTAATTCAGACTCAAGGTCTAACAATATGAGGTGAACCAATTTCTAGGATCAGATTTCCAAAGCCTTCTCTTATTTGGGATGTGTCAAAGTTCCTCAAGAGCCTCAAATGAACTTCGGGCAGTGCTTACAACCCAAATATATTTCGGAATTAAGAGCATAGCGCAGTGTGGAAATGCCAGCCCTCAAATGTCCAAGTTCAGAGGGAACTCAAGGTCCCAAAGCAAGGCTCATAAGAGGGGGCAAAACATAGAATCTAAGAGTAAGTGTAAGTGCACAAAATGGAAATCAGGGAGAGCCAGGGCAGGCTGGTGGTCATGCCCAGTAATCAGGAGTGCTGGCACACCCTGACTAGCCTATTACCCACATTTTGAGAGTTGGGGTCCATTAAGGATCAGGTTCAGACCTAAGCAACAATTTGGATGCTGTTAGGCCATGAACCTTAACTCAAACACATAGAAGGGAGTGGGGGTATAGAGAGTTCATAATAAACAGCAGATGCAAAGAGAGAGTAGCATACTCAATACATAACATGAATAGCAAAGTAGACACGAATGTAGAAACTGTAAAATAAACACATAGGGATGGTGCTGAAATCGAAATTAAGGCATACCAGTTTCAGGGAAACAAATAAGTGAAAGCTGAAGTCTTGTAAACCAAATTGCAAGCAAATAGTACAAAAGATCTCAGAAGAGAGTAGAGTATTGAAAGAGTATTTAAATTGAGAGGTGTGTGCGTAAAGTATTGAATTCGGAGTGTTGAACTGAAGGTTCAAGGTGTCTAAGTACAGAAGGGTCGTGCCCCTTTTATAGTGCAGAAAACAAGTAAGAAAAGGTAAGGGAATAGTTTGCAATCAATCACACAGAATCTCCCTTCAGTTAAGGGATTCTGATTTCAAATGGGTAGAAGACAATTAAGGAAATAATTGGATTAAAATCTTTTCCAAATTAGTACAAGAAGGGCAAACACATAGAAACTATTTAAGGAAAGAGTTCAACAGCAACATGGTTTGTGCAAATAAGGAAAGGCAATCAATTATCGGCCTGTAAAAATCAGAAATTGAGTTTTGGTATGAATGAATCCAATCAGAAAAGGTGAAGAAAGGTTTAATTAAAGAAAATCAGTAACAATCAATCAAACATTATTAAAAGGAATTCGGAATCAACCGATAGTTGGCAAAACCCTTTTTTGAAAGAAGAATTCCTCATAGATAAAGCATACAGACATGTCAAACAAGAAAGAAATGTCATGCTAATTAGAAAGAATCTAGCATAGAAAGAGTTCAAAGTCAAAAAGGGATACAAGTCCAGGGTTCTAAAGTAGCCCTAGTCCAAAATAAAACTTGCCAAAACCAAAAGCCTAGGGTTTTCAACTTTAATTAGAAGCAGAGATGAGAAGACAGATAACAGGCACAGAGGTCTCTTTCATAGACTCATGAGAAACCAACATACATGGTAGCAGGTTTGAAACAAACATAGTGAAAAAGCTGATTTGAAGCGTAAAGAACATGTTTTAAGAAAAGCTTGGAACTTAAACAAGTTCAGAAGACAAAGAGGTAGCATAAACTTAAGGAAATAGTAGGTGAAACACGTTTAGAAAGAACTCTAACAAAGTCCAGAAGAAGGCAAAGAAAAACTAAGAGCTTAGTAGAAATTACAGTAAAGGAACACAGGGTTAAATAAGCACATAAGATAAACGTGTGAAAGCATGATATAGAAACCAGTAGAAGAAAGAACGGAGCATAGTAGAAAAATATGCATAATAAGGCAAACCTAAGAACACATGAGAAGGACATGCGAGATAGAAAAGAGAACATAAAACCATAGCATAGACAGATTCACAGAAAGAAAAGAAGAAGAGGAGTCAGAAAACATTTTAAAACTTTTTCAGAAACCCTAAATCGAAGAGAAACAAATTTTTAAAGAGAAGATTGGGGAAAACGTTTTAAAATTCTAGTAGAACACATATATAGCATAGATCTAAGAAAACAACCAGAAAAAACCTCGAATAGCAGAAATGAGAAAGGCTTGGACGAAAATCCGATCCTGAGTCAAAAAGACTCATATTGCTTGAACACGCTCAAATAATGGCCGGAGAAGCCATAGATCTACAGATCTGAGAAGGATCTGAAGAGAGCCATCGGATTCGGGCCTCGAAGCTTCTATCAACCATGGTTTAATGATGGAGGGGGGGTGAGTACCAACCATCCATGGCCTGAGAAGCCACGAATTTCGGTGGAAACATGGTAGAATAAGGTTGGAGATGGCTAGGGTTTCAGAGAGTTTAAGAGTGTTTTAAGAGACGAAGGGTTTCAAGGCAGTGGGTCAAGTGAGAATGAGGGAGCTTAGGGTAGTCGTTTAGGTTTAATTATGGAAGGGCGAGTCTTGGCCGTTGATCTTGAGTGATCAACAGTCCAGATTTAAGTGGTAGGTAGGGAACGGGTTGGGTCGTTTGTAATTGGGTCGTGGGTTGGATCCAGATTGAAACTGGGTTGGTTTTAATTTGGGCAGAATTGGGGTCAAATTGAGGTTAAAATTGAAAGAGAATGAGGCTATAATTGAAATAGAAATAGGCTAAATGTTAAATAGCCAATTTTTCTCTTTTATTTTATAAAAATAGTGAAAAGGACTTTAAAATAAATTAAAAGTACTAACCGAACTAATAATGCATAAATATTGATTTAACAATATTGAAACCTATTTTACAATTATAGAAATGCCATTAATCTTAAAATAGGCTATAATTGCAATTATCCAATTTAGTCTTTTAAATACCAAATAAATTTGTAAAAATGTACAAAAATTATCTTAACTATATTTTGGTATAAATATGAGAAAAAATAAATTATTCACCAAAATTGATGATTTTGGGAATAATTATGGATTTTGTATTGCTAAAATGGATAGTAAATTGATTTTGAAAACTCTTCAAAAGATTGGAAAAATACTAAAATACTTGGGTATGCTTATGTATGCATGTATATGCTATTTTGAAAGTATTTTATATATATAAATATATATTAAAAAATTAGGTATCAACATCTGCTGATGTTACCTTCTTTGAAACCTAACCATACTTCACAGGTCTAGTTAATCACTTAGATATTTCTGAGGTGCTACCAGTTCCGTGTTTTGGAGATTCAGTCACTATTCCCCATTCATATTACTCCACAGATCCACCACCTATAGCTCCAGTACCACCATCCTGTCCAGTTCCACCACCGAGTCTAGTTCCACCAACTATAACTCCAGTGCCACCACCGAGTCTAGTGCCACCAACTATAGCTCCAGTGCCACCACCTAGTCCAGTTTAACCTTCTACAGCTCCATCACTCCTGACTTATCATCATCGTCTGCATCCAGTATCAGGCCCAGCTAATTTACGTCCTGCACCTGACCCTTCTAGTACTGCAGACTTGTCTCCTCTTGATCAACCGATTGCACTACGAAAAGGTATATGGTCCACACTTAATCCTAATCCTCATTATGTCGGTTTAAGTTACCATCGTCTGTCATCATCCCAATGTGCATTTGTGTCATCTTTGTCCTTTGTTTCCATCCCTAAGTCTACAGATGAAGCATTGTCTCATCCTTGGTGGCGACAGGCTATGATTGACGAGATGCCTGCTTTATATACGAGTGGTGCTTGGGAGCTTGTTCATCTTCCTTCGGGTAAATCGACTGTCGGTTATTGTTGGGTGTATGCAGTCAAAGTTGGTCTAGATGGCCATGATAATCGACTTAAGGCTCGTCTTGTTGCCAAAGGGTATACTCAGGTATTTAGTGATACTTTCTCTCCCATGGCTAAAATAGCATCAGCCCACCTTTTTCTATCCATGGCTGATGTTCGCCACTGTACTCTCTATCAATTGGACATTAAGAATGTTTTTCTTCATGGTGACCCTCTATGGTCTAAAGTAGTCTCCTCGAACCTGGTTTGGTAAGTTCAACACAGTTATTCAGGAGTTTGGCATGACTCATAGTGAAGCTGATCACTCTATATTTTATCGACATTCTACTTCAAATCTCTGTATTTATCTGGTCGTTTATGTTGACAATATTGTTATTACTGGTAATGATCAGGATGGTATTAGTAAGTTGAAGTAATATCTCTTTCAGCACTTTCAGACTAAAGATCTGGGCAGATTAAAGTATTTTCTTGGTATTGAGCTCGCTCAGTCTAGCTCAGGTATTGTGATCTCACAACGGAAATATGCATTAGATATTCTTGAGGAGACAGGAATGAGAGGTTGTAGACCTGTTGACACTCTGATGGATCCAAATTCTAAACTTTTGCTAGGATAGGGGGAGCCTCTTAGCAATGCTGCAAGATATAGGCGGTTGGTTGGTAAATTAAATTACCTCAGAGTGATTAGACCTGACATTTCCTTTCCTGTGAGTATTGTGAGTCAATTTATGGATTCCCTATGTGATAGGCATTGGGATGCAGTTGTCCGCATTCTTCGGTATATAAAATCAGCTCCAGGCAAAGGCTTATTGTTTGAGGATCGAGGTCATGAGCAAATCGTTGGATACTCAGATGCTTATTGGGCAGGATCACCTTTTGATAGACTTTCTACGTCTGGATATTGTGTCTTAGTAGGAGAAAATTTGGTGTCTTGGAAAAGCAAGAAACAGAATGTGGTTGCTCGGTCTAGTGCAGAAGCAGAACATCGAGCAATGGCTATGGCGACATGTGAGGTAATTCGGATTGAACAGTTGCTCAAGGAGTTGAAATTTGGTGAGATTATTCATATGGGACTTGTGTGCGATAATCAAACTGCTCTTTATATTGCGTCAAATCTAGTGTTCCATGAGATAACTAAACACATTGAGCTTGACTATCATTTTGGTAGAGAAAATATACTCTCGGGAGATGTTGCTACAAAGTTTGTGAAGTCGAATGATCAGCTTGCAGATTTTTTCACCAAGTCCCTCACTGGTCCTCGTATTAACTACATATGTAACAAGCTCGGTACATATGATTTATATCTACCAGCTTGAGGGGGAGTGTTAGAATAGTTATGTGAATGTATGTAATTAGTCCTAGTCCCTTATGTAGTAGGAGTAGGTTATGTGTTATGTATACATATAAATAGGGCTTGTTGTAACATAGAATATTAATCAATAATATTTTCTCTCGTGCTTTCTCACAGTACAGAAGCATAGTATGAGTACATAAACAATATGTACCTTGTAAGTATCCAATCTAACCTCGAAGTAGTAGTGACGAGGGTCGACTTGACACTTACTAGGGCCAATAATAATTTAATTTAAGTATTGCGCTAAGCATGAATAGCATGAATAATAATGACAGTTTAAGAACAGGGCAAAGTAAGATATTCTTTCATAAACAACATGTTAATATCAGTCATATCATGTAACAACATAAATTTCAAAGTATTTAAGCAGTATAAATCACGGGAAGTTCTAAATAAATAACATGCGCAAATTATGATGAGGTCGTACAGTCTGGTCCAACATAATATTGAACCGTGAACTGCTAGAGGGTCGAATGAAGTGAACCATAGATGCATCTATTTACTACCGAGGCGTTCATCCCGATCCACAAATAATAATTTATTTTCAAGAAAGCACACATTGCCCATTTACAGTCAAGTATTTCATACAAATTCTTAAGTAAGTGGATATAACTGTTTATATTTGTTTTACCAATTTCCAGCATGACTTAAGTGATTATAGTAACAAGTAAGGACACAAGCATTGCAAGTATAACATGATACGGGTCCTAAACTACCCAGACAATTAGCATAATAGTAGCTACGTACAGACTCTCGTTACCACGTACGTACGTAGCCCCACAGATAAGTACACACATTTATTTAATTCATATATGGGGTTAGTTCCCTCTGTCACGACCCGACAATTCCCACCAATGGGATTGTGATGGCGCCTAACATCACACTCGCTAGGCAAGCCAATGTTAGAGATTTATTAACCATTTTCCTTTACAATTCATTGAATAAAAATAAACGAGTTAAAAAAAGTGATCATAACTGCAGAAGTAAGTAAACATTGCTTTATTTATAAACTATTGCCAGAACTACTACTACTACTACCCAGAAACTGGTGTCACAATCCACAAACATACTATGAATTACTAAAAATATTGGTCTGAAAGAAATTACATCTATTTGAAACGAAAAAAATAGAAATTTAGAAAAGTAGAAGAGGACGCTAGGGCCTGCGGATGCCAACAGAACTACCTTGGGTTCTCGAAACTGTGAACCTGCAGCCAATCCCTCAATCAGCCACTACCTGCTCCAAAATCTGCACAGAAAGTGCAGAGTGCAGTATCAGTACAACCGACCCCATGTACTGGTAAGTGCCGAGCCTAACCTTGACTAGGTAGTGACGAGGCTATGGCGAGGTAATTACAATACAATCTACATACAGTATATAATAAAGCGAAAAAGAAGTACGATACAAAATGAAACAGTAACTTGCAAAAAAATGAATACGGAACTTCAAATAACTTATCAATGCTAGTTATAACCAATCCTTAAGTGAGATACAACACTACAGAATAATTTACAGCAGAGCAGGACACATAGGCAATAAACTGATGCGGCACGCATCCCGATCTCACTATATAATCAGTAACAGTATAAACATTCACCCTTATTACTCCTTATCAATCCATTCTTATTTCTCTTGTTGCAGCGTGCAACCCGATCCCATCATACAATAGTAATTCACCCTTATTACTCCTCAATATATCACCCTTATTCCTCCTGTTGTGGCGCTCAACCCGATCCCACTATATAATAACATTTCACCCTTATTCCTCTTCAATATATCACCCTTATTCCTCCTGTTGCAGCATGCAACCCGATCCCACCATATCAATACCAATCACACAATAAGAACAGAAATTTCACTATATGTCTCAAAACTCCCCACAATATTTAACCTCAACTAAAACAAACGGAAAGCGGTAAAATTATGAAACTTCACTCGAGTTGTACTACTCAGCGAGACCAATTCAAAGTATGCTAATAAACACTGATAGATAGCTTAAACCAATAATATGAAATGATGAAACCATGTAATGTCCAATACTTTTGGCAATGAAAACAATATCTGATAAGTAGCAACTAATCATGAAAATATCAAATAGGCAGGTAGCAATTAAAACATGGAACAATAATTAAGAACGGGAAGGGAATAGTCAAAACAGATAAATTGGTGACGCATAGGTACTCGTCACCTCACCTATACGCCACACACATGGACTTTCATATAGCATTTAAGTCGGGGATCCCTAGTTCCTCGAGTCAAAGTTAGACCAAACACTTACCTCGATCCGCAGGCCACTTACTGCTCAATTATCGTTTGTCCTCTAGTTTCCACCTCCGAACCACTCGTGTCTAATCATAATTAACTTAATAAGATAAATTATAGCTAAAGAAATCAATTCCAATGCAAAATTATAAGTTTCCAAACATTTCCCCAAAAAAGTCAAAAAGCGACCTCGGGCCCGCTTGGTTAAAACTCGAGGTTCGGACCAAAACTCATTCACTCCCGAGCCCAAATATGTAATTAGTTCTGGAATCTGACCCCAAATCGAGGTCTAAATCCCCAATTTATAAAACCCCTCAATTCTTCCAAAAATCCCTAATTTTACCATGAAAAAACGAGATTTAGGGCTAGAAATCTAGTGGGTGTTGATGGAATTTGAAGGAAATGAGTTAAAGAACACAAACCTATGATTTGGTGTTGAATTCTCTCTTCAAAATTGCTCATAGGTCGAGTTATAATGAAAGAGTTGTGAATTTTTTGAAGAAATCCCCTGTTGGTTCTGTTTTAAAATCATTGGACAGGCCTTATTCGCGTTCGCGAGAGGCCTGCCGCGTTCGCGAAGCTATGGTCCTATTGGCCTACGCGTTCGTGAGAAACCCTTCGCATTTATGAAGGCATACTTCCCCAGCCTCCGCGTTCGTGAACCAAGTGCCGCATTTGCAATGAGTTATTTTCCCCTCCCCCAGGTCCCATGCTTCACATCACAATAGACTGGTCGCGTTCGCAAAGGGTAATGCCCCCACCGCTCCGCGTTCGCCACCAGCACTTTGTGTTCGCGTAGAAGGAATTCTCCTTCAGACCATCTTACTTTTCGCGTTAGTAAGAGTCCCTTCGTGAACGCGAAGAAGAAGATACCAGATGACAGCTGAAGCCAAAAACACCAGATGTGTCAAGTCTAAAACATCCTGAAGCCTATCCGAAACTCACTCGATCCCTCGGGGCTCCAAACCAAACATATACATAAGTCTAAAAACATCATACGGAATTACCCACCGGGAATACGCCCAGGTCCCATAATTTATTACGGACCACCGGGACCGTCAAAATACGGTTCCAGGTCTGTTTTCTCAAGACGTTGACCGAAGTCAACTAAAATTAACTTTTCAAGCCAAAAATTATTATTTCATCAATTTTCCACATAGAAACTTTCCGGAAACACGTACGGACTGCGCACGCAAATCGTAGAGAGATAAAAATTAGATTTTTAAGGCCTCAGAATACAGAATTGAGTTCTACAACATAAGATGAACCTTTAGGGTTATCACACCCTCTTACAAGGATATAAAGGAGACTTACCTTGTCCCAAAGCTTACTTCCGAGCTCAAGATTGCGCTCAAACCCTCAAATAGTAGCCGAACAATCCAAAACTATTTAAATAGGGTAAAAATTAATCAATATTGGCTCAAATGTTCTTACTTCCACTATTAGAGTGATTACTCAACCCAAATTGCAAGGTTCCTAAAATTCACCCCCAGGCCCACTTGCTCGGATTCCGGAAATTTTTTAAGAAAGTTGTTACCCATGTCCCAAGGAACATAAATATATGATTGTCACTAAGTTTCATGGTCAAATTCGTGGTGAAAATCTTATTCTTAATAAACCCTAGGTTTTCCTCTAATCCCATAAATTTCACTAATCTTTACATATTAATCTACCCATAATCTAAGTATTTAACTCACATATAATAGGAATTACTTACCTCCAAAAGCTTGGTGGAAAATCCCTCTCAAGAAGCTTTAAAATAGCCCAACAATGGAGTGAATCGAGTAAAAAATGACTAACTCTTGTATTAAATGAAGGCCACTACCTTCAGCAATTTCTGCATCTACGGTCCCGCTTCTGCGGACGATTGTCCGCTTCTGCGAAAATGGGTTGGGACCGCACCTGCGGATAGGTGACCGCTCCTGTGGTTCCGCTTCTGCAGAAGAGGAGCCACATCTGTGAAACCCGGGCTCCTCTCCTAGGGCCGCATCTGCAATACTTCAACCGCACCTGCGAGCTCGCACCTGCAGCTAGACAATCGCAGGTGCGATTATGACAGAAACTGGAGCTTCATCTCCTTCTCAATTTTTCAACTTAGTATGAGCCTCGTCCGATTGACGTTGAGGGCCCCGCCCAAACATACCGACAAGTTTGAAGTCATAAAACTGACTCGCTCGAACCCTCGAAACACCCGAAACAACATTAAAACTAAGAATTATACCCTAAAACCAATAAAACCAAACTTATGAACTTCAAGTTATTCAATCTACTTTCAATGTGCCGTAACGTATTTATACTATACTGAATGATACCAAATTTTGCGTGCAAGTCTTGAATGACATTATGGAACTATTCCCGATCTCAGAATTCCGTTCAGACCTCAATATCACAAAAATCCACTCCAAACCAAATTTAAAGAACTTCAAAATCCTTAAAGAATCAACTTTCGCTATTAGGCGCCAAAACGCTTCCGGGTCATCCAAAACCCGATCCGAATATACGCCCAAGTCCGAAATCATCATACTGTCACAACCCAAAAATCCCTAATCGTGATGGCACCTAACTCAACCCGCTAGGTAAGCCAACTAACAGACAATATAACTCAATAGAGTTTATAAAAAAAATAAAGAATAGATAACTAAACATTTACAATTTACCCAAGACCTGGTAGTACGACTCGTAAGCTCTAAGATTTGAAATTTACAAAGCTGGTACGAATAAATATATGTTCTGTTTGAATGATACATAAACAAAATAGTGAAATCTAAACTGCCAAGGACAAGAAACAGCTATACCCGGAATGCGTGAACATCTTCCGATTCAGCACCCGACATCACCAGCAACTCCGCTCCAGAAATATGTACACATCGTACAGAGTGTAGTATCAGTACAACCGACCCCATGTATTGATAAGTATTTTGTCTAACCTCGTCGAAGTAGTGACGAGGCTTTTAGTTAAAAGATGCTTATTGTTGTAACATATACATTGGATTAACAGTAAAAGCAGTTCAAAGCATAAAAGATAAAAGTACCATATATAACTCTGCGACACAGTCAACAATTACTAAAAGGAATCACAGTAGAAGATTTACAGTCTTTCTGGTATGAGAAGTATATCCAAGTTATCAAGTCAAATGGCACGGTAACACCCTTCGTGCTTCTATCTCTACCTCACCATATATAAAATGATTTTTGTGACAATTCTATTAGCACGACAACACCCTCCATGCGTTCAACTCATCCTGCCAAATGTACGAGTAACAAAACCAACCAAATGACCAAAATATCAATAACAGGAATTACAATGTAGGAAATATGCAAGTAACAACAACGGGCAAGGATACACATGTGGGCAGAGTAAAAGACTAAGCGGAAAGCACGTGAATAATAACAACAATTGGAAAATAAGGAATAATAACTTTAATTAACTAGCATATTGGAGGCCTAAGTACAAATATAACAAATAAGAAGGAAACACATAATCTTTACAAGTTAACAAATAAGAGCATAAATGGCTAGCATGGTGGAAGGCTTATACTTAAGTGCAACAGAATAGATACGACATGAGCATAATTATAAAATCGGGAAATAGACATGGTATTTACAAGTTAAACGAGTAAAATGTATGAGCAACACAACAACAATTGAGATAGAGATCAATAACAGGACAATAGCAATAGGTCACATCAGATCTATAATAATAACAATATCAGTTCAAGGTAAAGACATGAACGTATACACGGAAGACTAATATCAAACGTAATGCATGTCCCTCATCCTTGCCTGCACGAAAACACCCATGGAGCCATGACCTCACGATAACATACAAGCATAACAATATAAATGAAATGGCACGACATCACCCTTCGTGCCTTTACTCTCAAATGATATGGCACAGTATAACCTTTCGTTCTTTTACTCTCAAATGATATGGCACGGCATAACCCTTCGTGCTTTTACTCTCAAATGATATGGCATGGCATCACCCTTCTTACTTTACACTCTTCCTCACATGATAATGTATATAAAATGGCACGACATCACCATACATGCTTTACACTCTTCCTCACATGATAATACATATAAAATGGCATGTCATCACCTTTCGTGCTTTACACTCTTCCTCACATGATAATATATATAAAATGGCACGGCATCACCCTTCTTGCTTTACATTTTTCCTTACCAAGAATATGAATTTCAATAAAATGACGAGGTAGGAAGTATAAATAACATTGAGGAGAGTGTTTTAACGGATATTCCAAACAAATTCCAAGTCACAACTTTCCAAGTTAACAATGATTCACCAACCTTTAAGAACCGTATTATTCAAATACTTCCACAAATCTCACAAATGATCCATTATGCAAGTATAGAGTCTAGTATTTCAAGAATATCGGCCGTAGTAATGTAATAGTAATTTCGCATAGAGATGACCAAATTAGATACATTAATGTATTCTCAGAATTTTCGTCAAGTTTGATCAAGTTATAATAAGCTAATTCTTGATTTCTATCATCTAATACTATGTTCTTAGCATTTAAGAGTCAAGTAAGGCATGAAGCAGGAAGGCCACGAAGTTCTACAAACACAAATGTAACTTAATCTATCTCCGAGCATGATTAACCCCGACACATACATATACGCTCGTCACCTTATATATGTATCACCCCCGCATGTAGCAAATAATGTCAAATAGGAGGAAGAAAAATTTTCTCAATAAAGTTAGGCAAGACACTTACCTCGAATAAGCCAATTACAATACCGAGCAAGCCAAGCGATGCTCCCAAAATACCATCACATGCATAGTGACCTCCGAATGACTCAAAACTAGCCAAAAGCAACTCAAACACATCAAATAAAGCCCAAGAAAACAATTCCAAATAATAAAAATCAAATCCCAAATCCGGCCAAAAATCACATCCGGGCCCACGCCTCGAAACCCAACAAAATTCATAAAATCCGATATTACGAGTCCAACCATACTAGTTTCACTCAATTCCAACTCCAAATCGATGTTCAAAACTCAAAAATTCATATTATGAAACTTTAGGCCAAAACCCCTAATTTCCTCTTTAAAATTCATCAACCAAAAGCTAAAATCGAAGATAGATTCATGGAGTATAACTAAAACCAAGTAGAGAATACTTACTCCAATTCATATGGTGAAAGTTACCTCAAAAATTACACAATTCCAAGCTCCCCAACTCAAAATATGTTGAATGAACAAAACTCTTGTTTTAACATTGTTCTGCCTCGTTTCTTATGCCAAATGATCTCGTAACTTGCTTTTGATGCCTCCAATGGATTTTCTATGAAATTCTAGTCAAGTTAGGCTCTTGAATCACTATATTTGACCTAATATTGAAGGAGATATGTTGGTTTCAATATTTGGAAATAGAGCAGATTTTTAAATACGAAATCAGTGGCAATTTTGTAATTAATTTGAAAAATCTGGCAACCCAATTCTTAGTAAATTGACCATAAACTCCTCATACGATATCCAAATTTGATGATTCTTTTTGCTATGACTCCGTAATTACGATACGGATCTAATGCTTCAATAAAAACAGAAATTAGAGCTTATTTGCTTAATGTAGTACCATTTATTCTTGAAGAAACTACGTCGAAACATTAAAAAAACGAGTGCAACACAATCGAAACATATCCGAAACTCACCCGAGCCCCTCGGGACTACGTCCAAGCATACCAACAAGTCCCATAACATAACACGAACTTACTTGAGACCTCAAAACACACATAACAACATCGAAATAACGAATCACACCTTAATCCAAATATCAATGAACTTGAAACTTCAAACTTCCATAACCGATGCCGAAACCTATCAAATCACGTCCGATTGTACTCAAATTTTGCAGACAAGTCACATTTGACATTACGGGCCTGTTCCAACTTCCGAAACTGAAATCCGACCCTAATATCAAAATGTCCAAACAAAGTTCCCTAATTGAGAATCATTCTTCCAAGCCAGTCCTGAATAACCTGAAAATCAAAACCAACGATTCACATAAGTCAAAATACATCATACAGAGCTACTTATGCCCGTAAACTACCGAACAAAGTACAAATGCTCAAAACGACTAGTTGGGTCGTTACACATACGAACCTGTTGGAACCTTCAAATTCCGAGTCTAAGGTCCTTTACTCAAAATGTTGACCGAAGTCAAACTTGACCTTTTAAGTCAATCTTAAGGAACCAAGTATTTTGATTTCAACCCAAACTCTTCTAAATCTTGAACCAACCATCCTCGCAAGTCATAAATCAGTAAAAGTAAGTATGGAAGGTTTTATTTAGAGGAACGGGGTTCTAGAAAGCAAAACGACCAATTGGGTCATTACATACACTACTAGAAATTCGTCAGAACTGACCGACTTCGATTGGTCAAAAAACGACCGAAAAACAGACCGAAGTAGGTCAATTTTCCAAAATATTTTATTTTTAAATTTTTATTACGAAACCAACCGACTTCTATTTGTTTTTTTGGTGCAAAAATGCGCGAAACTATTTTAGAATCCCGCAAAATTTATTTTTTAAGAAACTGACCGAAATCGGTCGATTTTTCATATAAAATAAATTAAAATTAATATTCAAACCGACCGATTTTGGTCGGTTATTTCAGTCAGCCATTTTAAAAAACCGACCGACTTCAGTAGGTAGTTTTACATTTTTAATAAAACAGACCGAAATCAGTCGGATATTTTCGCGCGCGAAAATGAAATTAAGGAGTACAAATAAAGTAAAAGAAAGTTTTAAACCAAAATGTACCAATAGTCTAGTGGTAGAATAGTATCATGCCACAGTACATCCCTGGTTCGAGTCCCAAATAGTATATTTTTTAATTGCATAATTAGAAATACCGACCGAATTCGGTCGAAAAATACCGACCGACTTCGGTCGGTTTTTTCGACAGATTTTTTCTTTTTGGGTCGTTTGTGAAAATTAATATATTGACCGAAATCGGTCGGAAATTGCGACCGACTTTGGTCGCTTTTCTTACCGACCAACATATTTTCGATCGATTAAAGTCAGTCGAAAATTAGTCGATTTTTCCAAATTTTCGATCGATTTCGGTCGGTATTTCTGGACGATTTTAGGCAGTTTTCTAGTAGTGATACTCAATGGTAAGTTTGGACCACGGATAACCATTTTTGAAAGATAATATAAGCTTGAGATTGAGACATTGAAAGAATAAAAAAGTGACAAACGCAATAGAAAGAGAGAGTAAATTAAATAAAAAGAGAGAGATAGTAAAATTCAAATAGTATTCAAGTATTCAACCATGAGGCAAAAGGCTCTGTAGACAAGTAGAGGAAATGCAATCCAACTTTGTGGGGGATATGGACAAAAACTATTTGAAAGATCAATAACATAGAAACTTGAGAAAGACTTCCTGGCCATCAGCTCGTAAATTTTAATACTTCCTCCTGTCATTTTAATTGATTTTTGGCTTTTTTCACATATATTAAGAAATTTATTTTTTAATATTAATTAGCAATTAAATTGATCATATTAATTTTAATGTGTTCGTTGGAATTTGGTAATATAACAAATATTCATAGGTTCTTTATTCTAAAGGCATTTTTGAAAAAAAAAGTTATTTTCTTCCTGATATTTAAAAAATTAAATATTATGGACTACAAACAAGACTAAAAATCAATTAATATGGACAGGAGGGAGTACTATTTTAGCCTATGATGTTCATGATTTTTTTTGATTCAATATTCATGAAAATGATTAATTTAATGTTAAACACTTTAAGTTCATGAAAATGATTCATGATCAAACAAAGAAAGAACGAACCTTACTTACAAGATTAATGCTCCTCAAAGGGTTAAATTAATGTAATGCATGTAATGGTGCTGGTAACTTTTTTTTAACCCCACTCTCGTTCTAAATTAAAAAGATAAACTGTTAAAAAGAGAAAATATAGAGCTCCTCAATCGTGGAGAATGGAGATAGTTCACTTTATTTTATTTTATTTTATTTATTTATTTATTTTTGTTAAGAACGGAGAAGTTTATGAGTTTTTCGATATCTTTCCGTATAAGTACCAATTAATGCCTTTTGACCCAATTTATGGTATCAAGTTTCTTCTTTTTCATTTTAAGGGTCCCAAAATATTTGACGGAATACTTAAATTTATTAATATTGGCTTGAATAAGTTTTGTTTTGATGATTGACAAAGGAATACATGCATGACCCACGTTCATACATAGTATACACAAGGTACGGATAGATTCAAGCACAAAGCATGCACGTGAAGGGGAAAAGCATAAGTGGATATACCTGATATTCTCTGAATAAAAAGGTTGCATAATTGATAAGGAGCAGGACTCCTTACTTGAAGAAAATTCTATCTTGGATAAGGGATGAGTTAAAAGTTGAAGATAACCGGAACTTTTCCACCACGGAAGAGTAAAACATTTGAACTCTAGTTAATCATTATTCTACTAACTCTATGTATATCAGTTGTATACTCTTTTACATGTGATGCACAAATACTGAAGTTAAGCAAGAATCGAGAGCAAAATAGCAAGACTTTTTGCAAGCAATTTCTGTGTATTTCAAGTGTGCGAACCTGAAGCTACATAAACCAGATAGAAGAACCCTTCAAGTGTCTGTCTTTTATTCTAGTTCAATTGTAGTAGGGCTTTTGAGTTGTACCTTTTAGCTTTCTTTAGAAGCATTTGTACTAGGTACTTTGAGTTGTATTGTTCAAGTTAGAGTTAACTTGAAGCTGTCGCAACAGCCTGTGGCTAGTTGCTAGAAGGGTTAGAGGTAATCCTTAGGTTTACAAGAGTTTTGTAAACGTTGTTGTTTGGCTCAGTGATGTAGTAAAGTGTTGGAAAAAATCCTATTGGGAAGTAGGTTGTGGATTTTTTACCTTTTGAGCCGGGTGTTTTCCACGTAAAAATACTTGCGTTCTTTACTTTCTGCATTTATTATTCAACAACTATAGTGTAAGGAACTCGTAGAAGAACCAAATTCTTTTATAATTTGTGCACGCGAAAAATTGGAAACCACATAAATCACCCCTATTGCGTGGCATTGAAGAATAAACATCAACTAACATATTTAAACTTAAATGATGATTTGATTTTTTGTCAAAGTAAAATTTTAATAATCCTTTATCATTTTCTTTCATTATTACTTTTTTTTTTTAACTCTGTGTTGACTTAAAGGGTTTATGCAAAAGACGACAATATAAAAAAGGCGAACGTTTAAAGTGTTGGCAATAACTCACTTACTCAATGGTAATTTTGGACCACGGGTAACATATTTTGGAACGCTAACATAAGTTTGAGACATTTTTTTAAAAAAAAAGAGGGTGACAAACGTACGGAATAGAAAAAGAGAGTAAAATTTAAAATATTCAACCATGAGGCAAAAGGGTCTGTAGACAAGTAGAGAAAATGCAATCCAACTTTGTGGGGATATGGAAAAAACCTATATTAAATATCAAGTTGGATTAAACAAATATGCTAGCCTTGTCATCAGTAGATTTCCAAATCTAATTACGAGATTTAATTATGGCGTCCAATAATTAAGTCCGCATCAGGATATTATTTAAGTTCTTAAATATTGTCGGGGAAAAATATAAGTTCCTGTTGGACCATATAAAATAGTAATAATTAGATACTTGTACTATGTACGACTTAGATAAATAGGAACTTAGCTTCATTCCTTAAACGGGTAACTTTCCTTCATATTGTAATCCAAATAATGAGATACCTGATACGTAAATTTCTTGTAAGGTTCCAGAATTTATTTTCCAACTAGGCTTTAAATATTAAATAGATTTATTAACTAAATGACAAAAAGAAAAGAAAAGAAAATTTTCTGAATTGTTGAGTACATAACAAATTCTAATTTATACGCTGACTCGCCTTGTGGCACTAATTATCTTCAAGCATATCTTTTTTGTAGAGGTTTCCCTCATTTTTCATATCCTTGATCCTGTTCGGAATGCATAAAAATTTTCACATGCTCAAAAGTTTTACTTATATTTGAAAGGTAAATTACATAGTTTACCCATCGATCTTGCGGCGAAATTTTTGTTACATATCTCTCGTTCACAGAAATCTTTTTGTGATGACCCGATAGGTCAACTTAAATTTAAAACCAAATTTCGTGCTCTGAGGCTCTTAAAACCTCATTTTATTCCTCATCAATTTGCGTGTGCAGTCCGGGCATACTTTCAGAAAGCCTTTATATTGAAAGTTGATGAAAATAATAATTTTTGCCTTTAAAAGATGATTTAGTTGACTTTGGTCAATGTTTTGAGTAAACGAATCCGAACTCATATTTTGGCAGTTCCGGTGGGTCCGTATCGAAATATGAGACCTGGGCGTATGCCCGGAATCGGATTCGGAGGTCCTAGCCCGAGTTATGAATTTTTGTTAAAAATTGTAAGTTTGAAAATTTAATAGTTTTTAAGAAATTGTCAATGTTTCTTGTTGGTATCGGGTCCGTATTTTAGTTTCGGAGCCCCATATAGGTTCAATATAGTATTTAAGTCATGTCTGTGAAATTTGGTGAGAAACAGAGTTGATTTGACGTGATTCGGACGCCCGATTAAGAAAATCGAAATTTCAAAGTGTTCTTGAGAATTTCATTTGATTTGCTACTAAATTTGTAGTTCTAGGTGTTACTTTGGCGATTTGATCGCGCGAACAAGTTCGTATGATGTTTTAAGACTTGTGTGCACATTTGGTTTGGATGTTGAGCACAACGTATATGTGAGGTGACAAGTACCTATGCTTTGTTGTCAAGTCATAGCATGTGAATGAGTCTTATTCTTGTAAATGTTGTATTCTTTGATCACATTGTTCATGTTTAGACTAGGTATTCGATGTGTTGAGCAATTTCTTATCATGTTTTACTGAATTTAGTATTGATTGAGTATTGACTCAAAGTCGAGGTTGGTATTCTGGGACAAAGTGTTAAAGCAAGATTTGTTCATGGTATTCCTATCTCCCCTTTGTCATTATTCATTGTTTTGGTGAGGGAGAGCGTTAAAGCACGAAGAGTAATGCCGTGTACGTTTTTATTATTTATTATAATAAGGTTGAGAGTAAAAGCACGGAGAGTGATGTCATGCACATTTCTATTATTTATTATGGTGCGGTTGAGAGTAAACGCGGAAAGGGTGATGTCGTGCACTTTCCTTTTATTTATCTGGTGAGATTAAGAGTAAAAACACGAAGGGTGATGCCGTGCACTTTCCTTTACTATGCTTATCCATTTCTATCTGTTTAAGGTATATTGATTGTTCATGTTCTCAGTTCCGTTATAATTCTTTGTCTTGTAATCCCCTCAGCATGCCCCCTTCCCAATACTTCTTGCCTGGTTTCTTTAGTTATTGTTATTAGTGTATATGTATTGATAAACTACACAGGTTTGTTTGGAAATGTCTTGTCCTAGCCTTGTCACTACTTCGCCGAGGTTAGACTCGATACTTACCAGTACATGGGGTTGGTTGTACTGATACTGCACTCTGCACTTTTAGTGCAGATTTCAGTACTGGACCGTGTTGACCCGACTTGAGCTGTTGACTTCAATCCCACAGGAGACCTAAGGTAGATCTGCCGGCATTCGCAGACCCTGCAGTCCCCTTCCAGTTATTTCAGCTTACTGTTTCTTTAACTTAAAAACAATTGTACTTTCTTTCAACTAGTATTTGTAGTGACTCTTAGAAGTTCGTGAATTGTGACACCAAATTCTGGATAGTTGTGTATAATTACTTGGGTTATTATAAGATTTTGCTCTCTTTTAATCTGATATGGTTTAATTATTGTTATCTACTGAAATGATTAATAGTTAGCGTATTTAATTTCTAATTGTTTGCTTGCTTAGAAACTGAAAGGTTAGGCGCCATCACGGTCCCGGTGGTAGGAAATTCGGGTCGTGACAAGTTGGTATTAGAGCACTAGGTTGCCCAGGTCTCACAATTCACGAACAGGATTAGCAGAGTCTTGGGGATCAGTATGGAGACGTCTGTACTTATCTTCAAGAGGCTACAGAGTTTAGGAACAATTTCACTTATATTCTTCTCCGTCGTGCGATTTTGTTCTCTCAGTGCTCATCGAACTCTTCTAATCGTATCCTTCACAGATGGAGAGAAAACATACCACGTCTTCAGCTGAGCCCCTAGTGGCAGCTCCTACGGGGGCAGAGGTCGAGGCCGAGGTCGTGTCAGAGGCCGAGGTAGGGGCAGAGCTCAGCCTAGAGCTCGAGAAGCAACACCAATAGTAGAACCTCAGGTGGAGTTTGATGATGCAGTTCCAGCCCAGACCGTTCCAGTAGGACCAGCTCAGGTCCCAGAGGGTTTCATTGCTACCCTCGTGCTTCAGGACACCCTGGTCTGTTTGGTGGGCCTTATGGAGAGTGTCGCTCAGATAGGCACTTTTTCCATGGCACCAACCGTCTCCCAGGCTGGAAGAGGAGCACAGACTCGTGCTACTCACACTCTGGAGCAGATGGCTCCCTAGTACCAGATTCCAGCAGCTCAGCCAGTTGGAGTTTTTCAGCCAATTGTTGCGGCACAGACCGCTGGTGGACCAGCTATGTCCTCCGAGAGATTATTTAGATTGGACAAGTTCACCAAGCTCTTTCCAGTTTATTACAGTGGGGTAGCTTCTGAGGACCCACAGGATTATCTTGACCGCTGCTATGAGGTGCTGCAGAACATGGGGATAGTGGAGACCAATGGGGTTGACTTTGCTGTGTTCCAGATGATAGGGTCCGCCAAGAGATGGTGGAATGAATTTGTGTTAACTAGACCAACCGGGTCACCTACTTTGACTTGGGACCAGTTCTTTCAGATATTTTTTGAGAAGTTCCTTCCTGTTACACTGAGAGAGGACTATCACAAGCAGTTCGAGCGTCTCCAGCAGGGCAGTATGACCGTCACTTAATACAAGACTCGATTTGTTGATTTGGCCCGTCATGCTCTTCTTATGCTCCCCACCAAGAGAGAGAGGGTGAGGAGGTTTATTGAGGGACTTGTTCAGCCTATCAGACTGCAGATGGCTAAGAAGACTGGGAGTGAGACTTCTTTCCAAGAAGCAGCCAATGTTGCTAGGCGAGTTGAGATGGTTTTAGCTGGGGGGAGTGGTCAGGGGTCTGACAAGAGGCCTCATCACTCGAGTGGATTCAGTGGGGTTTCATCTGGAAGTCGGGGTACTTTGGCAAAGGCCATCCTCCCAAGCCATTTCATTTAGAATTTCAGGCTTCTCACGGTGCTTCAGGTGGACGTGGCCCTCATATGCAGTATTCCGATCAACTAGCCTACAGTGCACCACCAACTCCTATCAGTGCACCTCCGCTCCAGAGTTTTTATGGTGGTAACTTAGGCCGCCAGGGTCAGTTTCAGGGTCATCATCCATAACAGCCAAAATCTTTTTATACTTGTGGCGATCCGAGGCACATTGCTAGGTTTTGCCCTCGAGCATCAAGCAGTTCTCAGCATCAGGGTTCTCGTCCCATGGTCCCGGTGTTGATACCCAATTTTTTCTATATATTTTTAATATGCATAAATACTTTCAAAATAGCATATATACGCATATATAATCATGCACAAGGTTTGTATAACTTTCTTATAATTTTAAAGATTTTAAATTGATTTATTTCCGCCCATTTTACGCATAAAATCCCCAATAATTATCCCTCAAATTATTGTTGAGGTAATTTAGTCATGTAAATTCTATATTTATGCCAAACTATTGTTAAAATATTTTAACGCATTTTTATAATTGCATTTTACATTTTTAAAGCTAATTTGCATATAATTGTAATATTAGACTTATTAACGTACAATTACGTTTTATATGTATAAAATCGACCTTTTTATTTTTAAAATATTGAATATCTATTTTAAATCATTTTAGTACATGAAATTATTTTGTAGAAATTATTTACTATTTATTATAAATTATATGTGATTAAATTGGCTATTTAAAACAGAGCCAGATTGTATTTCAATTTTAGACAATTTTAACCCAACCCCAGCCCAATTTCTAATCAATTACCTGACCCAAAGCCTAAACCCGCCTACCCTACCCAGAACCAATTAAATCATGGCCGTTGATCTGAGAGATCAACGACCCGTATCAACTCTTGCCTTTTTAACTCTAAATGACCCCTAACCCTAACTCATTCTCCCAAATTCGCCGTCTCTGCATTCTCTCATCTCCTCTCCTCACCCTCAAACCCTAGCCTTCAACCGCCGACCTCTCTTCTCCGGTCTTCTCTGGTGATCTCTCATCGACTCCTAAGCCTCCAATGGCTTCTCTCATGCCATGATTGCCTTCTCTAAGGTCTTTAATGGCCTAGGGCCACGCCGACTTACATCTAGGGTTCGTCACTTGTCTGTTCTTGGCTACTCCAGTGTTATATTGAGCAAAATCATGCTGTAATTATTACGATCCTGGGGATTCTAGACAATTTCTTTCATCTCTATATGGATTTCCTCTGAACCCCTAATTCTCCCTATATCTTTTAGATCTGTACAGGTCAAGGACGATTCGAGTTTTTTTTTTAATGTTTTACACTGTCCTTGGAACTCTTTTACAAGAATCGTTGATTTCAAGTATTTTTCACCTTCTTCTAAAAATTAGGATTTCAAAACTTCTTTTAAAATTTTGTTTAACTGATTCTTCGTGTTTAAACTTCTACTTCTTGCATTATTTTAACTGATTCTATGAGTTTATCACATCTTTAACTCGTCTATGTTGAAAGGCCTAATTTTTCTAGCTTTCTTCGTTAGATTTTGTGACTGGCCTGTTCTTCTTTGAGTTTCTATGACTATCTCACCTCGAATATGTTTCTACCGAGCTTTTATGCGTAATTTACATCATCTCTATGTGTTGGGGTTTATCTTGACAGGTCAATACCTGCCTCTTTGCTTGCTATGTTTGGTTACTCCTATCTCACTCTATTTATATGCTAAAACATTGACTCATGACTCTCTTTTTGATTGACTCTGAGCTCCTTGTTTCTTGGCTTGATTTGAAAACTTCCCTTTAGACCTTCGATTCTCCTGTTTAAACTTGGTTTATTTGCTTATTCATGGGAACCCATGTTACTATCCTTAAATCAGTAATTTCGAGTCCTTGATTCATTGATTTACTATATGCTGATTTTCGATTATTTCCATATTCTGCAACTTTATTTTATTTTCTTACCTTATTTGGTTAACCGAGTATTTTACTGATTCTTCACTAGATGTTTCCTTAATTGAACCCTTATGTACTTACCCCTAATTGTCTATTTTGTACCTGATACCCTACTTGATTTCTTTCCTTAAACATTTTCTGCCCATTACCGTTGGTTGATTACCCCTTAATTAAAGGAATAGTTGCATTGATTTGATTCTGATTAGTACTTGGTTCCATAATTACTATACTACTGTGATTCTTGCTTTATTTTACCTAATTTTAAACTACTATATATACACACTCTCTCATTAACACAAACACACAGACATTGGCTCACAAGCTCTCTCTTTCACACTAAAAGGCTTTCTGCTCTCTTTTGTGTCACTTGCTATTGTCTAAAGTCAGCTAGCTGCAAACCAAGGCTGACTACTGGGTTCTCTTTCACTTTGTGTTTACTATCCCCTTACTGGTATGTTCTAATTTCAATTTAAGTCCCAAAACAACATGATTCTCCTATTACTTCAATTTATTATGTTTCTAATATGCTTATATTTATGGTTTTCTTGTTCAACCTGCAATTAGCATGTCTACTTCACTGTCTTCTTTACTGCATGATACATACCCCCTTAGGATCCTCTTCTAGTATGTCCCAATATGACTATGTTTCTCTGATCCCTGACATGCACCTTCCTGTATGAAGTAAGTGGCTATCCTAAGCCTAGTGATTCTGTATTAACTCTACAGTTCATACTATACTTTAAAAGCCCTGACCCCTTTTAAAGGCTCATCTGATTCTGTACCTATGTACATCTATGTTTACTATGTGCCCTATGCTTACCCCAAACCCCCCAGTACCCCCTAAGTGGATGTGTACACCTGTTTGACTCCATTTATTGAAGTGCTGATGAAATTCTTCTAGTTCTGTATTTGGTTTGATTGATTCTGTATTTGGTCTTATTTATTAACTCCCTATGTGTTTTTTACAAAACTATTTCAAGCAAATTTCTTTTTAACACTGTTTTCCCACTGAAACCTTTCAAACTATGTCAAGCACTCTCACTCTACTCCTAAGTCACTAGGTTCTGCCCCCTCCAGTGTGTGTACTGCCTTGGGATCCTCTTGAGAACCCTCTGAAATCTGGCACACTGAGGCTGGCCCTTCCACACTGCACTTACTCAATTTGGTTAAAACGTCTAGGTGTGAGCACTGCTCGGGATCCTTGAGATCCTTAGGGAACTCTGACGCACCTAGACAATGACATTGTCTATGGAATTTGGGCATTTGAGGGTATTGGAGGCTTTGGAAATATGGGCCTATTTGTAGGCTCCCTATAGAATAACTTCTTATTTTCTTATATACTTATGTAATTCATTCGGTATTGGCCTGTAATAATTTGTAAACGTATATTATGGTTGGATAGTGAAAATTGGAGGGTAGTTATGCATGTTATATACATCAAGGGTAGAAACCATGCTTTAGGTTTATATTTTCTATATGCGCAATAGAACCATGTCTAGAACCAACATGTATAAAGCATATCATGTATTAGAAACCATGCTCTTAGGTTTCATGTACACTATTTCAGCATCTCATTTTTGACATTCTTACTATCACTCAGAAATACTGCTCTAGGATAAAGGGCATTAAAATAAAGATTACTACTCTTGCATACTTGGAAGCGTACTCTACAATGCTATAACCTTTCTATGCATTTAGAAATCCTGCTATAGGAAATTCTGCAATCATGTCGTGCATATTAGAAATCCTGCTTTAGGAATTCTACATTTATACATGCATATTAGACACCATGTTTTAGGATCTCATTTGTACTTGTTCAGTCACACCTAGAGTAAACTACTGATTGTGGAAGATGTAAAAAATAGCTTCACATTTGATTATACCGTTTCAAATAACTGGTAATAATCCTTGTATTTTGTAACACTTAGAACAATATGCTTTTAGGGTAAAATAACTTCTTCATCGCTCTAGTGGTAACAATTGTGCATTATTATACGCCTAGGCAAGCCTTAGGTAATCAACTCTTATAAACTAGGAACCTCCTCTTTATGTTTATTACTTAGTGATTAACAGGATTGAAATCAGTAGGTAAACTGTTTAGGGCCCTGATTCCGAGTTTATAAATAAACTACCTATCTTCTGTGTCTTAATATTCATTTAGACATCATGCCTTAGGATACTGTTTAACAAAAGGCCCTTATTTTGTATTTGAGCCGTGTTGCTTGTGTGCATTGTTTGTGGAGGTAAACTTGACCCTCAAATTGCTTCTTTCATGTCTTATATGCTAAGGTCCTATTTGTTCTTGCATGTTGCCTTAGTATTTTCTCCTTTAAACCTTAGGGGTCTGCCTAGAACTACCTATAGGTAGAGGTCCTAAATTTCCTCTAGGACCATTAAGAAGGGAGCGGTAACAACACACAATAAAGATCGCTGACCAACACTCGCTTTAATGACCACTAAGGGGGTGGGAAGAGTAGATATGGGATATGATGACTACGCACTAATGTCACGTGTAGCCCCTCATTGAGGAGTGTTTACCGGACATTGCGTGGGGTGATCCAATATGCTAACCAACCTAGGACTTCCCCTTTTTTCAAAATTCCTTTTGTTTAAACCTCGTTTTATATGTATGCAATCTGTTCACACTCTTTGCCTTGTTATTTGAGTTATACAATGACCAACGTTCTTTACTTGCAAACTATTTGATTCAACTATTTATTTGTTAATGGACTAATTCGTAAGTATAAGTTCGACCGGGACCCACCATTGTGGACCGTGAGGGGTGCCTAACACCTTTTCCTCGAGGTCATTTTGAGCCGTTACCCTAATCTGGTAATGCATACCAATCCAAGAGTTAATCGCTCTAGATGCCCTAAAGCACCATAACCCGTTAGGTGGCGACTCTTCAAAATACCCAATTCCCAAAACGAAACGAGTTATTCCCCCATGAATGTCGAAACCCAGACTTTCTCCGCGGAGGAAAAAAGGGGGCGCGACAGCATGGCGACTCTGCTGGGGATCCTTTAGGCTCTTAGCATAACGAACATATCTTTTTACAAATTAGTCCAAGCATGCTTTATCCTGTACCCTTCTCCCTTATTTGAATTTAACTGTCCATTGTTTTAACGTTTATGGTTCTTTATCCCTGGAACTGACTTATCTCTTTGTTTTCTTTTTCCCTGTAACTGTCTTTCAATTATTTAAATGATGTATTTATTTTTCCTATGTGCAAATACTTGACTACATGTTATTAACTTCTGCATAAATCATGCTCCGCATCATATTCCACTCGTGCGTATCAAATCCAGTAGCAACACTTTAGTGAGTGGTTGCGCTCTTCCTATTTACTACCGTTAAATTTGGAAAGGACTTATTTGTGGTAAAACCAGTCGATTAGCAGTGCAGTCGACGGTTCCGTGCCTTTCCCCTCGAGTTGTCCGCTTGAGGGTACCAGTCTAAAGCCCCATAGAAACCTTACTCTGGTTAAAATTGTGCATGCATCATGGTCAAACCTAGTCGGATCAGTTATGTTGTCCATATAATGATCCTTTAAGATAAGCCTTATCCAAAGTCTATCGGGTTTTCCATAATCCCAACGGACATAACCATGTTCTATGCATTAATTTGGAGAACTAAATGCCGATATATTGATCATAAATGTATAAATAGTCGAGTCCGGTGGGGGTAAGGTTTAACCCTTTTGTTTTGCAGAAAATGAGGCACGAGGTCCCCAGATTCGGTATGGTTAGCAACATCCCACTATTGCTGCTAGATTGGTGGGAGTACCTTTCCTCAAGTGACAAGAAACATGTGAGAAAGTACCTGGGTAACCTGCCTTCCTTGCTAGATATTGAGCCAAACAACAAATTGATCGAAGTTGCCACTTTATTTTGGGATAGTGAAAGGGCTGCGTTTCATTTGGGCAACATAGAAAACACTACTTCTAGAGGAAATTGGAGGTATTGTAGGATTGACTTAGGACAATTCCGGGCTGTAAGTACTAGAAAACTATACGGGCAGGGGATTTTTGAGGATGATGGGGCTGAAGAAGAATGTCGACCTAGTGGGCTTAAAGGAATCTTACATACCTTTCGAATACCTGTACGAGAGGTATGGCCATAGAAAGTCTTTCCGTACTTACCATGATGAGATCTCTCCACTTCTCTGGGTCACATCCACCGTAGAGTGTTTGCATTCATTGTGTGCTTCCTAGGCCTGATAGTGTTCCCAGTTAAAAAGGAAAGAATCCACACTAGGTTGGCCATGGTCGCCAAGACTCTGATGGAAGGGATTAATGGAAAGACATATACTATAGTCCCCATGATCATAGTGTCATGCCCCTACCTCGGGAGGCGCGACCGATGCTCAATCGAGCAACCCCCAACTGAGCAAGCCTTATCAAACACTTCCTACCCAACTGATACAAATAAGGAAACCATGCTTTCATTCATTTATTTAGACGAGGAAAGAGGGTGCATTCTATAATGTTAGCTCAATTTAAATCACAACATTAAATCGTCGATAATTTCCAAGATTCCATACAAATACACTTTAGCAAAGTGAGAATTTGAATTACATCATAGTTCGTAGACCCATCCAACGCCCGTACATAACCCACACATATGTCTACGAAGCCTCTAAGGATGAAAAGACAAGTTATCATAATGCCGGCAATAAGCCCCGGCTATACCTCAAAAGTAGAAGTCTACAACAAAAGATGTGCAATATAACCCCTTGAAGGAGAAAGGGGCTCACCAAGACTTCAAGAAGAAGGTACTCCGCTACGCGTGATCTGCAGTATCTGTAATGGAGCCACCTACATTTATTTAGAAATGTATCGCCCCCGGCAAAAGGGACGTTAGTACCATGGAATAGTACCAGTATGTATAACTAAACACCATCTGGTTAGAAAAAACTTTCATGCAAGAATAAGAAATCACAAGTATAACTCAAGCTTTAACGATCACCACATTATCAAATAAAAGAATCATACAACTTCCACATCATTTTTACATAGCTTTTAGTTTGGGGCATTTCACACTATTCATCATTGTTCACAATACCACCGCTATCTTGGGCGGAGTCCGATCTCGACCCGATCGGCTAGGTCGCCTCATTTGAGGCATATATTTCAATCACAATCTCATTTTTCTTTTCGAAATTCATTCACAATACCACCGCTATCTTGAGCGGAGTCCGACCTCGGCCCGATCGGCTAGGCCGCCTTTCTATGGCATTGTTCCCTTCGCATTAATCACTTCGTTTCACATATATCATTTCGTAGGCACTTGGGGCCACAACTTATCACATTATCCTTGGTAATAGGCCGCATATTTACATCATTCCCACATTCAATGTTAGCTTTGTAATTTAGGATAATAAGCACACACAAGAGCAATTAAAATGGTAGGCATAGAGGAGACTTCACATGGATGGCGCAACATACGCAGCTTCAATTTCTATTTAAAGTCCAAGCATTTCAATACATAATTCATATCCTTGCCCTCTTCAAGTTATCAAGATAGCACGTTGATCATGTTGAGACACATTTTTCATGCATATACTGTTACAACATCAATACATGTAAAATGACAAGCAATGCAACAATTCAGCTCTAATCTTACCATATTCACACAAACGCCGATGAAGCTCAATTTCTAAAAGACAGGGTTTTAGCCATACATACCTCAACCGAGCTTTCCTTAATCCTATAACGTTTCGGAATGTTCGCACTTCTATTTATTTAAACAATATAGCATAATTTAACTCATAATCAAGAAAAGATCAGAATCTAAGCTCTCTTGAGCATTTTACCGAGCATTTAGTATTTATTAAGGCCTTATGGTTCTTTTATGCTAGATTACACTAGCCCATTACCCATGCGTCCTCTTTTATAATTCTTCATACTCTTCAAGAACACATGCATGCAATGCAAACCCCCTTATCCCCATGAATTACCTCACCAATGACCCTTTGTAGCTATGTGTAAAAATGAGAGCTGAGGTGATAAAGCTTTACCTCTTGGGATGAGGGTTTAGGTCCCTCACTTGATTATCTTCAATGATTTACCAAGGATTCATGGAGTAATTTTGATGGGAAGCACTTCCCCTCTCTTAGACCCCTCTTTCTCTCACTCTAAAAGTGTCAGGAAATAGGCTCAAATGAGCTATTGCACAGGATATAACGACAGGGGGGTCGGGTTTAAAATTTAGAAAACTGGAGCCCTGACTCGGATCTGAGGCCCCCATAATAGATCGCAAAAATGATCCCCAAGACCTGAACACACTGCCTGGGTATGCGGCAGAAATGCGGTCCGCATACCCATTCTGTGGTCACATAATGCACCGCAGAACTGCCCCTTTCAAAATCCCAAGGGAATTATGAATAACTTTGCGGCCCGCATATCGATTATGCGATCGCATAATCGGCCGCATAGTTGACATCAATTTGGCCAACACACTGTTTCACTCTGCAGCGACTATGCGGTCCGCATTCCTATTATGCGACTGCATAGTGGACCGCAAAAATGGCACTTTTCTGGAAAACAATATTCTTTGACTTTTTAATGCATAGACCAGTTCTAAAGGGTCCGAACTGCAGCGAGCTTTACGCATCTCTAACAAATATTCCTAATTGCCACTACGAGCTTTCGGGTTTAGAGTAAAAATTTTCACGGGGCCTCACATCCTCCCCCACTTAAGATTATTCATCCTCGAATGAGGATCAAGGTTCACTTATTTGCAATCTCTTATGCAACTTTCCAATTTTTTTTCTCAACCTAAACATACTATTAGTCTCCAAATTCAGCTAACTCCCTTAATTGCCGAAAATTTCGCCAGAGTTTCCTTTGTATCTGGGCCTTATCCACCTGTTAGAGAGCCCCAGAAACACATCCTAACATAGGTACACATTCCATAGGCATAACATAACTCGTACAATACTAACCATGGCCGCATAGGCAACATATACATACATACATATATATATATATATATATATATAACCAAAATAGGACAGTTTTACATAGATTAATTCAAAAGATAATAGTTCATAGGAGCTAAGTGCATAAAAGCTATTTCATGACTATTCAAACAAATGTGGGTATTTCTTTTTCATTTCATTCTCGGCTTCACAAGTGGCTTCCTCAACTTGCTGGTTCCGCCATAACACTTTCACGGATGCAATTTCCTTATTTCTCAATTTCCGAACTTGCCTATCAAGAATGGCAACTGGAACTTCTTCATATGGCAGCTCTTCATTAATCTGAATAGTTTCAACCGGCGTAATAGTGGACGGATCTCCTACTACCTTTCTAAACATAGACACATGGAAGACTGGATGTACTAATGACAGCTCGGGTGGTAGCTCAAGCTGGTATGACACCTGACCAATCCTCTGAATGATTTTGTATGGTCCGACATACCTCAGACTCAATTTTCGCTTCTTCCCAAACCGCATGATGCCCTATATAGGGGAAACCTTCAAAAATACCCAATCATCTTCCTTGAACTCTAAATCTCTACGACGAACATCCGAGTAAGACTCTTGGCGACTTTGAGCAGTTTTCAACCTCTCCTTAATAATCTTGACTTTCTCTATGGCCTGATGCATGAGGTTTGGCCCTATCAATTCCGCTTCTCCAACCTCGAACCACCCAATGGGAGACCTACATCTCCTACTATACAATGCCTCAAATGGTGCCATCTGGATACTTGCATGGAAGCTGTTGTTGTAAGAAAATTCTATGAGTGGCAAATGGTAATCCCAACTACCTTTGAAATCAAGAGTACAAGCACTCAATATGTCCTCAAGTGTCTGAATGGTCCGCTCTGCTTGCCCGTCGGTTTGAGGGTGAAATATTGTGCTAAGATTTATCTGCATGCCCAAACCTTGCTGAAATTTCTTCCAAAAGTTGGCTGTGAACTGATCCCCTCGATCGGAAATGATTGAGACTGGAGTACCATGCAACCTGACTATTTCCTTGATATACAACTAGGCATACTATTTTGTTGTATCAGTAGCTTTAACTGGCAAGAAGTGTGCTGATTTCGTGAGTCGATCCATGATTACCCAAAATGAGTCGAACTTGCGCGGAGTGCGCAACAAACCTACAACAAAATCCATATTAATCATCTCCCATTTCCATATTGGAATTTCTATGCTTTGAGCCAACCCACCGGGCATTTGATGTTCGGCCTTCACTTGCTGACAATTCAGACATTTTGCCACAAAATCCGCCACGTCCTTCTTCATGTTGTTCCACCAATAAATTTCCTTGAGATCATAGTACATTTTTGTAGAACTTGGGTGCACGGAATACCTGGAAGTGTGAGCTTCTGCCATGATCCTTCCCCGAAGATCGTCAATATCAGGAACACATAGGCGATCTCGGTATCGTAGGGTACCATCATCCATGCCAAGGGAAAAAACTGAGGTCTTGTGTTTGTGAATGCCCTCTTTCAATTGTCCTAATAATGGATCATTGAATTGCTTTTCTTTCACCTCTGCCATAAGCAATGATTCAGCCCTATTTTGCATAATTACCCCTCCTTCATTAGAGTCCACAAGGTGAACTCCCAAACTAGCCAACTGGTAAACCTCCCTGGCTAACGGCCTCTGATATGCCTCAAAATGAGCCAAACTTCCCATACATTTTCAACTAAGAGCGTCTGCCACAACATTAGCCCTTCCCCGGTGATAAAGAATATCAATGTCATAGTCCTTGAGTAACTTTAGCCATCTTCTTTGCCTCAGATTCAACTTCTTTTGCTTGAAAATATATTGAAGGCTCTTGTGGTCCGTGAATATATCCACATGGACCCCATATAGATAATGTCTCCAAATCTTTAGTGCAAACACCACTGCTGCAAGATCTAAGTCATGAGTTAGAAAGTTCTTTTCATGATTCCTGAGTTGCCTAGAAGTATAGGCTATTACCTTGTCGTGCTGCATTAACGCGCACCCGAGCCCGATCCTGGAAGCATCGCAATACACCACAAATCCCTCTATACCCTCCGGCAGGGTTAGTACCAGTGCTGTAGTCAATCTTGATTTCAATTCTTGGAAGCTCTTCTCACAAGCATCTGACCACTGGAACTTAACTGCTTTCTAGGTTAATTTAGTCAATGCAGAGGCAAGAGTAGAAAACCCCTCCACAAATCTCCTGTAGTACCCAGCCAAACCCAAGAAACTGCGAATCCCCATTGGAGTGGTAGGTCTAGGCCAATTTTTCACTACTGCAATCTTTTGAGGATCAACCATAATTCCTTCCCCAGAAATAACATGACCCAAGAACGCGACAGATTCAAGCCAAAATTCACATTTTGAAAATTTTGCATACAATTGATGTTGTTGAAGAGTCTGCAAAACTGCCTTGAGATGGTCAGCATGTTCCTCCCGACTTCGGGAATACACAAGAATATCATCAATGAATACTATCACAAAGGAGTCTAGAAAAGGCTTGAAGACTCGATTCATAAGATCCATGAAAGTTGCCGGGGTATTTGTTAGCCCAAAGGACATAACCATAAATTCAAAGTTCCCATACCGAGTTCTGAAAGCCATCTTTGGAATATCCTACTCCCTTATCTGCAATTGATGATACCCGGACCGCAAGGTAATCGAGAAACACGTAGCACCTTGCAGTTGATCAAACAAGTCATCTATTCTTAGTAGAGGGTATTTAGTTTTGATTTTGACTTTGTTGAGTTGCCGGTAGTCAATACACATCCGCAGAGACCCATCCTTCTTCCTTACAAATAGGACCGGTGCGTCCCACGGTGATACGCTCGGCCGGATGAAACCTTTTTCTAGCAAATCCTTTAATTGTTCCTTTAGCTCTTTCAGTTATGTCGGTGCTATTCTGTAGGGTGGAATTGATATAGGCTGCTTGCCTGGCATCACATCGATCCCAAAATCAATCTCCCTGTCTGGTGGAAACCCAGGGAGCTCATCTGGAAAGACATTCGAAAATTCATTTACAACTGGTACAGACTCAAGGCTAAGCGCCTCAGCATTGGTGTCCGTAACCCGAACTAAATGATAGATACACCCCTTCTTGATCATCTTCGCGGCCTTAAGGTAGGAAATAAACCGGCCTCTAGGCACTACATTATCTCCCTCCCATTCAATAGCAGGCTCATTAGGAAATTCAAGCCTCATATTTCTAGTCCGACAATCAAGCTTGGCAAAACATGAATAAAGCCAATCCATTCCCATTATTACATCAAAATCCACCATTCCCAATTCAATAAGATCAACCCTGGTATCCCTACCACACACCGTGACAACACAACTTTTATAAACTCGAACAGCCAAAATTGACTCACCAACCGGAGTAGACACCAAGAATAGTTCATGAAGCTGTTCTGGTTCTTTCCCGAATTCCATAACAACAAAAGGGGTAACATAGGATAGGGTGGAACCGAGGTCAATAAGTGCATACATATCATTAGATTGGACAGTCAGAATACTTGTAACAACATCTGGGGAAGCCTCTATAGTCTAGCGTCCACTCATAGCATAGAACCGGCTAGGTCCTCCTGAACTCTGCGCACCACCCCTAGCTGCACCACGCCCTACAGGTGCTGGGGTACCTCGAGATGGACAGGGGGCTAAAGACGTAGCAGCTGCTGGGCTGGCTGGCTGTGTTGTGCCCCTACCTGCTCCCTGGAGGGACATATGACAATGCCTCTGAATATGACCCCTCATCCCACATCCATAACATACGGACAACTCCATGTAGCAAATCCCCGAGTGCATCTTCCCGCACCTAGGGCACGGGGACCTCTACTGTTGCTGGAACCTCTCTCCTGACTGAACCTGCTGATGTGATCCCCTGTTGCCCTGACCGGGCCTGAAACGACTCCACTACTGCTAGCTAGGCCCTGATGGCGGTGCACTGGCTGAATATTATGCAACAGACTGGGAAGGCCCTGATGATCCTCCCCTGAAAGCTGATCTTCCCCTACCTAGTGACTCTCCCATGTTGCCCGTAGACCGAGCCTTGCTGTTACCCTCTCTCTCCATTCTGATCTTCAATTTACGATTCTCTATAGCCTAAGAAAATGCAACCATCTTCCCATAATTCATGTCAGAATTCAATGCAGCTGTAGAAGCCTCATTAATAGTCAAAGAATTAAGGCCCTGAACAAACCGGCGAACCTGGACTCCATTGTGGGAAACATATGAATGGCATACTTGGACAAGCGAGCAAACTCTATGTGGTACTCCCACACACTTTTGTTACCTTGCTTTAAATTTTCAAACTCTGCTGCACGGGTTCCCTTGTCTCAGCGAGCAGGAAATGATCTATAAAGGCATCAGCAAACTCACCCCACCTTACTAGAGGGCGCCCCTCCTCTCGGGAATCTTCCCATAACTCAAACCACGAATATGCCACCCCTTTCAGACAGTAGGCAGCCAACTCTACTCCCTCCGTCTCAGTTGCATGCATAACCTTGAGGGTCTTGTGCACTCATTAATGAAATCCTGAGGGTCTTCTTCTGGATTGGCACTTGAAAACACTGGAGGGTCTAACTGAAGTCACCTTAGAACTAGTAGAATCCCTTGCTGGCTAGATGAACTGGGCGCAACATTTGACCTCTGGGCCTAAGAGGCCACTAGCTGAGTCAACATCTGAATAGCTCCCCTAAGATCTCCATCAGAAATACCAGAACCGGAAACTGGGGCTGGAGGCGGGACAGTGGTATCAACGGGAAGGATAGTGGTACCCTCTATGGGTGTAGGGACTTGGGTAGTCTGCTATGGAATAGAAAAATCCGGCAGAGGGATAGCAAGGCGGCTACCCTCACCCACAGTATCAAGCAGTGAATCATCAGCCACTTTTGAAGTGGCATTAGCATTGGCTTCTTGTCCAATCCTTGCTTTCTTCTTAGGTTCCATTTACTGAAAGATAGAACAATGCACTGATTAGAGAGGGAACAGTGTCAGCACACGATCCGGAATATCAAAAAAGGGTGTTATTCCTAAATGCCCAAGTAGCCTCCAACTTATAGATGTGGTGGACTACACACCGATAAGAAGGACTCTACTAGACACGGCTCCAAGACATCCTAGGATACTTTAAAACCTTAGGCTCTAATACCAAGTTTGTCACGCCCCAACCTCGGGAGGCACGACCGGCGCTCAATCGAGCATCCCCCAACTAAGCAAGCCTTATCAAACACTTCCTACCCAACTCAATACGAATAAGGAAGCCATGCTTTTATTCATTCATTTAGATGAGGAAAGAGGGTTCATTCTACAAAGTTAGCTCATTTTAAGTCACTACATTAAATCGTCGATAAGTTCCAAGATTCCATACAAATACACTTTAGCAAAGCGAGAATTTGAATTACATCATAGTTCGTAGACCCATCCAACGCCTATACGTAACCCACACATATGTCTACGGAGCCTCTAAGGATGAAAAGACAAGTTATGACAATGCCGACAACAAGACCTCGGCTATACCTCAAAAGTAGAAGTCTACAACAAAAGATGTGCAATATAACCCCTTGAAGGAGAAAGGGGCTCACCAATACTTCAAGAAGAAGGTACTCTGCTACGCGCGATCCGCACTATCTGCAATGGAGCCACCTACATTCATTTAAAAATGTAGCGCCTCCAGCAAAAGGGACGTTAGTACCATGGAATAGTACCAGTATGTATAACTAAACATCATCTGGTTAGAAAGAATTTTCATGCAAGAATAAGAAATCACAATTATAACTTATGCTTAAACGATCACAACATTATCAAATAAAAGAATCATACAACATCCACATCATTTTTACATAGCTTTTAGTTTGGGGCATTTCACATTATTCATCATTATTCACAATACCACCGTTATCTTGAGCGGAGTCCAATCTCGACCCAATCGGCTAGGTCGCCTCATTTGAGGCGTATATTTCAATCACAATCTCATTTTTCTTTTCGGAATTCATTCAAAATACCACCGCTATCTTGAGCGGAGTCCAACTTTGGCCCGATCGGCTAGGCCGCATTTCCAAGGCATTGTTCCCTTCGCATTAATCACTTCGTTTCACATATATCATTTCATATGCACTTGGTGCCACAACTTATCACATTATCCTTGGCACTAGGCCGTATATTTACATCATTCCCACATTCAATGTTAGCTTTGTAATTTAGGATAATAAGCACACACAAGAGCAATTAAAATGGTAGGCATAGAGGAGACTTCACATGGATGGCGCAACATACGCAACTTCAATTTCAATTTAAAGTCCAAGCATTTCAATACATAATTCATATCCTTTCCATCTTCAAGTTATCAAGACAGCACGTTGATCATGTTGAGACACATTTTTCACTCATATACGGTTACAACATCAATTCATGTAAATGACAAGCAATGCAACAATTCAGCTATAATCCTACCATATTCACACAAACGCCAATGAAGCTCAATTTCTAAAAGATAGGGTTTTAGCCATACATACCTCAACATATCTTTCCTTAATCCTATAACATTCCGGAATGTTTGCATTTCAATATATTTAAGCAATATAGCACAATTTAACTCATAATCAAGAAAAGATCATAATCAAGGTCTCTTGAGCATTTTACCAAGCATTTAGTGTTCATTAAGGCCTTATGTTTCTTTTATTCAAGATTACACTAGCCCATTACCCATGTCTCCTCTTTTATAATTCCTCATACTCTTCAAGAACACATGCATGCAATGCAAAACCCCTTATCCCCATGAATTACCTCACCAATGACCCTTTGTAGCTATGTGTAAAATGAGAGCTGAGGTGATGAAGCCTTACCTCTTGGGATGAGGTTTTAGGTCCCTCACTTGATTATCTTCAATAATTTACCAAGGATTCATGGAGTAATTTTGATGGGAAGCACTTCCTCTCTCTTAGACCCCTCTCTCTCTCTCAATATAAAAGTGTTAGGAAATAGGCTCAAATGAGCTATTGCAGAGGATATAACGACAGGGGGGTCGGGTTTAAAATTAGAAAACTGGAGCCCCGACTCGGATTTGCAACCGCAAAGTGGACATGCGGCTCGCATAATGGACTGTAAAAATTCTCCCCAAGACTTGAACACACTGCCTAGGTATATAGTAGAAATGCGTCCGCATACCCGTTCTGTGGTCGCATAATGCACCGTATAACTGCCCCTTTCAAAATCCCAAGGGAATTATGCGGCAACTTTGCGGCCCGCATACGCATAATTGGACGCATAGTTAACATCAATTTGGCCAACACACTGCTTCACTCTGCGGTGACTATGCGGTCCGCATTCCTATTATGCGACCGCATAGTGGACCGAAAAAATGGCACTTTTCTGGAAAATATTATTCTTTGACTTTTTAATGCATAGACCAATTCTAAAGGGTCCGAACCGTGGCGAGCTTTAGGCATCTCTAACACATATTACTAATTGCCACTACGAGCTTTCGGGTTTAGAGTGGAAATTTTCATGGGGCCTTACACATAGCCGACATCTACAGGGCTTTGGAGCGCTGTCAAAGAGGGGTCAAGCATTTCGAGGGTTGTAATTTGTTGCTGCAGTTATGGTTGTTGGAGCATTTCCAAAAAGGTCCCTATCGCCAAGAATTTCCGCGAAGGGCTTGGAACGACCATATTGTCTTCCATCACCCTAAGAAGATGACTTACATTCCAGACAGATTTGCTCAGCCAGAAAGCTCCAAAAAAAGGGTAGAGTTCTTCGATAATTTGGCCGAGGAACAGGTGCAGTGGATGTTTGAATGTTTCCCAATAGACGAATTTATTATCAGGTCCAAGGATGCTCCGCACTTGGTGCTGATCGGGTTGATAGGGATATACCCATATTCTCTATGCCAGTTATGAGGCAAGCAGGCGGGAAATAGGTTGTACTAAGGGTTGTCAAGATGAGTCATTTTAGGTCAGACTTTCAAGATGTCAATGTCCCTTACAAGTGCCAAGCTCAGCATATGTGGCACTGCAAAAATCATTGTAGAGAAGAACACTGTTAAGCCAGATAGGTATCATGCAGGTTGCGATCCTCTCTACCCGGCATGGTTGGAGGATAATCTGAAAGGAATGGTGACACTAGGGGCCGATCGAGGAAACAGAATCATAGATGAGGAAGCTGAAACTCAAGACAAGTACAACAGGCTGCGCAAGAGGGTCCACGACTCTGAAAATGAGCACCGGGAAATACATGAGAGGAATGTGAGGTTGATCGAAGAATGGAAGGAAATGGCATTCACCTCCAACAGGAAACTAGAATATCTGGGGCGAAGAATAGTGGAGCTGGAATGTAAAGTCATAAAGAGGATTGAAAATTGCCAAAACGCCGAAGGAGCTCAAGGAGGACATTTGGCCAGGGCCTACTTGCTGTTAGGGTTGCGCGAGCTGGGGGATCTATATGATGGAGTCCGGAAGATTGAATCTGGGGAAGGTCCTTCTGGGACCAAATAGGATAGACTTTTTTGCTTTTTCCTAAAAATGTAATAAGGCCAAGTGCCAGTAATGACTTATTTTATTTTATCTTAGTGTCGATTTGGGATTCGTCTATTTTTATATTATGAAATGAAGAATCTATTGGCATTAAAAGTTCTCCAAATCTATTTGTCGCTAGGCCTACCTCGGGCACAACGAGGTTCCTAAACTAAGATGTGAATTTACATTTCAGCAATATGTGTTTAAATGCTGCAAACATTTCAGGATCCCCATTGACTTGTTACCTTTTTGTTTTGTTTATTTTTTATTGTTATTCCCATCTCCTTAGGTTGGTTCACTCATACTGGTCTCATCAGTGTACCACACTAGATCTAGAGGCCCTCCTCCTCCTCCAAGCAACACAAAAGGCAGAGGGAAAGCAAAGATGGACAACTTAAGTGGAATCCGAAAGAAAAATGTTGAGAACGCAAAGACTTCAGATGGACGTAGTACTCCGGCCCCAAATGATCTAGTCCTGAGACTGGAACAAACCATATTAGAATTGCAAGGAGAACTTGAACAGGTTCGCAACTTGGCAAACCTATCACTCACCCTTAATGTCCTCGATATCCACCAACAAAACACAAAGAATCCAACACCTCCTCATAACACACAAAGCCAACAACCACAAAATCCTACCACACCAAATCAATACACAACTCCACCCCAAAATATCAATCCACCGCCGATACCAATCCCACTGCAACATCATCATCAACCAATTCAGTACCCACCAACCACCACTTACCATACTCCCCAAAACACACCACAACCTATTTCCGATCCACAAAACTCCACCAATGACCATCACTACAACCAAGTTCCTGGCACCCATCAAAGCAACCCTACATATGTGGAAACTAAACCTCACTCATATACACCAGAATCCTCCGAGAAGGACATACTCATTAAAAACATGGTTGAAGAACTAAAAAAGTTAACAAGCCGAGTTCAAGGTGCTGAAGGCGATAAAGGAATAAAAGGTTTTAACTATGAAGATCTATGCATACAGCTGGATGTTGAACTGCCAGAGGGAACCTACCAAGTTCAAAATGTTCGATGGCATAGGTTATCCCAGGGTTCACCTAAGGACCTATTATGACAAGCTTGTTGGGGTCGGGAAAGATGAAAAGATCTGAATGAAGCTCTTTATGAGGAGCCTTACTAGGGACGCTTTGTCTTGGTATATCAGCCAAAATCCTAAGAAATGGTCTAATTGGGTAAGCATGGCATCAGCTTTCATGGACCGGTTCAGGATCAACATAGAGAATGAACTAGATGTTTTCTACATTCAGAATCTTAAGAAGAGACCTACTAAGACTTTCCGAGAATACGCTACTCGTTGGAGGTCAGAAGCGGCCAAAATTAAGCCCTCTTTGGACGAAGAACAGATGAATAAATTCTTCATCAGGGCACAGGATCCACAATATTATGAGAGGTTGATGGTTATCAAAAATCATAAATTCTTTTACATCATCAAACTCGAAGAAAATATTGAAGAAGGAATCAAGAGCGGGATGGTAATGAACTTCGAGGCACTACAAGCCACGAATAAGGCACTACAATCAGGTGGCATATCGAAGAAGAGAAATGTTGGGGCGGTAATGGTGGCCTAGGGCCCAAAATCTCCACTTAGCTATCAGACACCTCCACCTACATATCAAACACCTCTACTCACATATCAAACACCTCCACCCACATATCAGGCACCTCTACCCACATACCAAGTATCACCGTCTACGTATCAACTGTCATCTCCCAGATATTCCTAACCAGCCATTGTTCATCACACCTATAACCCCCAACCATCCCACCTCCAATCACCACCAACACGCCAAAATTATCCAAGACCAAGAACCAACTTCGACTGCAGGCCACCCAGACAATACACCGCCATTGCTAAACCCATCGACCAGTTATATCAAAGGTTGAAAGCCGCGAGTTACGTCACTCATGTTCCTGTTGTGGCATTAGAAAATCCATCTCAATGGGTCAATCCGAACAAAACTTGTGCGTACCATTCCGGTATGAAAGGGCATACCACTGTTGAGTGCCGAACACTGAAGGATAAGATCCAGACGCTAATTGACAACAAGTTGATACAAGCAAAGAAAGCCGCACCTAATATATGCAACAATCTCATCCCTGATCATAGAGGTGATAGCGTACATGTGATAGAGACAAATGAGGAATGGGACCCTGAGGGGTCGATCGAGCTTATTCGAGAAGGTGATGACTTAAAGGTTGCAGTTACACTTACTCTTATTGTGGTTCAGACTCAGGCACCAATCGAGGTTAAGGTAACTACATTAGTTCCATTCGAGGTGGAAGTGGCTCCGCCCGCAGCCACCCCGCTCCATTTGAAGTAGAAGTAGTCACACCTTTCACTGTGATAATATCAACCACACCCCTATTAAACTCAAAAGAAATACCCTGGGAATATGTCACCGAGGCTCGGCGGAAAGGGAAGGCTAAGGTAGAGGAATCTAACGCTGTACAAGGAATGAATAGAACTGAAAGAGTCTATACACCTGAACAACTGGGAGGTTCAAGTAAGGAGGCCACTACTAGGAAGCCTATCATTGAGACCGGTGCAGATGACCTGTGGAGAAAAGTACAGGCAAAGGAGTACTCTATTTTTGACCATCTGAACAAAGTCCCTGCATAGATATTTATCCTATCGCTATTGAAGAATTCAGAGGCATACAAGAACGCCTTAATGAAAGTGTTAAGAGAGGCTTATGTACCCAATAACATAACCAGCGGAGAAATGGCCAACATGGTTGGGCAAGCACTAGAGAGCCATAAGATTATCTTCCACAAAGATGAGCTACCGCCTGAGGGCTTGAATCATAATTTGAAGACAAGTTCATTGCCAGGGTCTTGGTTGATGGAGGTTCGAGCCTAAATATTTGTCCATTGGACACTCTCAAAAGGTTGGACAAAGGTGTCCATGAGATATGGGTAGGAAGCATGAATGTGAAGGCTTTCGATAGGTCCCAGAGGGCCACGATCTGGGAAATCAACCTTTGCTTGCAGATGGGGCCAACTTGGTTCGACGTTGAATTTCAGGTGCTTGACATACCAACCTTATATAATCTTCTGTTGGGACGACCATGGATCTATGACACTGGAGTCGTGCCTTCTACACTACATCAAGCCGTGAAGTTTGAATGGAACTTCCAGGAGGTAATCATTCACAGAGATGAAAGCAACCCCATCTACACTAGTCAAACCATCCCGGACATTGGACATAGAAGAAGGCTAGGAGGGGAAACCTATCATCACATCTAATGGGTCAATGTCATTGAGAAGGATAAGTGGCAGAGTAACAAAATAGAAAGCATACTAGCATGGTCTGGATATGAACCCGGCAAAGGGTTTGGAAAGAACCTCCAAGGTATCACCAAACCAATACAACTGAAAAATCATGGTACCACCTTTGGGCTCGGATACCAGTACACATGGCAAGAGTACAATGATTGGTCGCCTCTATGGCGTGGACCGTATTACCCTCTTGAGCAGCCAGTGCCATATTTGGAACAAGATTTTTACCAGGCTGATACAATATGGGGGACTGCAGAGGGAGAAGCGCTAGCTGGGTTGAAGAATTTGTTCTTGGAGGATGAGGACATGGACTGTGGTGCCATAATTGAGGAGGAGGAGGAGAAAGAAGGCCTCACTATTCAGACCATGGCGAAGGGAGCTGTTCTCAGGAACTGGACTACCACACCATCCCGAGCCCGCCGAGTACCTGGGTAGCTTAGCAGAATTTACTTCTATAAGCCATTCTAGGCATTCAAAATTTCCCATAATTTTGTTTTATGTTTTACTTGTTTCAAAATGAATGCTCGATTCATCGAGCTGCACTTTGTCTGGACAATTTTTCAAGTTTTAATCAAATGTATTTGATCTTTATTATTCACTACTATCTTTACATTTTTCCTTTCTACAGTATTATTATTACTTTTTCTGATGAACTGGTGACTGTTACATGTAATGAGGCAAAGCAACATGAGAATACTGATTCAGATGAAGAAGATGAAATACCCGAGGAAATTGTCAGGGAGGTTGAAAACTTTGAGAATAATACTAAGTCAAATCTAGATGAGACCGAAGCAGTAAATTTGGGAGATGCCGAGACGGTCAAGGAGACCCGCATCAGCATTCACCTATCGCCAACAGAGAAGGAAGAGTACGTCCGTTTCCTAAAAGAGTATGAGGACATTTTCGCATGGTCATATGATGACATAACCGGTTTGAGAACTTCCATAGTTGCTCACAAGTTGCCTACTAATCCCATGTGTCCACCAGTAAAATAGAAACTTAGAAAGTTCAAGCCAGACATGAGCCTGAAAATCAAGGAGGAAGTTACCAAACAGATTAAAGCCAAAGTTCTCAATGTGGTTGAATATCCAACCTGGTTAGCTAACATTGTGCCAGTCCTAAAGAAGGATGGGAAAGTCAAGGTATGTGTTGACTACCGGGATTTAAACAGGGCAAGTCCCAAGGACGATTTTCCACTACCAAACATACACATTCTGATCGATAACTGCGCCAAGCATGAACTCCAATCCTTTGTAGATTGCTTTGTGGGTTATCACCAGATTTGGATGGATGAAGAAGATGTAGAGAAGACGGCTTTTACTATACCATGGGGTGTATATTGTTACAAGATGATGCCATTCGGTTTGAAGAACGATGGGTCCACTTACATGAGAGCCATGACCACCATCTTCTATGATATGATACACAAAGAAATAGAGGTAGATGTGCACGATGTTATTATCAAATCCAAGAGGGCCGTAGATCAAATAGCATACTTGAGGAAGTTCTTCGACAAGTTAAGGAGGTACAATTTGAAACTGAACCTCGCGAAATGTGCATTTGGGGTTCCCGCAGGAAAATTACGGGATTCATCATCAGTCATTGAGGGATCAAGCTAGATCCATCTAAATTCAAGGCTATTCAAGAGTTACCACCGCCTAAGAGCAAAAAGGATATGATGAGCTTCTTAGGACGTCTCAACTATATCAGTCGCTTCATAGCACAGTCCATAGTCATATGTGAACCCATCTTCAAGATGCTAAGAAAGGATGGCGAAACAACCTGGAACGTGGATTGTTAGAAAGCTTTTGACAAAATCAAGGAGTACCTGTCCACACCTCTAGTTTTGGTCCTGCAAGAACCAGGACGACCTTTGTTACTCTATCTGTCTGTATTGGATGGAGCCTTCAGATGTGTTTTGGGACAACATGACGAGATAGGAAGGAAGGAGCAGGCCATATATTACCTGAGTAGGAAGTTTACACCTTACGAAGTACGACACTCTCTACTGGAACGCACTTGTTGTGCCCTAACTTGGACAACTTAGAAATTGAGGCATTACTTCTGTGCCTACACTACATACCTCATATCCAGGATGGACCCTCTGAAGTACATATTCCAGAAACCCATGCCGACTGGAAAGTTGGCCAAATGGAAGATATTGTTGAGTGAATTCGATATTGTCTACGTAACTCAAAAGGCGGTCAAAGGGCAATCCTTAACAGATCACCTTGCTGAAAATCCGGTAGGAGGAGCGTACGAACCTTTGAAAACATATTTTCCTAATGAAGAAGTGTCGTTCGTAAGGGAAGACGTTACCAAAGCATACACTGGTTGGAGGATGTTCTTCGATGGAGCCGCAAATTTTAAAGGAGTGGGAATCAGAGCGATTTTGGTATCAGAAATGGGTCAACACTATCCGATATCTGCTAAACTCAGATTTCCTTGCACCAACAACATAGCGGAATATGAAGCCTGCATACTAGGGCTCAACATGGCAGTCAACATGAACGTTCAGGGGTTGCTGGTGATCAGTGATTCAGATTTGCTTATGCACCAGGTACAAGGAGAGTGGGCTACCAAGAATTCCAAGATATTGCCATATCTGCACCATGTGCAGGAATAGAGAAAGAAGTTTACAAAGATAAAATTGCGACATGTGCCTAGAATTCAGAATGAGTTTGCCGACGCATTGGCCACTTTGTCATCTATGATACAATATCCAGATAAGAACTACATTGATCCCATTCCGGTGAGTATCCATAATCAGCCTACATATTGTGCTCGTGTTGAGGAAGAAGCAGATGGAAAGCCTTGGTTCCATGCAATCAAAGAATACTTATCAAAAGGAGAATACCCGGAGCATGCAAATCACATTTAGAAATGCACATTCCGGAGATTGTCAAATTACTTCTTCCATAGTGGAGGGAACTTGTACAAAAGAACTCCTGATTTGGGTTTGCTAAGATGTGTCGATTCAAAAGAAGCTTCCAAACTGCTTAAGGACGTACATGCTGGGACCTGTGGCCTGCATATGAATGGTTTCATCTTGGCTAAGAAGATACTCAGGGCAGGTTACTTTTGGATGACCATGGAGACGGATTGCATTCAGTATGTCCGTAAATGCTTTCAATGTTAAGTGCATGCCGATGTGATAAATGTGTCGCCAAATGAGCTCAATGCAACAAGCTCACCATGGCCATTCGTCGCTTGGGGAATGGATGTTATTGGTCCGATTGAGCCCACTGCTTCAAACAGATACAGGTTTATTCAGGTAGCCATTGATTACTTCACAAAATGGGTAGAAGCTGCATCTTACAAAGCTGTAACAAAGAAAGTCGTCACAGATTTTGTCAAGGATAGTATTGTATGCCGATTTGGAGTTCTCGAGTCCATTATTACTGACAATGCACCAATCTCAATAGTGATCTAGTGAAAGCTATATGTGAAGCTTTCAAAATCAAGCACAAGAATTACACAGCCTACAGACCTCAGATGAATGGAGCCGTAGAAGCCGCCAACAAAAACATTAAGAAGATACTAAGGAAAATGGTAGAGAACCACAAACAGTGGCATGAGAAGTTACCTTTCACTTTGTTGGGATACTGCATTACAAATCGCACATCACTCGGAGCAACTCCCTACATGCTGGTTTATGGTACCGAGGCTGTCATCCTAGCCGAGGTAGAGATTCCTTCTTTAAGAGTCATACAGGAAGCTGAACTCAGTGATGCAGAGTGGATAAGAAGATGCTATGAGCAATTGGCCCTTATAGATGGAAAGAGGATGAACGCAGTATGACACGACCAACTTTATTAGAACAGAATGTCCAAAACTTTCAACAAAAGGGTCAAACCTAGGCAATTTGCACTAGGTCATTTGGTACTGAAAAAGATCTTCCTACACCAAAATGAAGCCAAAGGGAAATTCTCACCCAACTGGCAAGGTCCGTACATGGTCCATAGGGTGCTAATAGGAGGAGCACTCATACTTGCAGAAATGGATGGAGAAATCTGGCCAAACCAATCAATTTAGATGCAGCCAAGTGATACTATGCTTAGATTACTTTACATTTCCTTACCTAATATAATTGAACTACGCTTGACCTGATTCCCGTTTAAGAGGGGATATGTAGGCAGCCTTATAGGTTCGGTCATATCATAATAAAATTTTCATTCCCTCCCCCCCCCAAGATCAGAAACTGGGGCAGAAATTTGAGAAGGACCCTCAAAATTCCGGAGCAAGTCCAGCCAACGCCATCGCATGTCAGACGGTCAGGAATCGGTTAAGAAACTGAGGTAGAATTTTGAGAAGGACCCTCAAAATTCCAATATGAGAGAGCTGCAATGCCTTCGAGATGTGTTACAGTCACTAGTTCATCAAAAATTACTTGATATATCAATACGTTTCCAAAATAGCTCTATTTTTATCAATAATTGCATATTTTTGAAAACTCTATTTCCATAAGAGTCAGGTGTCACCCAGGGGAACTCGAAAGGCTTTCAGAATGGAGCAAAGCAAAGCCAGCCAATAGGAGCACGAACTAACCTTCCCCCCACAAAACTTACAATTTTTCTTTGAACGCAGGCACATTTGACGTAAGGATAGCATTCGCGAAAACATGTATACACAAAGATAATTCACTATCAATCAGGCTATCAGACATCGAATACATTTCCAGCTAAGACATATACTACTCTTATTTGTTGCTCGCTTTTTGAATGGGACTAATCCCTGTCCCCCATATTTCCGGGAGGCTAGTCCTTGCCTCTCCATATTTGCATGAGTCTAATCCTTGACTCCCTATTTGCATGAGGCTAATCCTTGCCTCCCTATTTGCATGAGTCTAATCCCTCACTCCACATTTGCATGAGGCTAATCCCTGCCTCCCTATATACATGAGTCTAATCCATGACTCCATGTTTGCATGAGTCTAATCCTTGACTCCCTATTTGAATGAGGCTAATCTCTGCCTCCCTATTGGCATGAGTCTAATCCTGACTCCACATTTGCATGAGGCTAATCCTCGCCTCCCTATTTGCATGAGTCTAATCCCTGACTCCGCATTTGCATGACGCTAATCCTTGCCTCCCTATTTGCATGAGGCTAATTCCTGATTCCATATTTGCATGACGCTAATCCTTGCCTCCCTATCTGCACGAGTCTAATCCCTAACTCCACATTTGCATGAGGCTAATCCTTGCCTCCCTATCTGCACGAGTCTAATCCCTAACTCCACATTTGCATGAGGCTAATCCTTGCCTCCCTATTTGCATGAGCCTAATCCTTGACTCCATACTTGCATGAGGCTAATCCTTGCCTCTCCATCTGCACGGGACTAAGCAATGTCCCCATTTGCATGAATATTACTCTATTTCTAAGTACTCTTTATTCTCTTTTTAATCGGGCTAAGCTCTGCCCTCCATTTCACAAGACTAAGCATTTTCTTGACAACATCATGACTATTGCATATCATGGGCTGAAATATCGCCAATCTATCCGAAGGCATTATAGTCTAAAAGCATCATCCTCATAGCCGGAAGACACTATACCATGGCCTGAGGATCTCTCAAACTTGCATATCATTATTCAAAGGCATCATGGTTCGGAGGCACCATCTTCATGGCACGAGAATATCATTTCATGGATTGCAAATCCCTCACTAAATAATTCATGGCCCAGGACTTCATGGTCTGAGGACGTCATCTTTAACCGTCCGAAGACAATCGTCATGGTCCAAAGGGAATTTGCATCATGTTTAATTATTCGCAAATACATGTTTGTAGCATCTTTTATCTACAGGTAACTAGTAAGCAACCGCTATCCTAGCAGGATCGATCTCGCTCTAGTTCCTTCAACTATCCCGAGCTTTAACCGCTCACCATTGCCGCTTCGACATTGCGTGTTTGTTCTTGCAATAATTTCATCGGTATATTCCGTAGATGAACCCAGAACTACACATGTGTGAGCACGTGATTTTTGCCCTATATATGAATAATTCCCAAAATCTCAAACAAAATAATTTTTCTTTATTTTTACAATTTTTGTGTGTTTTGGTGTCATCTTCTGATAATTGTTGCGTTTTATTTGTGCGTGTTAATTTTTATAAAATACAAAAAATATGCATTTTTTGCATTTAGGTTTTAGTTTTATATTTTAGTATCAATTGGGGATTAATTTATTTAGAACAAAACATGAAAAATCACAAAATAGTTCACTTTTGCATTTTTAATGATTTGATTGTGAATTTGTCACAAAATAGTTTTTGAACAATTTTAGGAATTAATTAGTCTTTGTTTTAAAACAATCAGGATTTCGTGTTAAGTTTTACATCTTTATAAAAATTATTATAAAAATTGTAAAAGCAAGAAAAGAAAATAAAAAATAATAAGAGTATAAAAGTGGTCTTATTTGAGACCCAAAATTTGGGCCAAATGCACTAAAACCTTTCAGGCCCAAACGCCTCAAACATTTTAATTCGGTCCAGCCCAGGTCCTTACCCGGTCTGCCTCTCTTCTAAACGAAACGGCGTCGTTTCGGGGTCCTTGGATCAGGACCGTTGGATCTCATCAATCCAACGGTCCGGAACTAACTAGGTTACCACTATTTAAGTGTCCGAACCTTCCCTCCTACCCCCATTTGCATCGTCGTCTTCACCCCACCCCTTCTCCTCAAACCCTAATCCGCGCCACCCCTAAATCCCTTGCCGGCGGTGAACACAAACTATGTCGTTCACCCTGAGATTAACACCACAGATCCCCATCACTCTCCTCTTTACATTGCACCCATTGGTTCACCTCGAACAAGGCCGGAACTCTTCGAATCTTAATTTGAAGTTTTCCGGCCAAGTGACAAGTTCATCCAAATCAGTCCAAAATCACACCCCACAACCCCCAGCCCTTCCTCAACACTAATCCGTGGTTGTTTTCTTTCAAATCACCATGAAACGGCCCAAATCTTATATCTAAGAATTTCTGGCCAAACCCTAAAACCAAATCCTTTTGATTTCGAGCCGTAGTATCCTTAACCATGTGTTCTCTGGTCAGAACACATGGTTAGAGATATTACGCGTCAAAAATCTGAAAGGATTCAGATGTTCATGACTGGCCGGAATCCCTTATGCCTTTGTGAGTTTTTTTTTACTGCTTCTTTTACTCGCATGATTGAAGTATTATTTACAGTTGTTGTTCGTTATTTGTTCTGTTAATTTTATGGTTTGAATGTGTTAGTTTAAATTCTGTTAATTACTGTTGATTCTGAGTTTGATATTTAGTTGAATGATTATAAGTTCGTGGTTTAAGAATTAGTTTTAAGTTCATTTAATATTAGTTGTGGTAGCTTAAGCTCAGTTTAATTTCGTTTAGCTTGTCTGAGTGGTATAATTGAACAGAATTGGTTCAGTCAGTCTGATTAGCTAGTTTCTGAATGCTAGTTGATTAATTTCAGTTAGTTTCAGAATGTTAGGATATTGGGTATAACTGTTAAGGATGAGGGTAGGTTCAGTGATTTTGAAAGGTTTTCAGGGGTAATCTGGGTATGGAAAAGGGTAGTTCTGATAGGAATAGTAATATCAAGGTATAGGGAAGGGGAGTATAGGTATTGTATGGGTAGAGGAATACCTTAGGGCCTTCTAGAATGGGGTGCAAGTGTAGATTTTGATAATTGTAGTGCAGTTACTTGTTTAGCAAGATAAAAATAGAGGGACCAAATTGAAAATAGGGAGGGACTGATTGGAAAATCAGAATCTAGTCTATTCTCTTTGGGGTTGCCTATAAAGGGCATAAAAATGCCTTGGGAAAGGGGGCTGCTTTCCATCTTTATGCCTTGAGCTCTAAGTTTCAATTTAAGCCCTCATTATCGCTTTTGATTTCAATCAGCATTCTATTTCCAAAACTATTCAGAAAACAAAAACATCAAAATATGGAGAAATCTGAAACAACTTCACAGTTTCATTACTAGTTTTGGACTTCAGCTGGGTATTGGGGTCTAGCAGTATAACAGGTGTGTTTGGTTTCAGCTGTGAGGGTCAGGGGTACGATGGAAGTATGTTAAACTGCTCTGTGGGAATCTGCTTATATTTCTGGTTTTCAAAGCAATCTGCCTGTGTTTCTGGGGTGTAACATTGCTGGGTTTGTTGCTTGTTGCTATTGAAAATAGCTGATTCCTCTCCTTTTCTCTATTTTCATTACAATTCCCAGGTACATTTCCTTGACTCGCATCTATGTAACTCCAAGTTTGAAGTGGAAAAAAATGAGAATGCTACTGGAATTCTGTTGCCTTTGGAAACATTGTCTGTTGCTTGCCTTTTCATAGTTTAGTTTGTTTAAATTGTCTGACTGTTACTAATTGATTTAGTTGGTGTTGATTCGAGCCAATAATTGATTGGTATAATTGAGACTGATGAACTGTCCAGCATGAGTTTGATTATTTTAATTAGTAAGTGGACATTTGGGTATTTAGATTCATGTATATAGTCCAGGGTGTGGGCTGTTTAAATTGTGCATTTCATGTTTATACAATTGTCATTTTCAATTTGTTTAAGTTTCACAGTATGCTGAAGTCAAATCTGCAAAAGTTGTAGTTGATTTGGAGTTCTATACGCATGGTTGATTTTAAGTTTGGTCTAGTATGAATCACATATTTAACAGCCTCATATTGGGCCAGTTTTGGGCCTGGCATACTAGCAGGTAGCCCAAGAAATTAGTGAAATCAAAAGGTGCCCAAGGATTCGATCCCTGGGCTGTACGATTGCAAGCCAAATTTTGGGCCTGCTTTATACCTAACGCCTAAGTGCTCTAAGGGCCTGTGCCCGCAGCATGTGCAATGGCAGGAGTTGGGCTTTGTGGGCTCAGAGCCCATTTATTCGGTATTCATGCCTGGATATTCAAATTCAAATTCAACAAATTGTAGGCCTAATCAATTAGGATCCTCAAGTAATTAATAGCATAATTATTTCATTGTGTAGACTTGGAAAGGTTGTTTAGGGAATTTCACCGCCTTCCCCAAAATAACGATACGTTAGAATCTTTAAGCACGACTTACTTAAAAATTACTTTCCTAAACTCGGGTGCGCATTGATGCGACCCAAATCCAAATCTCGACAAAATCAAAATGTGTTGATAAATCACGGGTGCAATGATTGTGACGTGGTTCGAAACATGTTTTCATGATGTCGAAATTGCTAAAAAATAAATAATGTTAAAAAAGAGGTTCACAAATTGAGACGAGCCTCACCGCGCAAAAATAAATAAATGTGGGGCCCTTAGAAAATAATTATCGAGATAATTAGAATTTGGGATGGCCGTTTAGCGAACTTCATGGCTTTTCCCCAAAATAACGCTACGTTAGCATCTTTAGGCACGATTTAATTAAATTACCTTCTTAAAATTAGGGTGCGCATTGATGCGACTCAAATCCAAATCTCGACGAAGTCGAAATGTGTTGATAACTACGGGTGCATTGATTGCGACGTGGTTCGAAACGCGTTTTCATGACGTCGCAATTCTTAAAAAATAATTATAATAAAGGCGGTGTAAAAT